>NC_085862.1:45194463-45214463 GCF_034702125.1 Engraulis encrasicolus | reverse complement strand
ATTGTTTTGAACTGCATCCCGATCGTGCTGAGTTACATGTACAGTATGTCTCTCTCTCTCTCTCTCTCTTGCTCTCTCTCTCTCTGTTTGTGTGTGTCTGTGTGTGTATATGGATGTCACAGAAATGTCACTTCTAGTTGCTCCGTTCTTCACCTCATTCTATGGTTGACTGCTTTCACTTCTCTTGTCATCTCTCCTCTCACTCTTGCTCCCCTCTTCGGACCCCCCCCCCCTTACTATCCTCACTAGCCTTTAACCTAACGTTCCTCTTCTTTCAGCTACATTTTCTTTTTTCCTCTTAACTTCCCTGTCCTCCTTTCTTTCTTCATCTATCTATCTATCTATCTATCTATCTATCTATCTATCTATCTATCTATCTATCTATCTATCTATCTATCTATCTATCTATCTATCTATCTATCTATCTATCTATCTATCTATCATTCTTTGGACTTTGCCCTGCCTCTGTTGTTCTAACCATCACTGTTGCTTAACTTCTCATCTCATCGCTTCCAGTTATCCCTAAACCCTGCACGCCTGTGTCCATCTCTTACTTTTTCATAGACCTCTTTCATTCTACGTTTACTTACTTGCCTTGGTGACGCCTACAACTTCTTGTTTTTACTTTGACCTCAATGCATCATCTGTGATTAATCCCGTAAATCTGAATCCCGTTTATCTTGCCAAAGAAAAGCGTTTTATTTTTTATTTTAAAGTATTTTATTATAGTGTAAGTAATATAGTAGCTGTAATAGAGTAAGCGTGTGTCATCAATGCCTGATCTAGGACATTTCAATCCTCTAAAATTACAGAGATTAAGTCACAGAGATTAAGATGGACAAAATCTCTGTGTCAAAGCCTAAATTGCATCGTATCTGTGCACTAAACACTCCCAATAGAATATTCCAGAAAGTCTGTGCTTGTGTTCAGGCCTAAGGGAACGATTTAAACCCCATTTTTGTATAGCACAGTTCACCATCTGTTAGTGTTGTAGGATTTCTGAAACCCCTTTTTCTGTGTGTCCTGCTGCAGTGAGATATAACATCACCTTGGCATCACCTTGTGTTGTGTTGCCCTGAATTTAATCTGTCTGAATTCACAAAGAAGTTTATAAGATGTTCTAGCTTATTTGTGTGTGTGTGTGTGTGTGTGTGTGTGTGTGTGTGTGTGTGTGTGTGTGTGTGTGTGTGTGTGTGTGTGTGTGTGTGTGTGTGTGTGTGTGTGTGTGTGTGTGTGTGTGTGTGTGTGTGTGTGTGTGTGCGTGCGTGCATGATTGCATGCGTGCGTTCATGCGTGCGTGCGTGCGTGTGTGTGTGCGAGATCGTGTGTGTGCATACATGCAGCGGGGGTGTCGTTCAGCTGTACTGAATTGAAAGTGTGTAAATTAATTTCATCCATCCATCCATCCATCCATCCATCCATCCATCCATCCATCCATCCATCCATCCATCCATCCATCCATCCATCCATCTATCCATCCATCCATCCATCCATCCATCCATCCATCCATCCATCCATTCATTTGTTCATGCATTCATTCATGCATTCATTCATTAATACAATGGTGTGTTGTTCTCTGCAGAGAATGAGGAGGTCAAAGAGACGACGCTTCGGGAGCTGAAGATGCTGCGCACCCTGAAGCAGGAGAACATTGTGGAGCTGAAGGAGGCCTTCAGGCGCAGGGGCAAACTATACCTGGTCTTCGAGTATGTGGAGAAGGTGGGCTAGTGTGGCCGTGTGTGTGTGTGTGTGTGTGTGTGTGTGTGTGTGTGTGTGTGTGTGTGTGTGTGTGTGTGTGTGTGTGTGTGTGTGTGTGTGTGTGTGTGTGTGTGTGTGTCTGTGTGTGTCTGTGTGTTGGGGGGGGGGTCTGTGTGTGTGTGCGTGTATGTGTGTGTGTGTGTGCGAGAGAGAGAGAGAGAGAGAGAGAGAGAGAGAGAGAGAGCGCGCGTAAGAGAGAGAGAGAGAGAGAGAGAGAGAGAGAGAGAGAGCAAGGTTGGGATACGTGTATGTGTGTGTGTGTGCAGAGAATCTATGAGTATTATCCAGTCTCTCTGGTGTGTGTGTGCGTGTGCGTGTGCGTGTATGTGTGTGTGTGTGTCTCTGGTGTGTGTGTGCGTGTGCGTGTGCGTGTGTGTGTGCGTGTGCGTGTGCAGAGTGTGTATTGGCAAGGTGAAAGTCCCAAAGCTGCTGTTCTACAGTTTTCCACTCGCACCAGATGTGCTGCCCCAGATCTACAGCTCTTGAAAAAACCCCATAATATTTTATACAGTGGACAAACACTCACCTCTGCAATAAGAGCAGAAATGTAATTTAGATATTAATGAGAAAGGTCTAATGGATCAGGCAGGTCTGTTTAAAATAAATGAATTTAGACTCTGTACTGTATACACATCGCTTTTTCTTGAAAATGAGTGTTCATGTTTGCATTTGTCCTTGCATCAACATTGGTGCACCGTCCTCAGTATCCCCTGTCTCTCTGTTTTCCAAATGAGATACAAATACAACTTTTTAAACTGTTGGGACACTGTAGATAAAAACTGTTGTGTAGTGTTGTGTTAATGAAAAAGGCCATGGGTCAGTAAGTCTGACAGTTCTTGTTTAATTTCTTTGGCTGTGGGGTGTTGTGATGGATGGTGTGTATTCCAAACTTTGCACTTTACACACAAGCAGATCACCGCCGCCTATTCCAAGTGTGTGTGTGTGTGTGTGTGTGTGTGTGTGTGTGTGTGTGTGTGTGTGTGTGTGTGTGTGTGTGTGTGTGTGTGTGTGTCTGTGTGTCTGTGTGTCTGTGTGTCTGTGGGTGTGTGTGTGTGTGTGTGTGTGTGTGTGTGTGTGCGTGCGTGTGTGTGTCTGTGTGTCTGTGGGTGTCTGTGCCTGTGTGCCTGTGTGTGTGTGTGCCTGTGTGTGTGTCTGCTTACAGTAAGTACCTACAGTATGTGGGCTCAAAAACTTCCCATTAGGATACAAAAACCTGAGAAAGGGTCTTTTGGGGGACGAAATTGCAGTCCCCAAAAATTCAACTGGGGCATTCTTAGTGATTTTGTTGTAATTGGTGAAACTGAAAGTACAAGAACATTTCTTTATTGACAGGTTGGGGTTAGGGTTTGTTTTTGGTCTGGAGACAGTTATATGTTATTTAGTTATATGTGAAGTCAATGAAAGGTACCCACAATTAACAAATTGTGTGTGTGTTAACAATTGTGTGTGTGTGTGTGTGTGTGTGTGTGTGTGTGTGTGTGTGTGTGTGTGTGTGTGTGTGTGTGTGTGTGTGTGTGTGTGTGTGTGTGTGTGTGTGTGTGTGTGTGTGTGTGTGTGTGTGTGTGTGTGTGTGTGTGTGTGTGTACTCGCATGTGTTTATAGAATATGCTGGAGCTGTTGGAGGAGTTTCCAAACGGCGCCCCCTCCGAGAAAGTGCGGAACTACATCTTCCAGCTCATCAAAGCAATCCACTGGTGCCATAAGAACGACATCGTGCACAGAGGTGAGAGGCATCTCTTAGCTCTTAAATCTACCTCTCCATATTCACATTCACTCTCATTCACCTCCAGCTCTGTCTCCAAAGGCAATAGGCACTACCTGTATGATTTATCCAATTGAGTTCACTCCCAAAATGGACTTCATGACACCTTTTAGTCTCTGACTAAATTCCTAGATTATTCCTGTGGAGACAGAAAACGTTATATACATTATAACAGGTTTAACTTGTGACAATGCACCACACTTGTTTTAAATTTGATGTCACCAGAATGACAAGAACTAAGTCGCAATGCCTTACTAATGACTAGAGATATAGTGGTATTACTATGGTGGTAAACTCTTTTTTCCACATTTTTACGCTGACATCCATCCTGTAGCACCTTACCATTGTTGGGCAAACAGCTATTACACTTTGCAATAAGAAAGATAGCTAACTAACAGAGTGCACATAGGAAAGCAGAATATAACACTCCTTCCCTGCTCCTCATCCCTCGGCAGTGCAGCGCTGTGCTATGATGTCAGGGTGTTTGGGTCCCGTTTCATAATGTGCGAGTTGCTAGACATTCTTCCGCGGTGGGGTAATGGGATTAGCTTGTCATCCCGGTCTGCTCGATAGTCTTGCCTGCTACGCTGTGAGCTCCTTGGCAGGAGTCCTGGAGAGCAGCAGCAGCCATCGTCCAGATGGCCTGATGCTCCGAGACGAAAACACAAGACAATATTTCGACTCCCCAACACATGATCAGAACCTTTATGGCGCACACAAGCGCACGAGGAACCAGACATTGTTTGTCCTACACATGGACGATGGTCAGATGTACGATTTGTTTTATTACCTCTGTTGTTTTTGGTTGCATTGGTTTGTTTGTCTGTTTGTTTGTCAGCAGGATAACTCAAAAAGTTATGAATGGATTTTGATGAAATTTTGTGGAGTTGTTGGAAATGACAAAATAACAACTGATTACATTTTGGTGCTGGAATAGTTAGAAATGCTTAATAAGAAGAGAAAAGCAGGGGAAAACGATGATGAAAAAGACATGTATAAAAAGAAAATATACAGAAACTTTATAACGAGGAGAAGAAGAGGCAGAGAGGTGACCTGGTGGGGGCTATTTTCTTTCTATTTTCGGATCGCATTTGAATTTTGACATTCCAGTTGCTAACTCCTTAAAAACACAGAAAAGGTAGAAAAAGACAGATTTGAAATAAAGAAATTAGGGTGTAACCCCATTGCCTTGGCAGAGGTTTGCACTCAACGAGTTCTTCAAGTTTGTTTTGTTTTCAATCTTAGACTAAATAGAACAAGACTATGGAGAATGTGTGTTGTATTTCCGGTGTCAAGGTCAATGACCATCAACATTAAGGCCCCCCAACACATGAGCAGGCCTTTAAATCGTCCACAAATGCACAGAGCCAGACAAGTGTGTGTCCTATGGTACGTGGACGATGTTCAGATTTGTAATCGATTTCTTCACTTTTTTTCTGAAGACCAAAGGAAAGGAAGACCAAGGACAAAAAGACACAGGTTGTTGTTTTCAAACAACGTACAGATGTACAGATCAATGTTGTTTTGATTTGTTCCTTTCCACAAACCCAAACAGAACGTGGTTTTGGGGAAAGGTCACTGTGCTCTTCTGCTTTTAAGTGTTTCCTCTTGGGTAGGTGCTGCTGCTGTCTCTATGTCTGACTCTGTACGTGTGAGATGGATCTGAGAAGCTCAGTAGCCCTGAGAGGTCTTCACACATTGATTTCTCTAACAAGGGACCTGCAGTGCAGCCTTTTAATGGTGTATATGATACACTACTACTGCCAGCAGGGAAGCATTGAGAAAATAGCCCCCACCAGGTCGCCTCTCTGCTTCTTCTTCTTCTTCTTCTTCTTCTTCTTCTTCTTCTTCTTCTTCTTCTTCTTCTTCTTCTTCTTCTTCTTCTTCTTCTTCTTCTTCTTCTTCTTCTTCTTCTTCTTCTCCTCGTTATAAAGTTTCTGTACACTATACATCTTTCTTTTTCTTCATATTTTCCCCCTACTTTTCTCTTCTTATAAAGCATTTCTAGCTTTGCTTTTTATATACTATGTCTCTATCTTGGTATTTTGCTTTTTTTTCTTCTTCTTCTTGTTCCCCTCCCTTTTTCCTTCCTTATTTCCTTCTTTATTTCTTTGTTGCTTTCTTGCTTTTTCCTTTCTTGCTTTCTTTCCTTCTCGGAATTGGATAGGAATGATCTAATTCAAGGTCTTCAAGCTTCAGAACCAATCCACTTGCACAACGTACAGCTCCTTTACAAGTAGGCCTACTCCTTTAACCTCCATAACTATATTTCTTCTCATGCATTTCTATGTCTCCTCTCGCAGACATCAAGCCCGAGAACCTCCTCATCAGCTGCGATGACGTCCTGAAGCTGTGTGACTTTGGTGAGTTTGACGCAGGTGGTGACCTCCCAGTGAGAGGCAGGCGACCCACTTACAGTACTCTCGGGTCACACTCAGGTCGCCGTCCAGCAGTGTGTGTGTGTCTGTGTGTGTGTGTGTGTGTGTGTGTGTGTGTGTGTGTGTGTGTGTGTGTGTGTGTGTGTGTGTGTGTGTGTGTGTGTGTGTGTGTGTGTGTGTGTGTGTGTGTGTATGTGTGTGTGTGTGTGTGCGCCATCTCGCTCCAGTTTAGGGTCTGTGTTTAAGGTGTTCTTTCTCCTATGCTCTCTCTTTCTCTTTCTCTCTCTTTCTCTTTCTCTCTCTCTCTCTCTCTCTCTCTCTCTCTCTCTCTCTCTCTCTCTCTCTCTCTCTCTCTCTGTCTCTCTCTCTCTCTCTCTCTCACACACACACACACACACACACACACCACACGCGCGCACACGCACACACACACACACACACACACACACACACACACACACACACACACACACACACACACACACACACACACACACACACACACACACACACACACACACACACACACACACACACACACACACACACACACACACACACACACACACCTCCTTTCCTCCTTTCCATGACCCCTTTATATTTTCTGTCCTCCATTGATTTGTGTATTCCATCTCACTCGTTTCGGGCCCGTGTGCCACAAGTACACTCTCCTGCAATCTCCACCAAACCTAATCCTAACATTCTGGGAATGAGTATATCCTGTGTGTGAATACACTGTTCCACCACCATCTACAATCCACTCCCCTTCAACCACTGTAGGACTCTTTGCCAAACAGAATCAGTAATGTCCATGTAGGTCCAAAGCATACAAAGCTGTTCAGAGCAAGGTCATAGTTTATCCTTGCACTGGCACCTACACCTGTTGACACTCATATAGTCTTATCACACAACCTAACCAACCTGTCCATTTAATGTATATAGTATGTTGTATGCGTACATGTGTTGGAATGTGCATGTACAGGTGAATGTGTGTATGAAGGTGTGAGTATGTCTATGTGTATGAATGTACAGTATATTGCATGTGATGTCCTTATGTTTGTCCCTGTGTATTTCAATAGTGTACTGCTATCTGTTTCATGTCTTAATGTTGGCTTGTAACATGTCTTTGACGGTGGTGAAAACAAATTTCCCTCTGGGACAATAAAGGCAATCTAATCTAAGTCCATCTGTTTAACCTTTTCATGCATGAGTTACTGCTTGGTCAGATGCCCATGGCCATGTACATGCCTGTTATTGAAGGCTCTCTGCGATCACATCTGCATGAACAGGCTATTCATTTGACATTGACTGCAGGGGTGCAATTTCTCCAAGGCCCCTTTTTCAACCTCTGACCCCCCCATGGGGCTGGAAACCCCATTCATTAATCTATCCATTCTGCGGCTGTGTAAGCATTTTTTTGTAGCATCGCTCGGTCCTGTCATACAGCTTGACTTGCGGATGAGTAGGGCGGTGAGTGCAAGCAGGGACGCTGACAGCTTTTGCTGGACCCAGAACAAAGTCATCTGAAAGGGCCCCCAACCCAATACATACAACTTAATGGGGACCCAATTCTGGGCCCCCTATCTCCATGGGCCTGGAACAACAGACCCGTTTGCCCCCCCTGTCAGTGGATCTGAGTGCAGGTGTTTTATGAGAGCACAGGAAGAGGCAACATATGCCCTCAGTTTAACCAGAGAGTAGAGAGAGAGAGGTTCCATTGGCCCATTGTTTCCGGGTTCTATTATTGCAAGGGGGAGGGGGGGGGAATCCCCCTTTAGGCAGACCTAGGCAGACCTAAGGACTGTTCTATTCAATGCTAGGAGTATTATGGCACGGCCCTTTAGGCATACCGGAACCTGGTCACGTTAGGTGCCCATAGCAACCTATTACAATGGCATATCTCTATATACTTAAAGAATCTCTGGTTTAACACCTCGCGCTTCACGCTTCACTCACCTGCTGCTGCTACTACTACTGCTGTGCTATGAGGACCTCAAGCTAGAACGACCATCACCACACAGAGATGGTGCAGCATTATGACTGAGGACCTTTGAGCTCTGGATTGGGTACACCAAAGGGTGAATAAGACAGAAGACTCTGTGTAATAGAGGGCAGAACTCTTGAAACACAGTCCATGCACGCATGCACACACGCACACATGTATGCAGGCAAGCACATGCACGCGCACACACACACACACACACACGGATTGGACGAAATGGGCAATTGCCGTGTCCAATTTCCATGGATGGACTAAATGGTGAAGAGAAACAATGAAGCCATCCCTGATCTCACCTATCTGTACTGTATATGGTGGAGGTTATTGGCAACCAAAGACTATGCAGGGTCCTGAGAGAAAAAGAGAAAGAGACAGAGAGAGACAGAGAGAGACAGAGACAGAGAGAGATTGGACTGTATAGAGGAGAGACGGAGGCTGGAGGAGGGGGCAAAGACACGGACATCATAAAGATTTTCCAGGGCCAGTGCAGGTGTGTCAGAAGAGCAGGGGAAGACAGCACATCCCCTCAGTAAACACTTCACGCTTCACGCTCGATGTGTCACGCTGCACTCACCTGTGGCATCTGCCAGTTTAATGCTTCCCTGCCTCCCTCACACTCACACTCACACACACACACACACACACACACACACACACACACACACACACACACACACACACACACACACACACACACACACACACACACACACACACACACACACACACACCATTTCAATATTTCACACACAAACACACACACACACACACACACACACACACACACACACACACACACACACACACACACACACACACACACACACACACACACACACACACACACACACACACACACACACACACACACACACACACACACACACACAATTTCAATTTTGAACACACACACATATGCTGTCAAATCCAGCAATCTTTTTGCAGTCAAACTAAACGACACTGGGTGACATTTGGTGTCGGGTGCGTGGTGACATTCATAATGTGTGACAGGCAGACAGGCAATGGCAGACATTGGGCGGCAGAGGATGGTTTCATTTTTTGGTAACACTTTCTATGAAGCCCATATCTATAGCGCATTATGAGCGCATTTATAACAAATTATAATGCACATTATAATTACTTACAACGCATTATGACTACACCCATGATGTTTCATGATGTGTTATGTTAACAGTAACGAATAACCATGAATCTATCTTATAATGCTTTATAAATCCAAGGGTGTTATGAGTGCTCGTGACTGGATATAAACTACAGGCTGCCTGATGGGGCTTATAGTACATTACGATGCATTATAGATGTGTATTATACAGTGCATTATAGATGCATCCATATGAACTACACTTTACTTAGAGCACACATTGACCACTTATGATCTCACATGAAGCATTATAGCATCTTATGAGCCCTTATGACAGTTTATCATCCAGGTCTGTGCATAGAGGGGTATAGGTGCTCATAATATACTATAAGCCCCATCAGGCAGCCTGTAGTTTATAGCCAGTCATGAGCACTCATGACACCCTTGGATTTATAAAGCATTATAAGCTAGATTCACGGTTATTCATAACTGTTAACATAAAGCATCATGAAGCATTATGGCTGTAGTCATAATACGTTATAAGTAATTATAATGGGCATTATAATTTGTTATGAATGCACTTATAATGTGGGCTTTAAGTAAAGTGTTACCCATTTTTTTTTTATTATTCCTACTAGTGCTGGGACATTAATGCATTAATTTCGATTAATTAATCACACAAAAATTAACGCGATTAAAACAATTAATTCGTTTTAATCGCACTATAATATAGCTATGATAGTTCTGGATTAGACCAGTGGATGGCAATATTATGCCTGATGGTAAGGCAAGGCAAGGCAAGTTTATTTATATAGCGCATTTCATACACAGGTGCAACTCAATGTGCTTCACAAAGTTAACAAATGTAAATGAAAGGAAAACAGGGAAGAAAGAAGGAAATGAATTAGAGTCAAAAAAACATTTAAAACATTAAGATAAAACATAAGGTAAAAGTAATAATAAAATAAAACATAAATAAACATAAAACCTTGACGCAGTCTTCAGATTTTAACTGTTCGACGACAGAGGAGTCTGTCCTCCTTTTTTCCGTTTACCTGATAGAGTCTAGAATTGTCAGGGTTTTGTCTTCTCTTATTTTACCGTCTTTTCATTGAATCCTCAGAATTTAACTGTTCGACGACAGAGGAGTCTGGCCTCCTTTTTTCCGTTTACCTGATAGAGTCTAGAATTGTCAGGGTTTTGTCTTCTCTTATTTTACCGTCTTTTCATTCAATAATTTAAGAAAGCATCTGAGAACAGCTTTGTCTTGAGTCTAGATTTAAAGCTATCAATAGTGGGTGCATTTTTTACGTCATCTGGAAGCTGGTTCCAAAGCTTTGAAGCATAGAAGCTAAAGGCTGCCTCTCCACACTTTGTTTTGACTTTTGGAATCACCAGCAAATTCTTCTCCGTTGACCTTAGTGACCTGGTCGGTGCATACAGCTGAAACATATCCAGTAGATATGTGGGTCCCATTCCATTTAATGATTTAAACACAAGTAGCATTGCCTTAAAATCAATTCTGTAGCTTACTGGGAGCCAATGCAGCGATCTTAAAATTGGAGTAATGTGGTCAAACTTCCTTGTCTTTGTAAGAACCCTTGCAGCTGCATTTTGTATCAGTTGAAGCTGTTTAATGGTCTTATTTGGGAGGCCAGTACAAAGACTGTTACAGTAATCAACTTTACTAGAAATGAAGGCATGTATTAGCTTCTCCAGATCATGTTTAGACATCAGGCCCCTAAATTTAGAGACGTTTTTGTGATAAAATGCAGACTTAGTAATAGCTTTCATGTGACTGTTGAAATTTAGGTCACTGTCAATGAGGACCCCAAGATTTTTAACTGTTTCCCTTGGTTTCAGTCCCTTCGTTTCAAGGATAGTAGCAATCTTTTGTTTCTCCTCTCTTTTCCCAAATATAATTACTTCAGTTTTTTCTGTGTTCAGCTGGAGGAAATTGTGAGACGTCCATTTGTTAATTTGGTCCATGCAATGATAGAGTGATTCAAGGGGGGTGTAGTCATTGGGGGACATAGATAAGTAGAGCTGGGTATCATCCGCATAGCTATGGTAATTTATGGAGTTATTCTCGATAATGTGTCCCAGTGGCAACATATACAGATTGAACAGTAGTGGTCCCAGAATGGAGCCCTGGGGGACCCCACAATCCAGAGACATTGGTGATGAAGTATGTCTTCCAATGGCGACAAAAAAACTTCTTTGTTGTAAGTACGATTTTAACCAGTCGATCACTATGCCCGTAAAGCCAACACAGTGTTCCAGTCTATGTAGTAGTATAGAATGATTAACTGTGTCGAAAGCAGCACTTAAATCGAGTAGCACCAAGACGGATGATTTGCCAGCATCAGAATTCAATCTTATGTCATTCATAACTTTAATAAGAGCTGTTTCAGTGCTGTGGTAGGCACGGAAACCTGATTGAAACTTATCAAAATAGCTATTAGACATTAAAAAGGCAGTTAATTGGTTAAAAACAATGTTCTCTATTATTTTACCCATGAATGGTAGATTGGATATGGGCCTATAGTTGTTTAGTACCAGTGCATCCAGGTTGTTCTTTTTCAGTAAGGGTTTCACAACTGCTTCTTTCAGACAGCCTGGGAATATGCCTGTTTGTAGTGAGGTGTTGATGATCTGAAGTACATCTGGTGATATTAGATGTAAGATGGATTTGAAGAAGGCTGTTGGTAGAATATCTAAGTCAGATGTAGAGGAGCTAAGACTTTGTACCGTTCTATTAAGAATGTCCACATCAACTAAATTAAAATTTCTCATGAGGTTAGGATTTAACTTCACCGTAGCAAGTTGGTCCGAATCTTGGGTCAGTTGCACATGTGTGAGTATGTTTGTACGTATTTTTTCAATCTTTCCTTTGAAAAAGGATGCAAACTCATTGCATTTGCTGACTGAGAGGAACTCAGAGGGCATTTGATTTGGGGGCCATGCTAGCTTTTCCACAGTGCCAAACAGGACGCGTGCATTATTCATATTTCTGTGGTAAACAGCCTGCTGAAACTGAGAAGAGTTCTCTCTTCTTTTAGAAATAAACATTTTTAGATTAAGCTTATTTATTGCCATTATTCAAAATCCATGTGAATTTTTTTTTCTGTTCTCAAGTCAGATATTTAAATACGATTAAAATGCGATTAATTCGATTAATTTCAAAGCCTATAGATTAATTTGATTAAAAAAATGTAATCAAATCTCAGCCCTAATTCCAACGGAAAAAAGAAAAGTAATGGTTCAAAAGAGGAAACACAAGGAGGGGAGGTAAAGGGCACAGCTGACACCATGGGATGATATTTTACGCCTGTCCAGTCAACTTTTTCCTTCGTCTGTGCATCTGTCTGTCATCTCTTTATCTCCACAAATATGGCAGCCTCTGTAAGCTCTCTGGCTGTTTCAGGCTTGTGGGTCTCACACACACACACACACACACACACACACACACACACACACACACACACACACACACACACACACACACACACACACACACACACACACACACACACACACACACACACACACACACACACACAAAGCAAATCCACCGTCTCACATAAAAATATTTTGGTTGCACCATGCATCAGAAAAAAAAATTAAGAGGCAATACTAAATGCCCATTATACTGAGAATACAATTTATAGTCATTATGCAGTAGTGGCCCTTCACACAACAGTGTTTATGGAGTGCCAAAAACGGCCAGTCTGGATAGGGTTAAATGCACTTTTCTTTTCATGTGATATCCGTGAACTAGTATCATTGCAATTGGATTGGGGCCATCGTTATCTTATTTTCTCCTCCCACATTCAAAGAAAATGAAGGCTGATTTAACTGCAAATGAATGAGAAGCACAACAAACCAATATACAATTTGAAAAAAATAATTTTCAATATGTATGATACACCATTTTGTAGAGCAGCTCTTCATTCCCACAATACAGATCTGTATGTATGTGATGGTTTTATGTACCTCATTGTATGTCATATGTATCTCTTTTTTATGTATCTCCTCATTGGTAGGCTTTGCTCGCAACCTGTCGGAGGGAAATGACGCCAACTACACCGAGTACGTGGCTACCAGATGGTACCGCTCACCTGAGCTGCTCCTGGGGTGAGTTACTGGTGTGTGTGTGTGTGTGTGTGTGTGTGTGTGTGTGTGTGTGTGTGTGTGTGTGTGTGTGTGTGTGTGTGTGTGTGTGTGTGTGTGTGTGTGTGTGTGTGTGTGTGTGTGTGTGCGTGCGCGGTTGGAGTGGACATGGATGTGTGTGTGTGTAGCTGTTTGTGTTTATACATAATGTATCACATCTCAGAGTGCGTGGGAGAGGCTGCTGCTAACGTTATGTTAGGTAAGTAGACTGGCTTTCCCCACACCGTGTGTGTGTGTGTGTGTGTGTGTGTGTGTGTGTGTGTGTGTGTGTGTGTGTGTGTGTGTGTGTGTGTGTGTGTGTGTGTGTGTGTGTGTGTGTGTGTGTGTGTGTGTGTGTGTGTGTGTGTGTGTGTGTGTGTGTGCGTGCGTGCGTGCGTGCGTGCGTGCGTGCGCATGGACTAGCTTTCCTCTGCATCTCCACTCCACAGGACATATCTTTTTTTTTCTTTTCTTTTTTTTTACAAAAACTCTCATCTCTTTCCACCTGCTGGTTAAGACAAATGGTTTTGGGAAGGAAGACATTCACAGAGCATATTCTCTCTCTCTCTCTCTCTCTCTCTCTCTCTCTCTCTCTCTCTCTTTCGCTCTCTCTCTCTCCTCTCTAGCACAACATCCGTCATTCCTCACCTTACGTCAACTCCTCAGTTTTTGCAGGAAGTTGTATTCATCCATCCATCCCCACCTCACCTTTCTCAACCAGATACGGAGGCAGGATATGCCCAGATATGTCTCTGTTATGTCACTTGTTTGTCACTCAGTGTTTTTTTGTTAAAGGTACAAGTACTACATAAGAACAGGAGGTTCTTCTTTATCCTAAGCTCACCATTTCATAATTTAGTATCCTGTCTCTTGTCTCTCCTGAACACACTGCCTTAATTTACCTCAGACTGTTCTTGGATAATGCATTAGTTATGGTACGGTGGATGTGTGCATTCAAAGCATACAGAGAGAGAGAGAGAGAGAGAGAGAGAGAGAGAGAGAGAGAGAGAGAGAGAGAGAGAGAGAGAGAGAGAGGTGAAGAGGACTGGTTGTCTGGGTTGTTTGGGTTGTTATGGTCACGGACCACGGTAGGCTAAATGCAGGACTATTTCAAGTGCAGAAGAACATTAATAATAGAGAAGTGTGTGCTTATGCTGCTTTTCATTGGCTCTTGTTCTCCTCATCTTTCTACTATCTTCTATCTTCCTCTCTCTCTCTCTCTCTCTCTCTCTCTCTCTCTCTCTCTCTCTCTCTCTCTCTCTCTCTCTCTCTCTCTCTCTCTCTCTCTCTCTCTCTCTCTCTCTCTCTCACTTCCTTCCCATGACCCCTTTATGTTTTCCATGTAATGCTGTTTTTATCCCTCCTTCCCTCTACATCTACCCTTTAAACTACCCCTACACCTGTCTGTCTCGGTCTCCTTGTCATATGTACTGTATGACTGGGTGGGTGACTGTACCAATACCCTCCATCTCCCCCAGAGCCCCCTATGCCAAGGTGGTGGGCATCAGAAGTGAAAGCGGGAAAGCCCACCTGGGAAACTCCCATTGTCATTGTGACACAGCTCATAACAAAATTGTATGCCTCACCGGTGTAAGGGGCCATCCCCAAATAGTGCCGCGCAGTAGGAGTACGGCAGGACAGAGGAGGATGGGGGAGAGCACTGGTTAATTACTCCCACACCCACCTGGCAGGTTGGGAGTCGAACCGGCAACCTTTGGGATACATACAGTATGTCCTCAAAAGCTCCCTATGCTAAGATGGTCTGTGTGTATTTGAAGGGTTTATTTGCAAAACGGTGTATCTCCATTTTGTAGAATGTTGGGAAATTGAACGTTTTTTATTGGGCATTCCATTGAATTGCATTGCAAAATGCATTTTATATAGGTTAAAAATGTATGTTCTCAAAATATTTGAATGGTAAGAATTCATACATGGGTGATAGGACCTCCGAACAGTCATTTCCAATAATAAAATGCAAAAGTCAAAAAATGGAGATACATCGTTTTGCAAATAAACCCTTCATTTATCTCCCAGGGCTCCGTATGGTAAGGCTGTGGACATGTGGTCGGTGGGCTGTATCCTGGGTGAGCTGAGCGATGGGCAGCCCCTGTTCCCGGGCGAGAGCGAGATCGACCAGCTCTACACCATCCAGAAGGTGCTGGGACCACTGCCCCCAGAGCAGATGAAACTCTTCTACAACAACCCCCGCTTCCACGGCCTGAGGGTGAGCCTTTCAGTCTGCGGATGTGAGGTTGTGTGTGTGTGTGTGTGTGTGTGTGTGTGCGCGCGCGTGTGTGTGTGTTCGTGCGTGCTCATCTGCAACTGAACAACAGCCTGAGGGTTGAAGGTGGTATTCAGCATGGAGTTATAGGTTGGTGTGTGTGCGTATGTGTGTGTGTGTGTGTGTGTGTGTGTGTGTGTGTGTGTGTGTGTGTGTGTGTGTGTGTGTGTGCGTGTGTGTGTGTGTGTGTGTGTGTGTGTGTGTGTGTGTGTGTGTGTGTGTGTGTGCGCGTGTGCGTGTGTGCATTCATGCATGTGTGTTGGATTAACAACTTTTGCAGAGCGTCAGTTGCAAACTTCACTGTCAAAGCAGGTTTCATGGCTTTCTTTCAAAAGTACGATCTGAAATGTGTTGAGCGGTGTTGAGCACATTTATTTTAGAGTCTGTGTCTGTATCTCTTCCTCACCACACCTTAGACCAGCTCAGGTTTCCTCCTTGTAATGTTAGTCCCACTAAGACACGTTTTCTCACTTAGTGTCTAGTGTCTAGCGCCAATAATTAATTTGTCATTGTTTAGATTACAATAGATTAGCTTCAATTGTATTGTCATTACATTTACATGTATAAATACAGGGCACCGGCCCAGCCATGGCTCGGTCGGCTGGGCACTGTGCTGCTACACCGGTGACCCAGGTTTGATTCCGGCGCAGGTCATATCCTCATTCCCCATCTCTCTCTGCCCGTTAATTTCCTGTCTCACTCCAAACTGTCCTGCCACCGATTAAAGCTAAAGGGCCCCCAAAAAATATTTTTACAAAAATACAGGGTAACAAAATGTTGTATTGCAGTATAGGGTAATACAATGTGGTGATAAATGTAATGTAAATGGGTAATGTACAAAAGGCCTATTTTTGCCTTCAAAGTCATGTGCTGAAGTTATATACTGTATGTTAACAGCGTTGAGGTTATTTACTGTATGTAAACAACTAGTTTGAATGGAAGCTATTAGTGTCTTGAATAAACCCTTTCCCCTGCTTCTGACAAATTAGGATATGAAGGTACCACTCCGTCAGAAACCAGGAATGCGGCAACATCTTATCCTGAAAAAGGAGAGTCTGCCCACACTCTGACACACATTCATGTAAATGGTGATGTGATGACCCAATTCCTCTACAAACAGCATCACAAATATACTCAATTCCAAGATATCCCTTATATGTGGGCTATTTAATTGCATGTCAGCTTAGCCAGAGAATGCCAACGACAGCGATCTCTGCGTGTTAATGACAACCTCTTGTCACGCATCCCTTATTTGATAAAATGTCACTGATGTTATTAAATGTAATGCGATACAATATGCCATCGAAACGATCACATTGTTTTTGATTCAGCCCATCTCGTTAAGTGCACGCCGCATTGTCTGAAGGGAATTTAACTTCAATGGTTTTGCATACCAATGAGCCAGTTAATGTAAGAAAGAAAGATGGAAGAGGCAATAACTTTAAATATAATCACAAGCTAAGTGACCTTAAAATTGATTTCCTCATCTACAGTGCCACACTGTGTGATTGCATCACAAATCATGTAAAACAAAAAACAGATGACAATCATTTCATTACAAATACATCATTTAAAAAATATATTCCTACCATGCAGGCACCCTGACTAAATAGTGAGATTGGCAAAGGAGCGCATGGTTCTTCTTGTCTTGATTGAATAAATCAGCATGATGTTATTGATGGCTATTTCTGACAATTTCCGCACCCCATTGGCAAGGGCTTGCTTAGTGCCTAAGTTCATCTCACTCTGTGTCAGCTATCCATCTGTCTCCCCACCGCTCTCTGTGAGCAGGGCCGGCTGAATGCACAGGATATGGCTGCAGCCTAGGGGCCCCAACGTGCCAGGAGGCCCCTGATTGGCCAAAAGTGGTAAAATTGCAGGATGGTGACAAGAAAAAAATGTCTGTTGTGTTCAGTACAGTTGGTAGACATGTTATATTTAATTCCCTAGCTTGTAAGTATGACACTATCTATGTAAATTTGTCACGAAAATCGCCTTCTGGGGGGCCCACAGCAACTTTTGGCCTAGTAGGGGCCACAGGCGATCTTAGTCCGGTCCTGTCTATGAGTGAATCTCTTTAGTGCTGTGCTGCAATGCTCTCATCCAGCGCTCGCTGCACTCCTCTCAGTCTTTGTTTATCTCTGTCCTCTTTTTCTGTCTGTATCTCACTCTCTTTCTGTAACACCAACCCTTCTCTCTCTCTCTCTCCCTCTATCTCTCTCTCTCTCTCTCTCTCTCTCTCTCTCCCTCTCTCTCTCTCTCTCATTCTCATTCCTCTCCTTTTCTTTCTGGCCGTGAGCCTGCCACTGTCACCGATAGCGTCATGGTGAGTCATCTTGGCTTGCTGGTTGGCTGTGCTGTGCTGTGCTGTGGTGCTGAGGCGACAGGGGCTGTTCAGAGGCAGTGGAGCTGGTCAGGCCAGCGGGGGAGGACAGGGCTGATTGGGCTGAAGGGCTGTTAAGGGGGGAAGACCAGGGGCCGGATTCACAAAGCTTTCTTAAGAACTAAATAGTTCTTAACTTTCACTTTTCTGACTTAAGACAAAAGTTAAGAAGATTCCATATTCACAAACGGAATTCTTAAGTTGTTTCTTAACTTTCTTCCTAAGATTTTCCCCTAAGAAAAAAGTTAAGAATATTGAGATTCTTGAAGACTATTTTCTTGAGATTTGTCTTAGTTTTCTTCTCAAATTTAAGACAACCCTACACCCTGTCTTAACAGTCACATTTTATTTATTTGAACCCAATTTCACAAAACGGAATTCCAAAAAATATTTCATTCAATGTAACTTTTAGTGGCTTTATCTTAAGCCTATTGAATGTAGTCAGTTTGTTCAACTAAAATATTAAGATAGGCCTACATTTTATATAGGCTCTATTATACAAAAGGTATATTGTATTACTGTAAATGCAACAATAATAATATATTAATTAAATGTTATTAATGTATTTGTATTATTATTATTATTATTATTATTATTATTATTATTATTATTATTATTATTATTATTAGCTATTATTATTATACTTATAATAATAATAATGATAATAATAATAATTATTATTATTATTAGTAGTAGTAGTAGTAGTAGTAGTAGTAGTAGTAGTAGTAGTAGTATTATCATCACAACAATAATACTTATCATTTTAATTATGTTGTAGTAATAATGATGATAATGTATTAAATTATGTTTAGGAGCAAGCAGTTTTTTTTTCTAGGCCTACATAGTGTTTGGAGTAGGTAGAATCCTGTTGATTGCCATGGCAACTAAGAAGCATTATTCTAAAAAGTTCTTAAGTGAGGAAGAAATTAAGAAGTTCTTAAGAACTGGCATTGTTCTCAAGAAAATATTGAAGAATTTCACTTAAGATAGATCTTAGGAACTTCTTAGTTTTTTTTCTTAAGAATCTTCCTAAGATTTATCTTAAGAATAGTTTTGTGAATCCGGCCCCATGTCATGGTGGAAAAGGACAGGGCTGATTAGGGTGGGGATGAGAAGTTGGTCAGGGTGGAAAAGGACAGGTGATGGGTGGTGATGCGAAAGGCTGGTCATGATGAAACAAGGACAGGGGCTGGTCAGGTGTTGGGAGTAGAAACCGCTCATGTTGGGTGTTTTTTAACCTACACTAACAGACATAGTATGTATATCTCTGGCTTCCTCTTCTCTTGCACATGCTCACAGAAATAGTTAACACAAACACATATGTATAAGTAGACCTCCTTGGTATAAACAGACACTGAACAAAGACAATATACACTAGTTATCACAATGTTGAAGTACCAACAAGACTTTTTCATACTGTTACCACCACCCTTTAACAACACATTCGAAGACAGTCCCTGCCGATCCCCCCCCCCACCCCCCTCCTGCAGGTTTTACTTGCAAACCTCATCACACACCTGGTCGTAACAGCTTGACACCGCAACCATACACACACCTAACACACATGTACACACACACACACACACACACACACACATACACGCACGCACGCACGCACGCACGCACGCACACACACACACACAACACAACACAACACATGCACGCACACACACACACACACACACACACACACACACACACACACGCGCACGCACGCACGCACGCACGCACGCACGCACACACACAAACACAAACATTCACACACATGCACCTGGGACTTGATTAGCTGAATCAGGGAGTACTGTAACAAACAGAGCTAGGTGTTAGCTCTGCAGGAAGGCAACTATTCACACAGAGAGCAGATTGTGCCTGTTTGGCCTTCTCTACACACACAGACACACACACACACACACACACACACACACAGACACACACACACAGACACACACACACACACACACACACACACACACACACACACACACACACACACACACACACACAGACACACACGCACGCACGCACGCACACACACACACACACACACACACACACACACACACACGCAAATAGCTTTGCAAATCAGCAAATAAGTCTCCTTCCAAAACAAACCAGGAGCCTGCGAGTAAGCACTTCTGGCCTATGAGTGTACACGTGCAGTACACCGGCATGCCCTGGGGATGTG
>NC_085862.1:45129463-45189463 GCF_034702125.1 Engraulis encrasicolus | reverse complement strand
GGGAGAAGAGGAGAGGAGCGAGAGGAGGAGAGGAGAAGAGAGGAGAGGAGAAAGGGAAGGGGAGGGAGAGAAGGGAGGAGAGGAGAGGAGAAAAGAAAGGGAGGGGAGCTTTCATTGGATGAGGAAATGGGTCACAGGCGTCACTGCTGGTCCCACTGAACACACTCCAGACTCCATACTGAGCCTCGCAAAGACCAAGGCAGATCCCTGCACACACTTCCTCCGACATAGATAATCTCAGATGTCTGCCCTGCCCCACCGACCGAAACCTATTTAAACTGGAATTACGGGAAAGTTATATGTAGATTTTCCCCATCTCCTGGGGTGGGCTATAAATATTCAATTATTAGAAATTGTTTCGATCTCTATTTCTGTTCTCTATAATGTGTTAAATTAAGTTATTTTTAGAGCATGACATGTGAAAGGCCATTCCTACTGATACTGGTAATTTGCCATAGTTGGCACGTTAGCGTGTAAGCGCAATTGCGTACAAGACAGGTGGGTACGTGTGTGTGTGTGTGTGTGTGTGCGTGCGTGCATGCGTGTGTATGTGTGTGTGTGTGTGAGTGCATGTGTGTGATTGCTCAGTACGTTCAGGTTATACTTTACATGTCTGACATTCTGTGACTGTCTGACTTTATCCTCATCATCTGTATATTGTTGTGCCGTCGCAGAGCTTTATATTCTGTATGGTAGCAGCACTGCTTGTGTTGACTTAGAATTGTGTGTGTGTGTGTGTGTATGTGCACCTCTGTTTGTGTGTGTGTGCACCTGTGTGTGTGTGTGCGTGTGTGTGTGTGTGTGTGTGTGTGTGTGTGTGTGTGTGTGTGTGTGTGTGTGTGTGTGTGTGTGTGTGTGTGTGTGTGTGTGTGTGTGTGTGTGTGTGTGTGTGTGTGTGTGTGCGTGTGTGCGTGTGTGTGTGTGTGTGTGTGTGTGTGTGTGTGTGTGTGTTGCTTGTGCTGTTGTGCTGTGCAGGCGTGGAGGCTTGTGTCAGTGCAGTGCAGTGTGTGCCTGTGTGTGTGCATGGGTGCATGCATACATCCTTGTGTGTGCGTGTGCGTGCGCGCATGCGCGTGTGTGTGTTGCTTGTGCTGTTGTGCTGTGCAGGCGTGGAGGCTTGTGTCAGTGCAGTGCAGTGTGTGCCTGTGTGTGTGCATGGGTGCATGCATACATCCGTGTGTGTGCGTGTGCGTGCGCGCATGCGCGTGTGTGTGTGTGTTGCTTGTGCTGTTGTGCTGTGCAGGCGTGGAGGCTTGTGTCAGTGCAGTGCTAGTGGGCAGCTCTCCTCTTCCTGCCAGCTCTGATGACTCACAGCCCTGTACAAAAGCCTAATCACCTTCTCTCTATACAGCACCACTCTGCAAGGCCTCTCTCTCTCTCTCTCTCTCTCTCTCTCTCTCTCTCTCTCTCTCTCTCTCTCTGCCTCTCTCTCTCTCTCTCTCTCTCTCTCTCTCTCTCTCTCGGCCTCTCTCTCTCTCTCGGCCTCTCTCTGTCTCTCCCACTTTCTCTCATCCCCCTCTCTCTCTCCCTGTCTCTCTTTCCCTCTCTCTCCCCCCCTCTCTTTCTCTCTCTCTCTCTATATATATATCTCTCTCCTTTAGCACATACACTTCCTTTCTGTCCATCCATTTCCGTCCACACTCTGACGACAGGCAAATCTCCTGCTTGGCTGATGGGCAATTTTATTTTGATCATTTTCTCCTCTCTCCTTAAGCTCAATTACCCAAATGTTGCGACAAATGTATACATACAGTTGTTTCCCAAGTATGATTTAATGCTTGCTGCAGTCTGGCTTGTGCTGTGCCTTTGACAGTAATTATCTTGGTGGTGTATATAATTTTTTTTTTGTTGGAGGTGGTGTTCAAGGTGAAAGATGGGAGCAATCTTCTATCACTCTCTCTCTCTCTCTCTCTCTCTCTCTCTCTCTCTCTCTCTCTCTCTCTCTCTCTCTCTCTCTCTCTCTCTCTCTCTCTCTCTCTCTCTCTCTCTCTCTCTCTCTCTCTCTCTCTCTCTCTTCTCTCTCTCTCTCTCTTTCTCATCCCTAACCTGATTAGCATGCCGAGCAACACACCAGATCATTTATAACACAGCTCACCCCCCCCCCCCTTTCTCTCTCCATGGCATTCTCTCCCAGGACAATTCTTCAATTTGGCCAAAGCCATCCTCATAGACCTGCCTAAATGTCAGTCAGATTATGTGCTGTTTAATATCAACTGGTGAGTGGGAGCCTGATAAGGAAGCAGTAGGGGTGAATGTGCTTTGTCTTTTGTCTTTGGTACATATAACAAGTCACGGAAGGTAAAACTTAGACACAAATGACTCACCACCCCTTATGAGCTCCTCAGGAAAATGAAAAAATAAAATAAAACTTATAATGCTTGAGTTGGGCTTTCAAAAAAAAAAAAAAAACATACACCCCTTGACGACATGGAGAGAACATTTATAGAAACAAGCATTAGTTGGCACATTATGTAACGTGGCATTTCATGTTAGAGTCTGAGGGGGAACACCAGAAATATATTTTCAGTGTAACTTTTTTGTGTTTCTTTGTTGGTTGTGATTTTTTTTGCGTTGTTTTGCATCAAATGTTGTGTATTCATCTTGTTTGTTTAGCGTACCCTGTTGAAGCCATCCATGGGTGGTTCATGATTCATCGCTTCCCCCTGCATGATCAAGTCTTTCAGGAGTTTTCACAATGCCTTTCACTTCTCCCTCCCTCTCTCTGTCTCTCTCTCCCTCTCTCTCCCACTTTCTCTGGTCCCCCTCTCTATCTACCCCCCCCTCTCTCTCTCTCTCTCTCTCCCTCTCTCTCTCTCTCTCTCTCTCTCTCTCTCTCTCTCTCTCTCTCTCTCTCTCTCTCTCTCTCTCTCTCTCTCTCTCTCTCTCTCTTTTTCGCTTTCCATTTCGTAATGTTGTTAGGATGCTAATGAATGTGCAGAGTGGTTATAGCAGCTGACAAGAAGCACAGCCGGGGAGAGCTTACTCATGCAGGCAGTTTATCAATGTTTTATTAATGCTTTATCAATATTTATCAATGCTTTCGTGTAGTCCACACAGATGTTTTCTGTGATAAAGCAAGAATTAATTTGGCACAGCCGCAAGGTTTCCTAGTTTGCATGCCACCTCCCTTTATGGGAGAATGTGTTTAAAAGATGTCTATTGAGCCTTGAGCGCTCTGTGTGTGTGTGTGTGTGTGTGTGTGTGTGTGTGTGTGTGTGTGTGTGTGTGTGTGTGTGTGTGTGTGTGTGTGTGTGTGTGTGTGTGTGTGTGTACGCGCGTGCCTGCGTGTGTGTGTGTGTGCGTGCGTGCGTGCGTGCGTGCGTGCGTGCGTGCGTGCGTGCGTGTGTGCGTTTTCTCTCTGCTGCTAGAACTTGCTGCTTCTGAACCCCAATGAGCGCTTTCTGACGGAGCAGAGCCTAAACCACCAGTCCTTCCAGAACCAGCGCATAGAGCGGCCGGCTCCCCTCACTCCCACCCCGGTGCGCTCCTCAAAGAGGAAGCCTCACCACGACAGCACTGCCCCCAGCAGGTGAGGAGGGCCACTGCACCTCTATCTCACACTTGGCCTGATTATCATCGACTTTCAAATCTCTTCCAGACTTGGTCTGACCAAGAGCATAACAATTAACATGCCAAAACGGCATGGTTGACCCGCCTCCCTTGGTTTGCTACTGATTGTTTGCTTCCCGTCAAAGTTTTTCTGGAGCTCAGAAACAATATTTGTATTGCTCCTGACCTGACTAGAAGCAACGCTGAAGGTGTTGTATCACTAGGAGGGCACAGCCTGGCTATCTCACACTGTCTTCAGTCATTTAGCATTTATCAGACAGGTTTTATCCAAAGCAACTTACGAAAGAGGACATGAACAGCAAAATATGCTGTGTTGGGAAAACAAGCTATACAAGCAGCAATAAAACAATAAAAGCAATAACACAATAAAATGGAATCTAATTCAGTACATAGAGATATACTCAGGGTGCGATTTGTCAAAAAAACAGAGGGGGGGACTTTTTTTTTTTCATGAAACGTGACGTCACAAAATGAAGTTAACGCGACTAACAGCTCAATATTGGATGATATCAAATGAATAACACTTAATTCAGTCAAAAACAACGTGGCAGTGTATTTTTTTTCCAACACTGACACGGACACTAACACAATGCGTCTTCATTGAGAGTTTTTTTTTTTTTAGCCTAATGCAGTTGGACATCTCTTGCACAAAAAATGTTGAAATCGCGAAGGGGGAATTCTGTAGCCTACATTTCGTGTGCCAAAGACACTTCAGTCACTCACAATCCTAAGCGCACTAACCCTAGAAATAGCCACCGAGTGTAGGCAGAGGGGGCTTTCAACGTGTCGTCCTCATGCGTTGCAACTTTCTACAAACGTTTAGTCGGGTTATACAAATTCATTGCATGCTCAGGCGCTACTCCACCCATTCCGTCTGCCTTGACAGTAGCCTAGATTTACGATTAAGGCACAACGGTTTCATAACCTAATGTGCATACAGAAATACTTAAACAATTTCAGTAACTTTTCTGCTCCATTTTAAAGCACCTCCCTTCCTAGAGCACCTGCTTTTTTGCCATTTGCATTCTGCATCCAATAGGCACCTCATCAATTAGCGAGAGGGCACAACCAACCAAACCCCGAGGAATCAGGACAGGGCGCCTCTCGCAACATCTGCCTACTGTCGGTGCGTCTTTTTGCATAGCCACTCAAGAACAGTCGGGAGTTGGAAGCAAAGTAGCCTATTTCAAACCAAATGTCTTAAACATTTCCTTTGTTAGCTCCCCCACTGACGCTGCGCAATGCAATGCAATGCAATGCGCCCCTTTTGCGCGCCTGTTTGTAGGCATTAGCCAAGTAGTTGGGTAGGTTGTTTCCTATTTGATGGTCCATCAAAAAAGTACTAACTGCTGCTTTGGCGTTTCATTTTCGCAGGTCGTTTGCATTAGCGATATGTTACTAATTCCCGTACAGAACGCAACTTTGTTGCATATTTGCTGTTGAGTCCGGGACCTCGTAAACATCAAAGCTTCCACCACGTCGGGCAATTTTGAAAGTGAGTGCAATGTAGACTGCAGAAAAGGGTCACAAGTTGCCTGTCATGTCAACATTTTTGTTAGTTTATTTTGATAGGCCTATTCGCGAGGATATTTTTCCAGCAAAGATAAAAACCAGAAGGGGGGATAATCCCCCCCATCCCTCCCGGCAAATCGCACCCTGTATATACTTTAGAGACAGCTCTGCCTCTTTGAGAATATGCTACAATATTTAATACCCCTTGAAATAATGAATTGATGGGCCTTTTCAAACTTATTGCTTAGAACTGTTTAAGACATTTCTTTCCTCTTATCTTTATTAATAACCACTTTCCTTCCAAAGTCCAGTTTTTCCTCACCCCCACTGTGGGGGAAATTGACTAGACTTGTCTCAAAATCTCAAGAACATGTTTTGAGCTTGTTTTGATGACTGAATGACCTATCCTATACAAATGCAATTACTATTACCACGGTTATTTTTATAAGGAGACCGATGAAGACTTTGCCATGTGGAAATGCTAGTCTAGCACCTCAATAGATATAAGAATTTCCACATCTGAATTGTTTGTTTAACCTTACTTCTCTTCTAGAAGTAAATCCTTTGCTGTGATGTGAAGCACAGGAAAAAAAATCTCATAGTTATTAGTATTTTTCTGTCATTCCAGCAGGAGTCATGGCTCCAAGAGCTCGGGCCACCACCGCTCCAACAGCCGGGACTGCTCCAGCCTGCCGCGCCACGAGGACCTGCATCCCCTTAGCTCGGAGGCCTTCCTGAACGGCAACGTGTCGGTCTCCTCGGCCGCCGTCTCCTCCAGCCTGAGCCCCACGCTGCACCCCAAGAGCTACCAGCCGCAGAGCCTGAACCGCTCTGCGTCCTGCGGCAAGGACCTGGCCATGTCCAACCACAGCAACCTGCCTCACATGCTGTCCAAGGACCCCGACTTCGACTACGAGTTCGAGTTTGGCCCGGCCCACTCTGGGAAGCCAGCCGACGGGCCTGGGGCCAAGTATCTCAAAGGCTCGCGATCCTCGCAGAACCGACACTCGTTTGTGGAGGGGAAAACAGGGACGCTCGGGGAGCGGGAGAAGCACGGTCGTCACGGCTATGGGGAGTCGCTGTCCTCGTCGGGTGACAGGAAGACAGCCTCGTTCCTCAGCTTCTCCAAGAGCCACGGCACGCTCAGCGATGCCAAGTCGGTGGGGAACCTCAGCGACCCACGGCTGATCCCGGACGAGCCCCCACCTAGCCGCTACTTCCCGGCTAGCTGCCTTGACCTGCACCAGGGCCTGATTGCCCCGGGGAGCCCATCCCTGCGCCACGGTGACCGTTTGGGCCACAGCCCAGCAGCCGTATCATCGTCCTCCTCGTCCAGGGGCAACAAGGGTGAACGTGAGGGCGGTACGCTAGATTCGTCGTTTCGCCGCTCCTCATCCAGGCACAAGAGAGATCAGCAAGAGGACTCCAAATCGCCCGATTCCCTTGACCCCGGTGGTGGAGGTGGAGGAGGGGGGAGCCACGGCCATTCCCTTTCTGCGCCACACGAAGTAGCGTTTCCCTACGGCCTGGGCTACACCAGCCCTTTCTCCTCCCAGCAGCGGCCGCATCGGCACTCCATGTACGTGCGGCGGGAGAGAGGGCGTCCCCATGGGGTGGATAGTGGTGGGGGAGGTGGAGGGGGTGGTGGTGGAGGAGGAGGTGGTGGTGGTGGTGGAGGAGGTGGTGGTGGTGGTGGTGGAGGGGGAGGACTAGCTGCTGGTCAGGGGATGCCGGTCAGGGCCAGCAGCCTGCAGATCCTCTCTCCGCAGCTACAGCACCGCACACTGCCACGCCACATGGGCAGCTCCGTTTCCAGGGAGGACCTGCATGGGGAAGACATGGGCAGGGTGCGTACAAATTCACATGTCCATTTTCAAAAATGATACATTTTTATTGGCTCTCAGTTATTAAGAGTAAAATCCTTGATGTTTGTTTTGATGTTAGAACTTACCGTGGTGTGGACATATCAGATTACCCAGTTCTAATCGACTGGTTTAATATCAGTTTGGAATAAGGCTCTCTTTGCTTCTCTTCCATATTTCAATGATTACTGAAATGCGTTTCACGCGAGTTTCTCTCTAAACAATGTATTCCTGTGTCGATACCAACAACTGCACCATCTACGGACCTTTCTATCTTCCTGATTTTGCTTTACCTTCTTTATTTAATTCTTTCCTTTCTTTCTTTCTGTGATTTTCTGTTTTGTCCTTCCTTCCTTCCTTCCTTCCTTCCTTCCTTCCTTCCTTCCTTCCTTCCTTCCTTCCTTCCTTTCTTTTGCTCTTTCTTTCTTTCTTTCTTTCTTTCTTTCTTTAGTACGACTCTGCAAGTCTATTCGTACCTAGTTCGCTACCCTCACCTTCTCTAGTCCTCTTTCTTGCACTCAATTTCTTACAGCATCCAATCACTCTTCTCCCAGTGAAATAACCACTGTCATTTTGTACAGTATGGGCCCAGAGAGCTGGAGTGATGACTATGATGACTGTTGCAGACTGAAAGCATTGAAGTGCTGTAGTTTCCGGTGTAGTGTGCCGCTCTGGAGAGCTTTTGCCATCCTCGCTCGTTCATGGCAGACAATGGGGATGGCCTTCACTGGCTCCGGTGGCCTCGTCCCCGAGAGCTGGGCCATTCACATTGCCCTGCTATGCCAGCTCTGACACACACAACAGCATTATCGGCCTACATAACATGTCCCTGTGCTGGTTCGTGCTATTTGTCAGAAACATATGAAGTAGAAGAAGAAATAAAAGCAAAAACACTAATTTGGTACTCATTAGGCATAGTGGAATAACTGGAATTACCACCATGCAATATTAGTGTAATTACCGTAATCTTATGGTACTGTGTTGTATTATTGTAATATCAATATTATAATAATATATGTAATACCTACGTCATTAATTAACCTCTACTTCTACTTCTACTTTTCTGCTTGTGCCTGAAGCTGTCATAGCAGGATTTAGTATCACTGAGCCAACCAGGTCTGCTTAAGAGTTTGGAGGCATTTTTATGTGCTTGAAAGCTTCTGAATGTATCTGTCAGTGGTCCCTCAATTTGTGTATTCACCTGTTTATGTAATGTGCCTATATAACAGTGTGCAATTGTGTATTCTGCTGTTACCTTTTTTCCCTCTCTGTCCCTCTTTCCCGCTCTCTCTTCCTCCCTCCTCGCTGTCACCCTCTCTCTGTCCTCTCTCCATCTCTGTGTTTTCTCTCTGTCCCTCTCTGTCTTTCCCTCCCTCCCTCCCTCCCTCCCTCACCCTTCTTCTCTCTATCCTTTTCTCTTTTTCTCTCTCTTCCGTCTCTTTGTGTGTCTGTTTTGTGCTTTGGGCTGCTGCCACCGCTACATCGCTGGCTCTCCATCTCTTCGCCCTCCCGACAGAATGAACCACTTGCCTCCGAGGCGCCCCACCCTCGGCCCCTAATCAGGGACTCCACGCGGGACAACACCACCCAATCCTTTCACCCCCCGCGTCAGAAGAGCGAGGTCCGAGATACGCAGCACTGCATTCAGCTACCCACCCTTGCAGCCACCTCATTCACTCACTTACTCACTCACTCACTCACTCACTGAGGGCATGGAGTATTACATGCATGGAGTATTCGGGTTTCCAATGGAATATTGTCAGTATTTGGTTTGAAAAAAGTTCCGGAATATCTGTGGGGGAGCACTATGCAAACGGAATATTCTCGGAATACGGCCACATTCAAACTCGGTTTACACGACTCGTGTGAAAGTTGAATACTGCCAATGTTTCGTTTTAAATCTGAATATTCCCAGCGTGTAGATGCACTCACTCACGTACGCACTTATTCACTCAGTCACTCACTTGCTCGCTTGCTCACTTGCTATTTCGCTGTCTCACACTCACTCACTCATTCACTCACAGTACCCTTCTTTAATCAGCCACTCTCACCTGCCTATGGACTCAACTGAACAGACCTCCCCTTCTCTCCTTCTTTCCCTTCCTTCTGTCTTCCTTTTTTATCTACCTATTTATCTACCTTCCTGGGACCAGATAGAGGTCTCACCTCCAGGATGAGAAAGTAAAAAAAAAAACCTTCCACAAATTTGATAGAACCAGATGGCCATACAGTGACATTACTGTACATGCTGTTTTTTTTTTTTAACTTTCCGAACCTGAGCTTGGCACCTCTGCTAAGGATAAGGGTTTCACACACACTTGCACTCAAACTCACACTTTGTTCCTTTGTCCTCTTTCTTCTTTCTGTTTCTCTTTCTTTCTATGTGCCTTTGCTCCCTCTGTTTACTGGAGGTATTGCTACACACCTTAATGATTGGCTGGACAGCAAAGTTGGGCAACTAGACGTCTTGTAGCGCGAACATTTTGTAGCTCCGGAACTTAAAGCAGTTGCTACAGTATAATTGAACTCCTGATTAAGGTGGCCTGGATGAAGGCACATAATGACACCTAGCACCAATGATTGTATAATTCAACCTTTTTTGAACAAACGCCCCCTTGACGTCAACACAAGCCTCCCAATGCCCCTTCACATCATCAAAAGCTTGACAATGCCTCCCTTTACTATTGAAAAATAAAATGGACTAATGCCCCCAATGGGAACTAAGCCCCGCCCCCACACAGCTGTATCCTTCTCAACGCCTCCCTTGGGCTCCTCAACGGCCCCTGGGGGACTGTACCGCCCCCGTTGAGAAACAATAGTATAATTAGAATAGACAGTCATGGGCTAACAAATACAGTAAGGTATGGCCAAGTGTGCACCGTTGATGAGCTTAGCCCAGAATCTAAACCAGTGACTTTCCCAAAGAAGCTATATCACCACAATTACGGCCAACTTGAATTGACTTGACTTACAGCTGTAAATGGCGATGGAAGAATATGTATTGTTATTATATGGTGTGACGTCATCGGTCGAATGCTCCATTCATTTCAACGGGGCTCCCCAACGTTCGCACGTCTGTTATTTTTCGATAACGGACGTGTTGGTCTATAACAGACCGCTGTCAATGGCAACAAGACTTTTCACTGCTAAAGCGACTTTTCAACAAGATTCTAATCAGCTGCTGTGATAGACAACACCTATTGTCCTGGCTACCTAGCTGTTGCCTAGCGGTGTTCCACAACGGCACTGTTTTGTTTTGCGCAGCAACAATCTTTTGACATTAAAAACTATAATAGACTTCACATTAAATTGGTCTAAAGAAATGTCCCCGCCATGTGTGAATCATTTAAGTATATCCATATAATAAGCGGGTTAACTTTCGGCGAGTCGGTCGCTTTGTGGAATAGCAGCACTTCAGAGAGAACAAGACCCCTCCGCTCCGCGTTGGGGTCTAAAGATTCTCTCTGTCGTGCTGCTATTCCACGGTAGCGACCTTCTCGCCGAACGTTAACCCTTACTTAATGTATGACTGATATTGCTTTTTGTCTTGGCCTTGTGGATGTAGAGGAATGAGAGGTGGTATTACTATAATCCTGCTAAGCATTTAATAACTTTATACTGTTATAATGAAGTGTGTTATTAAGTAAGACTTTTATGACCCCCATAAGTATCTGGTGAAGGGAATAAGGGCATAGCCTACTGTGGGGGAATCCCCAGCCATACTGGACAGCTGAAGCCCATTCCGACAGAGCCATTCTTCTTTTGATCTTGGATTCCCTTAACCTCATCATTAATTCACAAGGATAGAGTGCCCCCCGTGTCTCTTATTGTCCTTCCTCTCCCCTTCTTATTGCAATCCCCCCACCAGGGCCGCTGACAGCTTTTGCTGGGCCCAGGACAAAGTCATCTGAAAGGGCAAACAATGTAGTGAAGACCCAAATTTAGGCCCCCTGTCTCCCTGGCCACGGGACGAGTGACACCTCCCCCCCGCTTCCCTGCCCCCCCGTGTCTCTTACTGTCCTTCCTCTCCCCTTCTTACCCCCCCCCCCCCCCCACCCACCCTCACCCTCTCTACTACGGAGTCTCTCTAGCAAACACACAGGCAGTGTTCCATACCATTAACACCAACAAGAACACACACTGTAGGTGTATATCAAGAACAAAAGAGCACACATCAAGGACAAAACACTGAAAGCACTTATTATCTGGCTGCTAAAAGGATGCCGCTTCCTTTTCCAGCCCATTTTTGTATTTGAGAAACAGTGTTAGTCTTTGAGAAACTCTGAGTGTGTGTGTGGGTGCCTGAGTGTGCGTGGGTGTGTGGGTGTGTGTGTGCTTGCGTGCGTGCGTGTGCGTATGTGTGTGCGTGCTGTGCTCGTGTGTGTCTTTCGTTTGTATGAGAATGTCATCATGTCGCCCTTTTCTGCCATAGGTGAGCATGTACCATGAACAGATGCCTGAAGATGCGGGCTCCTCAAAGGAGAACCGCATGATCTACAGTGAGTCCATGCCTCGCCGAGTGGGCAGCTTCTACAGGGGTGAGAGAACACACACACAACCATTAACCTCATGGGTAACACCATATTTGATGCGTTCTAGTACATAAGGTTGTCATGTCATCATCATAAGAGGGACATGCCACATGTCAGAAACATTATTGATGGTTATGATTATTGTCACAGTGTGTCATTCGGTTTTTGGAATGTCAAGTTGACATTGTTTGGTTGTCATGACATTGAATGACACATTATGGCAACAGAGATAAACATCAATGATGTCTCATTAATGTTCCTGACGTGTGTCATGTCACTCTTATGATGCTTACATGGCACCCTTATGTGGATGTCATGACATCAAATATTGTAAAGCGTTATCCACATTATGTTTCCAAATTGGTGATCAGTCACCTCATCAGACATCTCTGACTTGACATCCATACCAGAGCTGATATCCATACAGTTTAGCAGTTAAGTGAAGCAGTTATCTGTCGTGGAGTAGCGACTGTTTGCCTTGACGTCACAATGACGTCATGTTTTTGAGCAGGCTTGCATCTCTAAGTACAGTTTATACTTGCTTGCTTTGTTGCTTCTCTTGTGCAGGTCAGTAAAAATAGAAAATGGATCTCCTCCTAGGCCTTTCGAGATAGAGACACCGTTCAAACACTAAAACGACCGGCTCGGCTTGGAGATCATTTGTTCTGCTATAGCATGTCTGTGTCTCTTGTCGTTTTTTCGTTTTCGGTGATTTTGTGCAAGTTTAGGTCCCCATAGAAAACAGGCATTCCACCCCTCTAGGGATCAGAGTGCAGGAAGCTTTTTTTGTTCATAAAACATCAACACTTTCACCTAGAAGTTTAGTTGACACGTTGTTAGCGAGCTCTATGAGATGACTCCAAACGGTGAAAGTATCATGTCCCAACTCCCATTACTTTTTAAATGGCAGGTGTGTAAAAAGTGCTGGGCTGGCCCAATGGCTTTTCCTATTGACTCTTGAAGTGCCTTTCTGAAGAGGTCAGGTCATCTGCAACAAGAGGTCCATTTGTGACTGAACCGTTTAACCTATAAACTTCATTCAAGGACTGTTAGAAAGATCACACGTATGACTCCAATCTGTGCGAAGGACATGTGCCAATTCTTTTTAGTTTTTTAACAACAGCGATCTAAAAACTAGAAACGGTTTTTATTCTGCCCTCTGCCTTAGAGCACAATACTAACTGCCATTCAGACAATCAGAACAGGTGCTGCCAATAAAAGGTTCCATCTCAACTGTCACTTTCTCTCAACATTCTATTCTTAACGAGCACCTGTAACCTGTAACTGTACCTACCATTCTAGAATTCTATTGTTCAGCTCTTCAATGCAATGTGATATTGTCTTGCTGGAATGTTTATGACAGCCAGCTGCTTGGCTCAATGGTAAAGGTGCTGGATTAGAGATATGGAGGTTGTGACCATACCACTCGGACCCATGTTGATTTTCAAAATTATATCATATGCAGTGTTCCTTAACCAACTGAAAATACCATGTATGTCATTTAGTATCAATGGCAAAGGTGCTGGATTAGAGATATGGAGGTTGGGAGTTCGAATCCCACTTGGACCCATGTTGATTTTCAAAATTATATCATATGCAGTGTTCCTTAGCCAACTTAAAATACCATGTATGTCATTTAGTATCAATGGCAAAGGTGCTGGATTAGATATATGGAGGTTGTGAGTTCGAATCCCACTTGGACCCATGTTGATTTTCAAAATTATATCATATGCAGTGTTCCTTAGCCAACTTAAAATACCATCTATGGATTTTTCCAACATTTCTTTTAGCTTTGTTTTCTCAATAGTAGTTTGTTTTTAATTTAGGTATAGAGATATCAAAAATAAAACTGCTCAGCTCTGCCCCAAAAGGCAAGCCCGCTTCCAACATTTTCTGTGAGAATGCAATCTAGTTTCCTTTCATTTCCTTTCAACCTTGTCCACGTCCATTACGTGTTCCATGTTCCATGTTTCACATTCCGTATCCCATGTTCCATGTTCCATGTTCCGTGTCCAGTGCCCTCCCCCAGGCCAGACAACTTCCATGACAGCGGGAGCCAGAGCAGAGAGAGGTCGGGCATGACGGGGGACAGTGGCTCCATGTCCAACCACGCCAAACGCCAGACTGCCTTTGACCCCTGGTGAGTGTGTGTGTGTGTGTGTGTGTGTGTGTGTGTGTGTGTGTGTGTGTGTGTGTGTGTGTGTGTGTGTGTGTGTGTGTGTGTGTGTGTGTGTGTGTGTGTGTGTGTGTGTGTGTCTGTGTGTGTGTGTGAGAGAGAGAGAGAGAGAGAGAGAGAGAGAGAGAGAGAGAGAGACAGAGAGAGGCAGAGAGAGAGAGAGAGAGAGAGAGAGAGAGAGAGAGAGAGAGAGAGAGAGAGAGAGAGAGAGAGGCCTTGCAGAGTGGTGCTGTATAGAGAGAAGGTGATTAGGGTTTTGTACAGGGCTGTGAGTCATCAGAGCTGACAGGAAGAGGAGAGCTGCCCACTAGCACTAGAGAGGAAGAGAGAAAGAGAGAGAGAGACCAATGCCCTCCAGAAGTGATGTTGTTTACAGTACATTGTCATGCTTATTGGTTTAGTGTACACTAGGTCAAGCATACCCTGAAATTTCAAATTCTGTATTTGAGCTTTACGTTTTTCATAACACAGACAAAGGCTTTCCGCGCCTGTAAGTTTGCAAGACTTGACATTGAGAAGTGGACTCTCAATTTAGTTTTTTTGTTTGCTTATGTATTTACAAGTAATTAGTCAGTATATGATAAGCGGACAGACTTTGGCAAGATTTTGTGGCACAGTTAGCAGCATAATAGGCAGAGTGGTGTCAACAATAATCGATTCGGCAATGCAATGCAATGCGAGGCATGGACGATCCAATTCAATGCGGCAAGTTCCAGAATCGATGCAGCATTTTTTTATGTTTCAATTACCGTGGATATTTCAGGAGCAAATTAATGATAAATTAAATAAAAGCACTTCAAAGCATTGAAAACTGCAAGAGTGATACAGAAAACAGCCAATAAAATGTTGCTCAGTTTCCGAAGACTTGTATTGCCTCATCATGACTGATGAAATATTTGCTTTGCTTTCAGTAGAAATGTAATGCATTGCAATGCATCGTAAAATTGAACCGATTCGAACTGAATCAAATCGCTACCTCCTGAATCGGAATCGAATCGAATCGTGAGGGCAGTGCCAATGCACACCACTAGCAGAGTGTGTGGCTGATTTGCAGTATCGTGTTAAAGAAGGGAAGTGAAGGTATAGTGTAAAAGAGACGCTGTTCTGAGAAACCAGGGTTAAATGCTCCTAGTGTGATCATGGTTTATTGATAAGTCAACGTTTCTTTTGTTTCACAGTGCAGATACCATGAAAAGGGGCTCCCTTTTAAAGATTATTCATGCCAAAGTGCAAAGCAGTATTCCCAACTAATCTGAAGTGAAGTTCTTATTTTTTTGCAATGAAAAAACAAATTGTAAGGGTGTATTTAACTCAACGCCCGTATAAACATTTTGCTTCTTTTATTGGAAACAGTAGTGTTAAAGATTTACTAAGCATGGCACTCAAGATCACCTTTCCTCCACCACACCACCCAAGTGGCCTATGCAGTCCTCAACAGACATACTGAGTTGTACAGACATACTGGGGTGAATTTCTCGAAACCAAAGTTGCTTACTACATTAGCTACTTCGTTGCTTTCAATGCATTTTCCCATTGGCAACTACCGAAGTTGCTAACAGGCTAACAACTTCCCTTTTGAGAAACTCACCCCTGAATTGTACACAAGGGTGCCGGAACGAGTTTTAAAGTGGTGTTGAATTTTTTTTTTTTAATTTCTTAACCATGTTACTGCTGCTGCACTCCACACATGTGTCTGCAGTAAAAGTCAAGAAAGCCTCATTTAGGGAGCCTAAAAGTGGGGATGCAAATGCACCACTTCCGCCACCTATGCCTGTACACAACGACTTTTGGTGGGGAAGTGACTTAAGGTTTCTCCTGCTTTTGGTGTGGAAGTGACGTTAAGGTTTCCCCTGTCTGTGCTCTGTGCTCTGTGATGTGCAGGACGGGATCAGAGGCTGTCACCATGACACCCCCTGAGCCATCCAAAGAGAAAGAGAAGCAGGGATTCTTCAGAGCAATAAAGAAGAAAAAGAAAAAATCCCAAACGGTGAGTTTTTGATGTGTGCACACATGCTTGTATTAAACTGTATATTTGTTGGTATGTTCTATGTATGCAACTGTGTACTTGTATGTGTGTATTTGTTCCTTCTATAAATATGAGAAATAAAATCACTCAAAATGACTCACTAAATGGCAAAGACAAAGACTAACGCCATTTGTTTGTACCATCACTTAGCTTTCTCTGTGCAGTTGTCTACCGTGTACATGCTGTCTATGTGCTGTGTGGTTCAGTGTGTGTCAGATGTAAAGAAGCAATTTACCCCCCACCTGGTAATAGCTCGAGCACACTTACCTTATATTGATGTAAAGACACCCATGTGGGGAGGGAAATAAGCATGTGTGTGTGTGTGTGTGTGCGTGTGCGTGCGTGTGCGTGTGTGTGTGTGTGTGTGTGTGTGTGTGTGTGTCTGTGTCTGTGTCTGTGTCTGTGTCTGTGTCTGTCTGTGTGTGTACAATGTGTGTATACAGTAATGTGTGTACAATGTGTGTACAGTGTGTGTATGTTTTTTGTCTATGTGTGTCTCTGTGTGTGTGTGTGTGTTACTGTAATTGTGATGGGTGTTGTGTGTTCGTGCTACCCTGTTGTCCAAAGTGTTGCATCAGCGTCTTGTGCCTCTTGTATTCCAGGTGGACGGAGTAGACGACCGGAGTCCCGTCATCAAGAAATGTCTATTCCCCCTCTTTAACTCAAAGAATCACTTAAAGCATAACTCCTCCATGAAAGTGCTTCCCGTAGTCTCCTCACCGATGGTACATGTATATCTGTCCCATCTGTTTTGTAAGCCATTGTTGTTGCCTCTCACCAGCCTAAACTGTCCGCAAAGCGAGCTAGTTAGCTAGCTAGCTCGCTCCCGCTGTCCCATTTGCATTGCATGCTAACTAACATTGCTAATCGCCATTGTTTTTTTTCCTCCCAGCTCTTGCCAGCTTAATTTGTTTTGCAGCATTTTCCCACCAGATCCATAAGGTTATCCCAAAACTTTTCAAAGTGACATTGTCGCATTGATTTGTGTGTACACTGGACACCATGGAATGTAGCGTAAACTCTTTAATATAGTAGAAACAGTATTTTTGCAATGAAAATAAAAACACTATAGTCTTCAGGCACCCTACAGGTAGAGAGAGACAGCCAGCATCTCCACACAGTGGTTACCATGGTTATGAACCATGAAAGTAGAGGAAATTCAGTGGTGCCTCTCACCCTGTTACATGTACAAGTTGATACACTTGAAACTTGAACCACTGCAACATTTTTTTCCAACTAGAGTTGTATGTCTCAGCTTTGAGGTAATAAAAAACATATTCCCTCTTTATGATCATACACAGTAAAGCCAGAGTTGGCGTTTGTATATAAAACCTGTATGGATCTGGTGGAGTGTAATTCTTTTTCCAGGGGCCATGCCGAGGTGTGAGAGAGGGTGGGTGGTGGTGGCATCTGAAATGACGTCAGCATGCATGATGTGGACAGGTGGAGGGATGTGGGTGGTGTGTGTGGGTGGGTGGGGGTCGAGAGTGGGTGGAGGTTGGACCATCGATCGTCCACCAGGGGAGGACATGGTGTGCATGACTTCAGAGGCCGTGGTTTTTGGACACGGGTGGCTGGCTGCTTATATACTGTACTGTACATTACATTCACAAAAGCCCACACACCTGTCTGTCCTGTCTGTTATGATGGCTTTGCAGACAATCCGACATCTCACCAGAGAGAGAGAGAGAGAGAGAGAGAGAGAGAGAGAGAGAGAGAGAGAGAGACGGAGAGTGAGATAACAGTCACTTAAGGGAAGCCGTTGACAGCATCCCAGGGATTCCGAGATTGCACGCTCTACCTGCACACACACACAGTGCCATGTCTTGTCTACGTTGATGATGATTGGTCGTGATAATGTTTAATTATCCCTGACTGAGTTAATGGCCCCTTCATCTGAATGAATCATTTACAGAGAGGAAGGGGGGCAGTACAGTATAGTCTCGTAGTCTCGAATGCACTTGCCTTATTTTAGCCTCCAACAAGCAGGCGCCTTGAGTCCTAGACGGCACAAATTGTACAGTTTCAGCAACAAGACAAAAGCCTCAGCAGACCATCGAGCCCTCCTTCACCCCCTCTCTCCCTCCCTCCCTTCCCCTTTTATTACCCAGCTGTGATGGATGATTTGGGGATGAGGGGAGGAAGAGACGTAAATGAGTGTAGACGTGGTCAGATGGAGAAGAACTCAGAAGTACTCAGCTGCTCTCAGTGATCATAACTGTGTCAATGCAGGCTGAGGAGATGAAGATGCACTGTGTAAAAGAAGTCTGAGTAGGAACACATATTCAAAAGGAAAGAAGAAAAATGCATAGTGTGCGTGCATGTGTTTGAGAGAGAGAGAGAGAGAGGGAGAGAGAGAGTGTGAGATAGAGAGAGAATATATATAGAGGAGGGAGAGACAGGAAGGAAAACAAGCATTTACTCTTCTCGACGGATAATGTGGCCAAGTGTGATGCTAACGCGGAAAGCTTGAACAGATTGCCCACTCCTCCACATGGTGACATTGTGAGTTAATTTCCACCCTCGAGGGGTCCCGCCAGCTGCATCCTTCTAGGTTGGTTTTTTTTTTCGGAGACAAAAAGGCTCAGGAGTGAGGAATTAAATAATTATTAATTTGACTCAGTCATTTTATCAACATTTGGTCAACAACTCTGAATGCCATTTTTTTCTCCTCAGTTATTCCTTTTGTCTTGCACATGTTACTTGGCCAATGGCAAGGAATTCATTCGAATTAATTTCTTTCTATGCAATTTTGTCAAGAATTTGGACACTAGCCACTTCCTGCAGGGTGTCGATACATTTCTTGCACTATGAAAGCGAAATTTTGTCAATGTCAGCAGTTGTGTGTGTGTGTGTGTCCGTCATGCCCTATATTTTGGACATAGTGCTTGGATGTCAGAATCTTCAATGTCAGTATACTACGTATGTGTAGTGAGATGTCCTTTTGACAGGCAAAAGATGCACAAGAATAAACAGCATATAAGAAAAAGTAGAAATAAGTTTTGAAAAAATCCCTGTTAAAATTTGTAACAAACTGTACCTGAACTCGCTGTATACAAAAGACTGTACAAAAGACTGTGGCATATTACTTACAATAATATTGATCAATACATGTGCACTCACAGAGTGCAGACACCTGACATTTCAGCTCAAAGCACGAAATAATCACCTTGAGTTATGATGCACACCAGCATTTTGATAACATTTCTGAACGATATCTCAATTTACAAACCAACAAACAAATAAATATAGTTACGAACTCTTGGTGAAAACATATCATCCATAGGGGAGGTAGTAAGTAAGTAAGTAAGGTATCATCCAGAAGTTTTACCTGGAGGTGATAGAGCTGTCCCATAGGTGTGCTGTGGTATCCTCTCCTCTCTCTCCTCATGGTTATCAAATGCTTTTGGGGGTTCCACAGCTGTTGGCAAGAGTGCTTCTGTGCTGTGATTGGTGTACGTCACTTTTCCGACAACCTTATCTGTAATCTGATTGGCCAGGTCCCGAGCGATGGGCCGGACCCGGTGGTCATGTCAAAGTCAGTCAGGTCATCCTCCTCGCACCAAAGCAGCCGATCCCACCGGAACCGGACGCGGGAACGCGACAGGGATCGAGACCGGGAGCGGGAACGCGAACGAGAACGCGAGCTGGAGGGAGACGAGTGGAACATCGACAAGATCGACAACATCGAACGAGAACATCGACAACCTCCTCCTCAGGTGACAGAACCATATCTGATCACGAAGAGAGAACAAAAGCAACAGCCCTCCTAGCACAGGCACAATCACAGAAAGGACATTTACAACATCCTTATAATAGCCATTTGCCACCATACTTTTTCAGTCTTGTACTCTATGTACATGTATGTACGTACTGTGCATGTGTGTGCGTGTGTTTGTTCGTTTGTTTGTTTGTTGTATTTGTTTATTTAGTTGTCATAAGTCAACCTTTTGCATCTGAATAGCCCCAATAGGCTCGTGGCATCGACATCATTCTAGTCCCCTAATCTCATGGCACAGACATCCTTACAGCAAGATGGCTTACTTCCTCATACAGCCCTAGCATATCCAAAATCTTGCAGATCCCCGAAATCTGGATTTGGCATGGCTCGTGTATTGCGGATCAGGCATGAATCAGCCCAGATATGGCATTACATGCATCTTAACATCTCGCGGATGTGGGCCAGGTCTGAGCCAGTTCCGTGCCAGAGTTTAGCCACCATCTGACAGAGAGCTGTGAACTGGCAGTGCAGCGTGGAGAGAGAGTCTGGGGAGTCGTATAGGCTCTCTCTCTCTCTTTCTCTCTCTCTCTCTCTCCCTCTCTCTCTCTCACCCTCCCTCTGTCTCTCTCTCACATTATCTTATCCCCCTCTCTATCTATCCTCTCTAGTCTCTCTTTTCCTCTCTCGTTCCCTCTTTATCTCTCGCTCTGTCTATCTCTATCTCTTCCTATTTCTCTTTCTCTCTCTGTCCCTCTCTCCCTCTCTCTCACCCTCTCTCTGTCTCTCTCCCTCTCTCTCTCTCTCTCTCTCTCTCTCTCTCTCTCTCTCTCTCTCTCTCTCTCTCTCTCTCTCTCTCTCTCTCTCTCTCTCTCCCGGCTGCTGTGTAAACAGTAAGCGATGACTAAGGTGTGGGCTGACTGTAGCGGAGACACAGCCGCAGAGCTGGAGGTGGCCGAAAGAGCACTGAGTAGGTGTGTGTGTGTGTTTGTGTGTGTGTGTGTGTGTTTGTGTGTGTGTGTGTGTGTGTGTGTGTGTGTGTGTGTGTGTGTGTGTGTGTGTGTGTGTGTGTGTGTGTGTGTGTGTGTGTGTGTGTGTGTGTGTGTGTGTGCGTGTGTGTGCATCCTTCTGACTTCAGCACGTTGCACTTACACATGCAAACATATACATACAGGCAGTGCAGACGTCTTTGCTCAAACACACATTGAAGGCACTCACATTCAAATGCAATACAGTCCTGAATGCATACATGCACGCACGAGTATACACGCACCACACCACACACACACACACACACACACACACACACACACACACACACACACACACACACACACACACACACACACACACACACACACACACACACACACACACACACACACACACACACACACATACGCGCACACACACATACACATACACATACACACAAATACATCCACTCTGCCTCCACCGGTCTTAACAGCAGAGAGAGAGCTAGGAAGTGTGTGTCAGCAGCGGTGGCTGGTTGGCCAGCCCACAGTATATCTGGCGGGGCTTTGAGGGTGACATGCCGCCCACCCCTAAGCTGCTGCTGCTGGGGTAGACACACGTAGGGAGACACACACACACACACACACACACACACACACACACACACACACACACACACACACACACACACACACACACACATGCGCACACACACACATGCGCACACACACACACACACACACACACACACACACACACACACACACACACACACACACACACACACACACACACAAGCACGCACACACACACACACACACACACACACAATACATGTGTCACACACACACACACACACACACACACACACACACACACACACACACACACACACACACACACACACACACACACACACACACACACACACGCATACACACACAAATACACACAGAGAAGCTGGTAAATATCCCCAACTCAGTGTACGAATATCAGATTTATCCAGGAGTCTTTTGGTTGCTTTGTTTCTTCCCATGGATGTTCCAAATCTGTCTGGCATTGACATACTGCATGTGCACTGTGCCACAAGCATGCAGTATCCTTGAATGTACTGGTAGCCTATGTTATTAAAATGTATTTCTGAGTATGGATGTAACATGATGCTAAAGCGTCAGTTCTGATGCCTCCACACAGCCATCTTGTACTTGGCCTCCAAAAACCACATAATCAATGTATCAGTTTAAGCCGATGAGACAAGCCGTTATAAATTTGCTGTTATCAGAATGGAAATGACCAACTTGTAGTGCATTACTGAAGGTCCTGTGTTATAGTATTGTAGCAGTATGGTACTTAACTTTTCAATGACTAGTACAGTGTGCCACTGGAGGTACGGCGTGCATTAAGGGGCTACAGTGTTGGCACAGAAGATTAGCTCAAAACCTTCCTGTTTAAATGTCCATGTATTGCTTGACAATCAGAGAACAGTATGCTAGCTTATTTGGGCAGCGGCATAAAAGTCTGTGATGGACGGATGGACACCCGCACAGTGTGCCTCCGTCCTTATGTGGTAATAATCATTACACCGCAGAATACAAAGACAGAATTGGATGTGCCAGCTGTTTAGGAAGATTGTTTATGTAGCTTTCGCTGTGTGAGTCCACTGTTAGGGCTCTTGTGGACCAATGTGGGCTGTGGTTTCTGTGAGAGACTGTGTGACTATGTGATTTCTGCAGGCAGTAGTTTCATTTTCTCTATGTTACTGCATTAGGCTGCGTGAATCCTTTGGGTTTTGTTCACCCTGGGCCTCTGTGCAAGACTATGACGTGAACCGCCCAGTGATTGGATACTCCAGAGAGTATCTGCATACGCAGAGTTCACCAAATAGTATCCAATCACTGGGTGTTTGACCTCCTAGCAAGTCTAGAACACTTGACATTGGGAAACAGTGTATGTTATTCCTGCAGATCTGTGCCAGTTCTCCGCCATCTTTATTGTGTTCTCCTGCTCTCCTGTTCCCCTGCAGAATCAGCCTCTCAGGTCGCTGAGGAAGCTCCTGCACCTCTCCAGCTCCTCGTCCAATCAGACGGGCCCCTCTGACCTTCGCTTCCAGGCACTGCCCAACCCCCCTTCCTCCAAGGGCGGTGGCGGGGGCGGCTTCACAGACGCCCGCAGCGTGGGGGTGGGCGCCGGGGGACCCGTCCAGTCCAAGAGCCGGCAGACTGTGTACCCCCTCCCGGGTCAGCTGGAGTCCAGCTGGCACGCGTCGGCCCTGGGCCGAGGCGACGGGAACCCCTACCCCGACCAGCTGGGGGGCCAGGGGGGCCAGAACGGCCTCGGCGGCGGGGGGTTCGGCAGGCCGCCGCGCTCACGGATGCCAAACCTCAACGACCTGAAAGAGACCGCTCTGTAGAGAGAGAGGACTGATCTGAAGGATGGTAGGTTATGGATACGCCCCAAGATTCGTCATGACAACAGACAGCACCTCCTCCTGGAACCTCGTCATGACAACACTTCCTGGGACCTCCATGACCCAATGGAGGGACAAAAAAATACGAATTGCCCTTTCAGGCAGACTGCCGTTTCGCTACCAGCTACAAAAGGATGAATCACGAGGTCAGGAGACGAAGAAATGTCAGACATTATCTTAACAACACACACCGGAAACTAGTCCGGAACTGACACCCTACTTTGCTCACGTCGACATTACAACCATGACGAATCTTGCGCTGCCAACTGTATCTACCGTCTTTGGAGAGACACAGCCATTGCCCCACCACTCCCCTACCCCCTATTCCACTCTACGACCCCTATGCCCCACATCCTCAGTGTGGCCCCCTGCTGTCCTGGATGTCCATGACTGCACCATGTGAGAAATGAATGCCTCTGAGCCATTGGCAGCACGGGGGGAAATCACTCACACTCCCACAGGGAGAGTTGGTGGCCTAATAAATGTCTTAATTTTTTTTAAGCTTCCATATTTGATAGAATTTGTAATATTATTATTTATGTATTATTCCTATTATAATTTTTGTTATAATGAAAAATATAATTACAATATAAACACAGATGATGAAATTATATGTATATGGCAATCTAAGATATGTATAGTACAAGTGTGAGAGCTTTAGTTTCTACACAATACAGAAAGAGAGAGATGACATTATCCTGCATAATGGTTCTATATTTCATTAAGAGTATTTAAATGGTTATGTATATGCAGTATTTAAGTTTAAAATGACAAATTAGCACCATCGCTATACATATTTTGTGTAGTAGTAATGCCTGTACTCAGTGTTGGGCTGACGATGGCTCTCTGTCATAGCTGTCCATTCTGGCTTCAAAGTGTAAAAGAAAACACCCTGCCATGTATTGATTACGCCTGTTGGGTTAATCAATATCTGGGATCACTTATGTGTGTGCTTATCAGGATTTTTTTCACCATGACGTCAAGCAAGCTCTGTTTTTGAAGCGAAGCAGGTTATAGGCTATATTATGTCTACTGCTTTCAGTCAGAGGGCAGTTGCGTATACAGTATGTATAGTATTCCACCGTATGCAACTTACACTAGCTGCTTCAAATGCATTGAATCGGAGGTATCTGATATGTTGTGAAAAAAGGGCCTTTGGTGGATTGAAATATGTGGCAGGGTTTTTTTTACTTTAACTGAGCTGGGATCAATTCTTCAACTGTCTGTAGTTGTCCTTTACCCTTACTGGGAACACATACCGGCCTCACAACATCATTGTTGTCACACGGTTGTTGGATGCAACCACTATTTTGAAATGGATCATTTTTTTAATTGTTGTGTTGCTCTAATTCTTGTGACTTCATACCGTATGTGGGCCAGCCGTTAACATAAACATATCAAGCTAATCATCTTCATCATCAAACAAATTCCAGACGTGGCCCTTAAATGGTCTTATTGCATTCTAGCGCCACCCTGTGGTTAAAAGAAGGCATGGCAAGATTTACCCATTCACCTGTTGAGACGTTCAGTTCATGTCTTTATGTGTATCATTGCTTTTTTTAAATTCGTGTCTACATGTTTTCAAATACCATAGATATCTAAGACTACAGAGTTATATTATTGTATTTTTAAGATTACAACTGTTATGAATTACTTGTGTTATAAGAATTAATTATATAAAGGACCATCGTAAGGTATTCTACTGTTGTAAAAGCAATCAGGAGGGTGTGCAACACTAAAGTATGACAACGTAAACAAATTTATGGCTAGAAAATATATGTGAATTCTATCGATCATAAAATTATACATGGATGCTGCTAAACTGACAGAGGCTTATTTTTATTTTTATTTTTATTTTTATTTGGTAATATCTTCAGGCACCAGGGACATTCCCCTGTGACTTCTCGCAGCTTTGATCACTGAAGCCTGCTTTTTGTCCCCTCAATTAGGTCATTGTAGTTTTTTATCAGACCAGTATAATGCCTGTTCACAACAGTGATAGCCACCACAGACCCCTTAGTTCAGGCACAGCTTTCCATTTTTGGACACGTTTACATAGAAATTCATGCCGACTGGGGTTCGGTACAATAGGCCTACCGGTACACACTAACACAGTGTGTTCAAGACCTCCTAAAGCATCCACAGATAGACAGAAGGGCTCACCACCGGAAATGTGAAAATTGAGATTTTGGGACAAATCCAAAAGGTTTATTCATTAGTTGTGCATCGCACAATATGGTGTGAATTGCATTACTTTGTCCCTCACTAGTGCTATGTTTCGGATTTATTTGACCAGTCTCATTTTGTGGAACGATGCTTAAACGGTACCTTCTTGGTGCCTCCCTCCCCGTCTGTGGTCAGGGTTGTGCTGGGTGTGCAGTGGCACACTGGTATGGGTCTCTTATGGCCACCCATGGCTGTATCTACAATCAAACGTTTTGTAATGTAGAATTTGTCTGGTATTAAACTATTATACACACGGTCTATCTAAATAAATGTGACGACATATGCACATACAGCAAAAAAACAAACACCTGTCACTAACTTTACTTCATGAAATGAATGGCTTATTTGGGATTTCAAATCATGTATTATATTAATACCAATGTGAGAAACACGCATCTTTGGTAATATTTATATATATTTAAAAAGGTTTATCCAAAAATCATTGAAATGATGAAAACAAGGTATTGAAGACTTTTATTGTTTTATGACACAGACATGACCTAGTAGCATACTAGTAGATTTTTAACGTATGGTCTGTTGCAACAGTTCACTCGTTTTCATTGGTTTATTATTGCCAATCTGGCTATACGACAATGTTCATGTTTACATCTGTTACTGACAGTGACTCTCAATAAAAACCTGCAATATAAAGACATTTAGACTTGTGTTTCCATGAAAAAGTGCACTATTGTGTAGCATGGCTATTGTGACTTCAACGCTCAACAAGCATTTGGTCTGACCTACTCGCATTGTCTCAAATTTCTCAAAGGGATTGGTTCCCTATAGCCTGAGTGAAAGCCGACTGAAAGATAAGAGGAATCCATCTCAATGGAGGGTGGGAGATGGTCTGAGTGCCAAATTCAAATTCAAATTGTGCTTTATTAGCATGACTGTTACAATATAGTGTTGCAAAAGCATACTAACAAGACAGAAGTGAGAATTGTGTTACCTTAACCAATCAGTAACAGACTCTGCGGATGAGTTCTGCGTCACCATTCTCAACTGTTTGCTGATTGACAGTGAGCGAACCGAGCAAGGAGGGTTTCTGCCATGTGCGGAGCCAAAATCTTTGGGTGCAAGTACATAGGATGGCCTCGCCAAACTAGATTCCCTATCTTGATACAATTTGAAATGATCTAGATTGTGAGCATGATGAGACTGAAATGACGCGAAAAACTTTTCTGCAGCATCACAGTAAATATGGGCGGGCTGGGCCCAGGGTAATTTTTTGAGTTAATCCAGGCCGAATCTTGAAGGACATAGTATATATCCAAAGGTCAAGTGTTCAAATCTGCTGTGCTAGTTGCAGCAGACAAAAACACATCTGCTAAATGTAATGGGATATATTTATTTACTTTATATTTAGTGTGGGTTCAACCAAGCCAACCACTTGCGGTTTTGTCCTACAGACAGCCAGAGCCTTGCCTTTGTCTAGTGGGCGCTGCTAATTAGCATCCTTAACACTGTTACTGTAAACAATGAATATTAATGTTCATCTGTTACCCTGGGCTCAACATTAGACTAATGAGCACGCCCATGGGGTGGGGTGGGGGATGGGGGCAGGGCCGTAACGAGACATTTTCAAATACTGAGGTCAACTACTGCGTGCTGTACTGCAGGGGATTGCCCTAATGTGGGACACTGCCTAATGTGGGACACCTAAGCTTCAGGGGCTCTGGTTCCTCCCTAAACTAATGAATGTAAGGGAAACTATGGTAAAAGTGAAGCTCTCTACCATGTGACCAAAATAAGTTTACATTTGAACTATCCAATAAAAAATAGGGTGGGGCAGTCATCAAACAAGAAGCACCTGCTGTGAAACCATCCAAAAGGCCAATGACATAGAGTTTTGACTAAATTAGTGTTACGGGTAGAAAATCATTAATATCAATAAATCCATGCAACTTTTGATCCTGATGTATTTATGAAATGTTTGTTCATTATAAAATAATGTAAAATGTTAGATATTTACACTTTATATTTGGTTTTAAATTGAGTTTCTTACTGTCCCACTTTAGGACCTGGTGTCCTAATGTGGGATGGCATGATTTGCCTAATGTGGGACACTGGTTTATGCAATAACAGTGGTAATTTACATGGTGACAGTGATGTTTTGCAGTGTTAAACTGCTTTATAGTTGCATATATTTAAGGTCAAGTGATGAAAGGATGAACGTTGAGGGCAAGGGATATCTCTAAGGTTTTGTGTGGGCTGTGTGTGTGCATGTGTGCGTGTGTGTGTGTCTGTGTGTGTCTGTGTGTGTGTGTGTGTGTGTGTGTGTGTGTGTGTGTGTGTGTGTGTGTGTGTGTGTGTGTGTGTGTGTGTGTGTGTGTAAGGGGGATGTCTCAATATGACACACACACACACACACACACACATGCGCGCGCGCAAACACAACATCAAAAACATTAAGCTTGAGCTCATTTAAATCGCATTAAATTAAAAAAAAAAAAAAAAACATTTTCTAAACTTTGGAAAGTCAATCTACCTTAAAAAGACTACCTTAAAATCTATGAATTATAACTTGTAACCCCATTTTTTGATGAATTGCACAGTTTTCCATTTAGATTTCTTAAATAAAAATATGAAACGATGGCTAATGTAGAAATAAATAGTTTTGCGAGAATTAGGCTACTTGTTTAGTTGTTTACCATTATTTTTGAAAGTGCACCATGGTTTAAAATATTTAACATTGACTTTACAGTGTCTTGCATTAAATGTAATGTTACATTTCACTGTCCCACTTTATGACAATGACTGTCCCACATTAGGAAGTCGTTCATTTTCTGAGATGCTTGGGCACTAAGAGCACTAATGTCTGTATAATTTCTTTTACGTATGAATAAATTATCTGCATGTTTCTCTTGATTTTATGAGGACACGCCTGGAGGATTCCAAAAATGTATTGAATGTGGATGTAATGTGTTGTCTTTATATTGTAATAGTCTTCAGAAATCCAAAAACAAAAAAACGTCCCACATTAGAGCAATCCACCCCTACTGTAAATTTAGAATGCTTCAAACTCTTCAGTTAAACTCTTCAGTTCGTTTCCATTAATCCCTGCCTTGAGGATAAATGGGGGTGGAATATACAGACTGAATTTATTATTGTTTGTCATTGATCAATTTTCATCATAGATCAATTTTACATTTCTGAAAAAAATACAGAGGACATGACCTCTGTGTCCTCAATGGTAGTGTGTGTGTCTCTCTTGCCTGGATGCCATTTAAAAAGCAGATTCACATTCTCAATGATAATAGCTCTGTTCTGTGCCTGTGCTGGTTTCACTTAAAATAGCATACATGTGTTAAAAATATATCCCATATGGAGTGTGTACAAAAGAACCACAAACGATCACTCAAGATCAGATTTAGTTTATTGAAGGACATGGCTGTCATTGAGTTATGGTTATTATACAATCACAAAAAATAAATGCACATAATATGCATGTGTTAACTGCAAAGTGATGCACTGGAAGGCACCATTGCAGGGGATAGCATAGGGGTTTAAGGGGGGGTGTCTCCATTCAAAGTCATTATTGCAAATAACTCCTGGATTATGTTTTTGCAAGATAACACCTTCAATCATCAATGACGTTGTGCCTTACGCCACATGTCAGAGGCTGGGGGGAAGGACGGGAGGAACTAATGATTTTCAGCCATGGTGCATGCCTTGTGCACACCAGGAATGTACACATGTGCAAGAGACAATTTCATCTGCATCAGAAACACTTGAACCTGAAACTTTCTTGCAGTGAGGACAAAATGAACACAATGAAGAATGAAGCATGAATACAAAACGGAATCTGACAGACCAAATTTAATCAGGCTCCTATGCTTGTGTTTGTACATTTCATTTTGAAATAAGGTTATAAGTTAGAGACATCTTTTTTTCCAAAAAATGTATAGAAAAATACACTTTTTAACAAACGGTTTAAATCCCCCTCTTCCATGATGGATAACAGCTGCAAAATCGCAAATGAAAATACTGGAAAATTATTTCTAACCCAGGGGCGGTGTTTTTGTTCCCATGGAAACATATGATGGACTACATTTGTATGCTGTAATGTCAGGTAATCTCCCACCTTTGCTATGCTGTGCTACGCTAAGGGCTAGCGGCTAGGCTCAGGTGCATTTGTTAAGGCACATGAGTAGCTCCATGCGTATGGCGATGCGTGTGTGCCATCCCAGAGGAAGCAGGCGGATGTAACGGGCCACGATGGGCGGCCGCAGGATGTTCTGCACGGTGGAGGTCCGGTCAGAGTTGCCATAGAAGACCTGGTGAGGAAGACAGTTACATTAGACAGTTACATTGGAGCTTTTGCCTTTTATGCACAGCCATTCACAGAAGAGGACATGAAAAACCCACAAGTTTTGTAATTCAACATTTCCAACATTCCCAATAGGACCGAAAGCTTGCAAGTCAAGTAAAGCTTCTTTGCACAAAAATAGACCTGAAGTGTGCAGATTGTCTCCTTTTTATACAGCATTTTTTACTGAATCCTGCACCTTCTAAACAGATGAGCAGTGGCCTATCACAACTTTAGTCAACATTCTCGATACAAAACAATAAGCATGCCCAAATTACCCCAGAGGACCCTTGTGGTCAGGGGCAGAGCAAAGTGAAAAGGCAGGATTTGCCCCCGACAATCCCAAATATAAAACTATCATCGTAGTCTACCAGTGGCATCACAGGCATTTGTGGACTGGACACAGTATCAAACATGGTAGGATATGAGGTGCAAGTTTAATCAAATCTGCACAAGACTGCTTAAAAACTTTCCAAATGTTGTTTTAAAACACACAGGGTCAAACTAGTACCTCTCATCCTTTCCTGTTGATTGTAGCCTCGATGGGATCCAACACTAACCTGACTTATGCCACCTGGCAGTGTTTCGCCAAACTACACACGAGGGCGTTCTGATTTCCTCAAGCAATATGAAGTGCGTCTTAATATGCGACCTTGCCTCCTCCACTTGCGCTTGTCTCCTCGTCCCGCCTCCTGGCCCCTCCTCCGTGGAGAAAACGATAAAGTTTCCCAGCTGTCAGCCTAGCCACAACAACTTTTGAGGGACTGTTTTTCATTCACCATCCCAATTGCAAATGAGAAAAAGACTCTACAATTGAGCTTTTGCAAGATATTGAAATATAATGCTGTTGTCAGTGATGTCATCATGACGAGAAGCAAGTGGAGGAGGCAAGTGGAGGAGGCAAGTGGAGGAGGCAAGGTCGCATATTAAGACGCACTCAGGGGCACCTAAGTCACGCCGTCTACTTCCTGGTTCATGGGGCAGAGGGAGTAAAAAAATGAATGGAAGTGAACAAGGCGAGACTTTCGTGGTGGATTTGTGGTGCATAAGTGGAGGTCCAAGGTTTGGATTGGTGTCGAAAAACCACTCATTTCAAGCCCAGTAATTATTTTTTGACTCCCTCTGCCCCATGAACCAGGAAGTAGAGGGTGTGACTTAGGTGCCCCATCTGAGGACTGTGAAAGTCAGAAACGTTTCTTAACGAATGAGCCAATCAGGATCACTGTGTGGGATTTTCCATGGATGGGCAATAAGGGCGTTCATGATGGCGTTTTTTCAACCAGGCAGCAAATTTGCTAGGCAGCGAGCATGCTCACTGTGTCCGCATGAGGCATCCTGGTTAGAATTGCCGTTCACGACGCAGTTTAAGGGAGTGACCTCTGCACGGCAGTCGTGTCACATGGTGTTAAACCATCGCGGGAACAAAAGTTTTGTCAAGCAGCCACGCAGTACCACAAGAGCTACTGCTGGGCAGAAGACCTCCTCCATGCCGTCGGTAATCTGCTGTGATTGGCATTCATCAATCTGACGTGAATTGCAGGTGTAGCCCACATGCTTGTGAGGCAGCTCACTCGCTGCTCCAAGTAAGAAGCAGCGTTTTTTATGTCTTGGGAAATCACGTTAGAAAAAACTGTCCAACTTGTTTGACAAGCATTCAACTCCACCTTTATTCGACTAAGCAAATCTCGTGTTGATCAAGCTTTTTTTTGCTTGGTTGCGACCGTGCCTAATGTTGTGGTTCTTCATCCACTTGTCATTCTCAGCTCTGTCACGGGTTGAGTTCAATGTGAGTGGCTGAAGTGGCACGTCAGTAGAGATGAGGACAGGTTGTTAATCCAATCACACGCAAGGATTTTTGATAAGGAAAACCATTCGAAAGCATGAAAGTTGTGGATGGGTTCCCAGATGGTATCGTGAAGACGAAGGCAAAACATACCAGCTGGTTAGAGTTAGGTTAATGCAAGACGTCACAGTTGATCGAAAGTTGATCTGCCTAGGCTGAAAACAGGGAAACGTAATTGTTTTCTCTACTCAGGCAGGGCAACACGGAGGTCACAAGCAAATGAAAAGGACAGGAGGTAGTAGTTTGAGTTGGACCCAATGTGATTGTGAGTGCAGGAAGAAAAGCTCAATTTAACATAAAGGCCCATCACCCCCTCCCTCACCCTGTTGTTGCCCGTGGTGTCCTTGTAGTAGACCCAGTTGAAGCTCTCGTTGCTGCGGTACTGGACGCTGTACTTGGTGATCCACTCGTCCGCGTCGCAGCGGCCCTGGGTCAGGATGCCAGACACCACGCCCACCTCCTTCAAGTCCACCTGCAGAAACTGGCTAGTGTCCTGGAACTTGGACAGCCAGGCACACCTTGGCAGGGGAAAAAGTCAAGTGGGATTACAGTTACGACATACACTGTAAGACATCAAGGTCCCCTGCCTGTCTCAAGTCTGGTTGCTCACAGCTAGTCTTTGGATAACATGACCTTGACATGGCCTTGTGGAATTAGAATCTGCACAGAAAACAAAATGGTGGCTAATAATTGCACTACAGTCAAATTAATATACTGTATATTGTAAAGAGTTCTCCTCTTCAAGTGGTTACTGCAGGCGAAATACCAACGGTAACGCAAACTATTTTGTTTGTTAATATTCTGTGGGACCAGGGAAATCAATATTTGAAGTGAACATCTTTCTTCAATATGCATGACAGGACACTTTCAAATACTTTCTTTTTGCATGTACACCGTTGCAATATTAGGACATTTAGATGGATAAGCATTAAAAGTTGTGGACATCCATCCATCCATCCAGGCATCCATCTATCTCTCTATCCATCCATCTCTACTCCATACTCATCCCTCTATTCTACTATGCTCTAGTTATCCAGTTATCCATCCAGCCTTGACCTTAATTTCCCCAGGTGTCCCTCCTAATGTCCAGTAATGCTGGAGGATATGCATTAGGCAGACTAGGCCATGACGAGACGAGACGAGACAGCCACGCCACACTCACACACTCACCCGTAGCCTTGGCTGTTCAGCCGTGCCTTGTCAGCGGTCCAGGAGGAATACCAGCCAACGTAATGCTCGGGCTTGTTGCAGCTGATTTGGTCGGCAGACACTGACCCAGACTCGAAGCCGAGGGCTTGGTGGTAGGGACACTCTGATGAGGGGGGGAAAAATCACACATGAGATCTCATCATCAGTAGTGTTCATTGCATTAGTCAGATGACATCAAAGTCACGCAAAGTCTTTCAAGAGAAGTTGTCAACTTTTCTTGACTAGTGTAAATCAAGTCAAGTCTCAGTTGATAGGAGGGAAGTAATGACATTACATTCAAATTACATCAAGGTAATGCATTGTCATTCTAAGAGACCACTAATGCGCAGCTTTCCTCCTGTTTCCCCATGTTTCTCGTTCTTGAAGTCACCCTTCTTACAAGGAAAAAGTGACATTGCTTTTTCTCTCTGAACCCGGTCACTCTGTCAAATTTCACGCACATCCAAGTTCAAGACAGGGGCAGGGTCAAGACGTACCGTAATTTTAGGCAAAAGCAAAGATGACCATCCCGCTAACAGATGATCTCCCTTTTTTAACCCATTTTGTCCTAAGCCCTTTTTGGGAAAGGGTGCCCTCTTCCTATTAAATCCTAAATATCTCAGCCTCCGAAGCACATACAAACATGAAATGAGTTACATTTAAAAGCCAAGACCCTCCTCTTGCATTGTAATGTGTTCATTCATCTCTAACATACTAACATAGATAATAAAACCTGTATATGTGTCTCCAGGACACAATGGGTTAACACCCTTCCTCAGGCTGGTGGCATGGATACAGCCATGACATGACATGGCAAAGAGGGATTTGGAGAGGCTAGTTGAAAAGTCATTTAGTCACACAGCATGTGGCCGGAGAGTCAGCAGGGTGAAGGGAGAGGGAGGACGGGCGCTGCACAGAGGGACATCCAGGCAGAGTGACATTTGGCATTTAGAAAGCCCAGATCCCCACTGAAATAAGACCACAGCTGTGGGGTAGTCAGCCATAATCACGGGCTAAAGGGGGCTAATGACTGGCCATAGGTCCCAACGAAATAGTAGCCCTTTAAACATGTTGTGAACTAGTTGTGTTCGTTGGAGAACATGTCCAAAATGGTTGATCTTGACTATGCCCTAGGTTAAATAAAATTATAGAAGGACAATATTACTTAACAGTGTTTATTTTTCCTTCAGGTTCAGTTATTGTTACTTTTGCATACACAGTGCGTAGGCCTACATGGATCTTGCAGCGCTACTTCAACACAGTAGGACAACCTGTGACAGTGGGACAAACTAGAAGAATGTTAAAAGTGTTGAATTAGTTCTGCAAAATGTCTTGATTGTCATAAAAAAGACCTTTGATTCAAGCACATCCAGCTCTTGGACTCTCTGTGTTTGTTTTTATTCTTCACATAGACTCTCATGCAGGCCTTCAAGTCATTCCCACCGCTTGTTTTTTGGGGGATTGAGGGGAAGGACAGGTTCTATTTTCAGCCCTTTAATCTGTCCATCTCATTGCTGCACATGTAATGAGCTTAGTTGCCTCGCTGGCACCTTGCCCTTCTTCCTCTTCCATTTTGTGTTGGCTTCCTGCTTCATTTCCCTGTCTAAGTCTATTTATGTTTGGATTCGATGCTTGTGCTTAAGCCCATGCAATAACCTGTTCTGCCCTACAATGCCAAAAAAATATGATACATTTGTGAGGATTTGGTCAAAATCATGACAGTTATGACCACACCACAGCATGGCTTGCAATAACCCAAGGACCTCTAAAAGATATCCGGCAAAGACATGGGCTCCTAAAGGATATCTACCTAACGAGCAGCAAACCTTTTTTGCAATACCAATACGTACATAATCAAACACACAGTAAGAGAAACCAGAGGTTCTTCAGTTGCCACTGTGATGGAGCCTAAAAGTTCACAGAGGAACATATACTTAGGTATCTTGCTATGGTTCTTTCAGGCATCTTTAGGAGAATAGTGGTTCATATCAATTGAAGGAACATTGGGATTTCCAACAATCCCCAGAGAACTTTTGGAGGTTTCCCCACAGGGGCAACTGAAGGTTCCTTAGGGAATTATTATTATCATCATTATCATTCTCATTCTCATCATCAGGGGGTTATCATTTTTCACAGTTCAGGATCATTTCTCATGATTTAATTTCACGGTTTTGCTGGCATCATGCCCGGGTCCATGTGATCCATTCACAGAGGTGCCTCATAGCGAAGTGTGACACTGGCTTGGAAGGATGTCAACACCAGTATACATGGACATGGGTTACGTCCAAATTCTGTAGTAGGCAATGCGTCTTTACCAGTAGCTTGAAGCTTCTATGTAGAAAGCCAGCCAATAGTAAGCACACTTCAGATGTACACAGCACCGTCATTTACATAACCTTTCAACCGGATTGGTCACCGGGGGCCTGCTCCTAATGGCACTACTGACCAATGACCGTACAGTTGTTGATCTCCCGCGGACTTCTGGGATAGAGAAGTAGCCATCGTTTGCCTATTGTAAATATGACCGGATATAGAAAGTCATCTGGGCACCGTTCGCCTCCTGATTGACAGCATAATAGGGTACTCGGACGTACCACATAGTCGCTTCCTTCTGTGTTGCCTTCTACAAAGGAAGGCAGGAAGGGACTTTCGGATAGAGACAGCATGTTCAAGTTGTGACTGCTCAATGGCACCTCAAGCCCCACTTCCCAATGGGATATTGCCACATTGTCACTCTCGTCATACCTGTTCCTTACGACACGCATACACTACAAACTCAAATGGCTTTGCACAGACATCCACATACACCCTGAGGGTCTAGGGAGCATTTCCATATAGGTGCTGGAGAGGGGGATGCAGTGGTGCGTTTGCATCCCTACTTTCAGACTCCCTAAATAAGGCTTCCTCAACTTTTACTGCAGACAAATGAGTGAAGTGCAACAGCAGTAGCATTGTTAAAAAATAAAGTATAAAGAAAAAAATGCACCTACACCACCACTTTAAAACTCGCTCCGGCGCCCCTTGAGCGTTTCCATTTAAAATCCTGTGCATGACCTGCACATGTGGTTGACTATGCCTCTTTTCCACTGACGGTTTTCTGATAGGCCTACAGCTCGACACAGCATGACTCGGCTACCATTTTTTTGTCTTCAATTGAGCTGTGTCGTGCCCAATCGAAAAGTAAAAAGTGGCGGCTGAGTCACGCTGTGTCGAGCTGTAGGCCTATCAGAAAACCGTCAGTGGAAAAGAGGCATAACATTTAATGGTCTGTCTTACCTGGCATACACTTGAGGAAGTTGCTGGAGGGCTTGGCGGTCGCAGGCGTGGTGCCTGGGGCGGCGCCGGGTGGCGTGAGGGTGGTCACCACGGAGGCCGCGCCTCCCTCACAGTCGCAGGTGCACGCCTTCCCCGTCCACTTCTCGATGGACTCCTCCTGCACCTGCAGATCATTATCCTCAATGACCTCCTCTTGCTCCTCTTCCTGCTCCTCCTGCTCCTCTTCTTCCTACAGCACACACACAGACACACACACACACACACACACACATACACACGCACACATTATGGCTCCAAGTCATTCTTGTCCCTCTAATACTTTGCTCCGAAATGCAACATTGTGCCCATAGGTGTTGTCGCCCCTCTCCGTGTTTTTGCAAGATATGAAAGAAAATCTTTGATAAGGACACCAGTGGAAAGGACGGAATGAACAGCAATGATTTTTAGCCATTGACTTAACTGAAAGACACCAGTCAGAGCTGATCCAGATTCAGAACGCTGAGGCCCTAATACACATGATAATGATTTGTGATGATTTTGATGAATGCATCCAGGTCAGTTTTTCAATGGAGTTTAACTTGCGCAGACCTGTGCTGGATCTCAAATGGCACACTTTTGCACTTCGGGTACTACGTTTCAGTGTGTAACTAATACACTGTACTATGCACTGAAGCATGAGCACTGAAGTGCACAAGTGCACCATTTGAGATCCAGCATCGCACTTCTTCAAAAAGCTCCAACAAGAAGTCCAGTTGCACACAACTGAACCAGAGATTCTTTAAGTAGGCCTATATAGAGATATGCCAACATAATAGGTTTCTATGGGCACCTAACGCGACCAGGTTCCGGTCTGCCTAAAGGGCCGTGTCATAATGCTCCTACAATGAATAGAACAGTCCTTAGGTCTGCCTAGGTCTGCCTAAGGGGGGGCCATAATAGAACCAGGAAACAATGGGCCAATGGAACCTCTCTCTCTCTACTCTCTCTGACTGAACTCCTCCACCTGACACAGTAGACTTTGATGGAGGTGGACAACCCAGATTCAGAAAGCTCAGAAAGTCATGGCATACAGTATAGGTTTTGTTCAGGATTGAGTTTTAGCTGGAATTGAACGTCTTTTGTCTGGTAACTGTTTTGTGGTTTGTTTGTTTGCTTTTTACCATTAGGAAAGTGCATGCATTCAGTGCCATTGTCATGTTTGACTTGGGCAGTCGAAGAACGACAAATCCGCACACTGTTGCTGCTCACTGATTTATCTAACACAACGTTTCGACCTCAGCTCCACCTGACGAAGACCGCCTGAGGTCGAAATGTTGTGTTGAATAAATCGGTGAGAACCAACAGTGTGCTGATTTTTCCTTCTTATTTTACACATCTTTGCTTGCTCTAGCACCTGTTTTACTGGATGTGCTCGCATCTGTTACACTACTTTTTAACTTGGGCAGGAGCCTATGCCAACTTTGGGAAAGTGTGTTTTTCTGTTAGTGTCATTGCAGTTTGTGTTTGAACAGTAGGACAGAATGGGATGAGTAGGACCTCTTACCTCTTGGCTGTTAACCCCAATTAAGGCTGTCCCAGGTAAGCAGAAAGCATGCAAGGACACAGAGAAAAGGAGATTGCAACAGTGGCATTAAAACATCACAAATACTTTTTCCCGGGACGAGCACCACGTGCCAACGATGGACATCTCAAACACATTTCTACTGACCAAAGAACCGGTAGGCCATAGCATATAACAGAATGTAGGCCAAAAGATGCATAATGCACTTTACATGTCCGAAACACATCTTGATGAAATGAATGTCACTAAATTATTTATAAATACAGGTGCACATATGAGCAACATTAAAACCACAACACACTATTCCTTCTCTCACATGATGTGATGAACCTGCCTCACACAAAAGCCCCATTGAAACTAGTTTCTTGGAAAATTTATGAAAAAAGATGACACAATCCACCTAAGTCTCTGAACTAGGCTTTTAGTCTCATTACTATACGTTACCAAAATGCAGAGTGATGGACAGCAACAGCACAAAGAGGAGCAGAGAGCAAAAGATTTTGCACAGATCCATCAAGGATCATCTTCCGACCATTATTTTAGGCGGGCGGGAGAGCGGTGCCTTACGCCACTGACGGTGCTATTAGGGATCACCTGCCGCGCAGATGTACAGGTAAGTCAACACAACAACAACAGCCCTACCTTGAGTTAAGAGCAGGAGAGTCAACAAAGCCACACATCTCGCCTTGATCTTCATGTTTCCCCCCAACGCTTTCAACGCAGAAACTACTGTAACCTAGGACCGACGGCTGAGGTGAGCATACTGGATTAGAATAATCCAGAGCACTCCAAATGTCTGCCCTAATGCCTCTTTATCTCTCTGTGGCCACAGCCCCACTCCACAAGCTACCCACGAGAAATTTGGCTAATCCGTACCAGGAGTAAAATAGACTAGAAAGTAGTAATATAAAGTAATATTACTTTAAATATTATATTATATTATATTATATTATATTATATTATATTATATTATATTATATTATATTATATTATATTATATTATATTATATTATAGGCCTATTATATTATATTAGCCTATATTATATTATTATATTATAGCCTATTATATTACAGCCTACTATATTATAGCCTATTACATTATGTTGTGAATAGGCTTGTGATTACTATGATTATTTCTATGGTCAGATAATATGGTGGAATAAGAGTATACTGTAGATACATCTCTAAATCAATGATTTCTCAAAGAAAATGGTGAATGGGTACCTGAGTTACAGTAGCCTACTTGGGAGGCCTATGTGCTTTTTTTCTTGGAAACACGAGCTACATTTTCTGCTACATGGCTTTAAATGTTTCATTTTTATCACAAGGTTGTTTATCATGTTGGTTCAATGAAATGCATGAAGCTGTTTGGTTGGCATAGCCCAATGAGGGTTCTATTTACTCCTCTCCCCATGAGGGTTCTTCAATTTACGGCCCACAGGTGATGACGTCATTTAATTACCTCGGATTGTCAACACCTGAAAAAAGACATAATAGACCTACGTTGTGCAGACGCTTTTGCCGTTTTTGTTGTACCAACCCATTTTGACTATGAAGCACCAGTACACTAGACGCACAAAAGAGGAGAGAAAACTGAAGAATGTCAAAAGCAAAGCAAAGGCGTTTTCGAAGTATATTTATAAACTTCAGAAAGAGGTTGGTTGATTATAACTGTTCGGCTTTATCCGTGTTATTCTTTATACTCGTGGTATTCTATAATGTTTTTCGATTTTGACTTGGAAACAGGGAGGCCAGTCAAACGTGAACGTCACCGTGCCAAATCGAGATTCCACTGATTTTCTGGAGCGGATGAGTTGCGAGGCGGCGCGGCTGTCGAAGTTCAACAAACGGTGTGCCATCACGCGAAGGGAAATTGCACTGGCTCTACAAGGACTTACGGCGATGAGGGGCCGCCTGTCCCAGTCGTCCTGGCACTTGTTTTAACTCACTACTGTAATGTTTACCTTTTTAATTTTTTGAATAAAAGTCTTTACTTTGAATGAAATGCCCAAATGAGTTTGTGCAAGGATCCCATCTGCATAGGCTGCTATGCCTATCCTCGTTGTTTAGTGCTTTGTAGACATGGTTCAAGCTGTAGCCATGAAGTGGTGGGTCAAAACCAGAGAAATTAGAACACAGGGAGAAGGCTCAGTCTCATTGGTTCCCATTGTAGCCAGTTAGCTTTGCATGCATACTACAGTAACGAGCGTAGGCCAGTCCTTCATGTGGGAAAATGTATGGAATGGAAAGGGGAACCCATGCTAAATACATTGCTACTGCCATTTCCAGTCCCAAATATTATCAACAAAACATTCCTGGTAAGCACTATGACTGTTGTTTAACAATAGGCTGTATTGACAAGTCGTTCAGGTGTGTAGTTTTACAGCAGGTTAGAAGATTTCAACCTGTACTCGCTAGCATCGTGCTAATGTTTATGGGTTTGGCCCCATAAAAATTGAGCTTTGTGACCCAGTATATAATAATCTAGTGGCGCAAAATAATCGAAACGCTACTCAAATGGGGTCTTATTATTTCTAGCTTCGAATTTAATATTAATATTTCAGGACAAAAAATTATAAAAAATCACAAATTATAATGGTGGAAAACTCCATTGACACCCATTCATTTTGCACTGTCCCGTGGTTAGGGTTAGCCAGTTGTGGCTATAGTAGCTTGTTCCGTGAGTGAACAGCCCCTGGTCAAAACGAACTGCCAAGAGCTGTTTTCTGAATTCTGGGAATGTTAACTTTGTGTGATGCCAAGCAATGGTTGGATAACCCTCCATGATGCTAAATCCCAGCCATACATTTCATGCCATTTCAGCAAACCAGCTGATCCTAATTACCACACACACGCCCAACCAAAGAAACTCGACACAGAAGAACAATCTCTCGGGGGAAATGCATTGGCCACTGTGTAGTACGGGGGCGTTGCCTGAGGACACGGGTGGATGGAAAATTAACTCCCTTGCGCATGGTCATTGGTCAGTGGGTGCGATTCAAACATTTCCGTACTACCAGAGAAATTAGAACACAGGGAGAAGGCTCAGTCTCATTGGTTCCCATTGTAGCTAGTTAGCTTTGCATGCATACTACAGTAACGAGCGTAGGCCAGTCCTTCATGTGGGAAAATGTATGGAATGGAAAGGGGAACCCATGCTAAATACATTGCTACTGCCATTTCCAGTCCCAAATATTATCAACAAAACATTCCTGGTAAGCACTATGACTGTTGTTTAACAATAGGCTGTATTGACAAGTCGTTCAGGTGTGTAGTTTTACAGCAGGTTAGAAGATTTCAACCTGTACTCGCTAGCATCGTGCTAATGTTTATGGGTTTGGCCCCATAAAAATTGAGCTTTGTGACCCAGTATATAATAATCTAGTGGCGCAAAATAATCGAAACGCTACTCAAATGGGGTCTTATTATTTCTAGCTTCGAATTTAATATTAATATTTCAGGACAAAAAATTATAAAAAATCTCAAAAATTATAATGGTGGAAAACTCCATTGACACCCATTCATTTTGCACTGTCCCGTGGTTAGGGTTAGCCAGTTGTGGCTAGTAGCTTGTTCCGTGAGTGAACAGCCCCTGGTACTACCTTGCGCATGGTCAGTGGGGGCGACACCATGATGGATAATTTGTGGCCAAATTAACTGCAGCTGTTGGTCAGCAGTAGGACTAATTGCTGGGGGTAATTAAGGACAGCTGACAAACATTCACGCTGTCCTATGACCTGTTCCCCACTCCGACCCTCGCGGAAGTGGCATTGCATGCTTCCCTGATGCTTCCAATACTGACCGTAGAAGAAGAATCAAATTTCCGTACTCCCCTCGCCATCATTTCGTACTACGCTGTTATGACGTCAGTAAGCCCTCCTGTCTCTCCTCTCTTTGCCCCCAACCAAGGAGAGGGGAGACAGGAGGGTGTCGCCCCCACTGACCATGCGCAAGGGAGTACGGAAATTGTATCCATCGCACCCACTGACCAATGACCATGCGCAAGGGAGTTAATTTTCCATCCACTCGTGTCCTCAAGCAACGCCCCCGTACTACATCGTGGCCAATGCATGAAAACGGCCAGTGATTGGATATTCTTTGGTGAACTCCGCAGAGTATCCAATCACTGGGTGTTTCATTCATGTCCTAGCAAGGGCAGGATCCTTGACTTTGAGATAGACCCTTACTTTCTCAATCTGCTCCTGTCTGTCCCATCTCGCCGCAATTAGGCCTACACACATGCTTGACCTCTAAGTTTTGGTAGAATATAGCTGAGTCATGGTTCATTGGGGTCTAGAGATCAGCAGCTGCAGCATCTCTGGGTTTCATGTGAAGACCTGACAGTTTTTGGATTGGGGATGGGGTGGGGTGTATCCTGCTTATTTGACTGTTGCCTAGCAACATTGCGTGATTCAAGCCCTGCCTGTGTGGAAGACCCATTTCTGATTTTTTTTTTTTTTTGCAGCTGCCTGGTTGTTAAAATAACAGCGTTTCCTATCATTCATTATTTATTCCTTTTCCTCCTGCGTAGCCAGAGGGGAGAGGCAGGGCCGAGGGATGTGATTTGCCAGTTATATGCTTCCAGTCAGAGATGGTCCCCAAACCGCAAGAGAGAACAAATCCCATGGTTGCTCGCTTTGGTGGGACTCCACTTGCCAGGTTGATGCCAACTACTGTACCACCATGGAGTGGCCAAAGTTGTGGCATTTAGACTTCTCCCAACTAATGTAGGCCTACTGCCTATCTAAATCTATGTAGCAGACAAAAAAGAGGAAAGTGAAAAAACACATGACGCACACGACACAGCAAAATGGATCCTGGCTCCTGCAAGAAGTGGTGGTATTTATATATATATATATATATATTGTTGTTTTTCAAATAATGTAGGCCTACTTCCTTTTTTCAAATAATGTACTTGGTCTGAATTTCTTTAACTGACAAAAAGAAATGTAAAACACAAAGATACACACAAACACACACACATAACAGTGAAAAATTACTCCTTGTAGATTGTTTGTAGCCATGGGCCTACTCTTTGTGAACAGGCACTAAGACGTAAGAACTAGTTGAATATATGAATATAGTGTTTGGTATTCTGACTTAACACAATAACATAATTAAATAGCACTGTATAACTTCACCTTTTTCCAAACTGTATATCAGCTAGTTTGCAATGGGTTGCTTTAATAAAATAAATAAATAATGTGAGATCTCACCCATGTGGTTGTGCTATCAGCTTCTATATAGTCAGTGGAAGGCGAGTCATGGGTTGTCACGACGATTGAGATGTGCTAATAGCAGCTGTTTAGTCACGCTGCTCACACACACACACACACACACACACACACACACACACACACACACACACACACACACACACACACACACACACACACACACACACACACACACACACACACACAGTGTTCAGTCTGTCATGTCCCTCTTACTGTCAGGTCAAGCACGCTTTACTTTCGACAGCTGCGTTGTGTACGCACACTTGTATCCGGCTGTGAAACACACACGCACGCACACACACACACACACACACACACACACACACACACACACACACACACACACACACACACACACACACACACACACACACACACACACACACACACCTTTGAACAAAATAAGTGTGTGAATTATATGGTAGGCTATTCTCATGTAGAACATAGGCTTACCGTATGTGTTTTTCTGCCTGTTCACAGTAACCCTGGGAAACACCTAATGTTTCATTTTCATGGACTAATGTATTTGAAGTGGTCGCATGTGATTACAACAGTAATTGCATCGGGCAGTATTACGTGATGTATTTTACACACTTGTTTTAATTGATTTACACAAGTGTGTGTGTGTGTGTGTGTGTGTGTGTGTGTGTGTGTGTGTGTGTGTGTGTGTGTGTGTGTGTGTGTGTGTGTGTGTGTGTACTCGTAATGTGTACTGCAGTGCAGACACATCAACTGTGTTGAATGCACTTCAAGAATTGAGATTTATTCAACACACCACTCGAGATGTTCAATATTCAAGTGCACATTTAATGATAATATAGGCCTACTGCTAGGCATACTGATGCTGGCAGTACAATAAGAACAAGTAGGCCTAGGCTATAGTCCTACCCTGAGCTAAGATGCAATGCTGGCTCAGAGTACATACAAAGCTTTGATGAAGGAGTGCCTCTCTCATCTGATTATTTCATACATTTTATTACTTCACGTTGTGGCTCTTGCATGTTTGTAAAGCCACAAACATATTACACATGTGTAGACATAAATACAAATGAATGATCGTTGAAAAAAGGGTCTGAGTTAGTACAGACAGACTGATAGTTTTACAAACCAGCCATGCAAAAGGTAGGCCTACATTCACTGAGCAGATGGCTTTATCCAAATGCAGTGGTTTGCAATAAGCGGCAAACATCGTCATTGGCACGGCCTACTTGAATGAGCATCTTAAGACACCTTTTGTCATTAAACCTGCATGGATGCATTATTAATTAATACCATCATGAATTGACAGTAGCAATCAGCAAAAGTGTTGCTGTTCCTGTGTTGTAAATGTAGATTGTAACAGGTTGCAGGTTGTTCACCACTAAGGCTAAGTGTACATCTCCATCTAGTGGATGGAGAGGTAGAATTGAAAGTGTCCTGCAATTTCTTCAATTATTTAGAGAATTGCACCATATAGTGCTTTTGTATATTCTTTTCCATATAGATTGACAGTAGCAATCAATAAAAGTGATGCTGTTCCTGTTCTGTAAGTATAGTAGATTGTAACAGGTTGCAGGTTGTTCACCACTAAGGCTAAGTGGACATCTCCATCTAGTGGATGGAGAGATACAATTGAAGGTGTCCTACAATTTCTTCAATTATTTATAGAATTGCTTTTGTATATTCCCTCATTTTCATACAGGTAGCCTACAGCATACACATAGAGGTATTTAATATAGACCCACAACACAGTATTATAGTTGATTTATGCTCCAACATAAATGTTACTGTTTTTGCTGTTTGTTTTTTGTTGTTTGTTTATTTTTTTATTTTAACTTAAGTCAATACATGCACACATGTGCCGTTCCAAATTAATTACATTTTCTCTTAACGCAGTCTTTCTCTCTCTCTCTCTCTCTCTCTCTCTCTCTCTCTCTCTCTCTCTCTCTCTCTCTCTCTCTCTCTCTGTCTCTCTCTCTCTCACACACACACACACACACACACACACCCTCTCGCTCTCTCTAAATACCAGAAGAGGGCGTTGTGGTTAAGCTGTGTAAGTATTTTCAGCTGGTGTGCGTGCCTTTATGTCTGTGTATTAAATTCAATTCAACGAGGTATTTCATAATGACACGTGTCGAACATTAAAACCGTGCGCACAAAATAATTGCAAATATTTCATATTTTAAACCTACTGTGCACTGACATCTAGTTAAGTCTGAAACTGTATGCCCTGGACATAGGCCCATATCCCTGTCATTTCATCACGACACTAATTATTTCCCTGTTGCGAGATTGCCAGACGCTCGAACCAAAGTCAAGCCACAGGTACTGTGCTGACAGCCAGCGACCTAGAGCGTCTTTGGCAAAATTGAAGGTAACGCATTTGATGATGTTTCATAGTCAGAACATAATAACCACTACATATAACCTACCTACACACAAAGTATTATTGCAAAGATGCGAGCAAGTAATGGTTCTGATCCTGACTGTTTTTATCCCTCAGAAAACATGAGGCTGAAAGGACATTGCGACTGAAAAGCAAGTGACAGATCATGTAGCGAATCATAGCCATTTACCCAACCCAAGACAAGTAGAGGCGGGGATAACGGTAAGACGTAACCAATGAAGATTTTCAAAGTAATCCCTAAACCAATGGGGAAATAACGGTCAAGCGACGGCTCGGGGTAGCTAGGTCCCTGAAACAAAACCGAGGGGTAGCCTGTGACAGGAATACACTGTGAATACTAAAACTCAGAGATCACCCTGAGCACCACGCTGGGTACGCGCTTATAAAATTTGCCGGGAAAGAAAGAGGGTTAAGCTCCATGGTGAGTAGCCTATATTCTGGATATAGCACCTTAATGGACATACTGAAACGAGTCGTTTGAAGCCTATTCTGAAGTGTCGCGCGCGTTGTTGCCTGTCAAAAGTGTTGATTTTACTCTTGCGGCGCATGTCTGTTTGCGGCTTGGAGTGGTGGTATAATTAGCTTGGAATAAGTTAACTGGGTAAACTAGTGTGCTGACAAGTGTGCGGAATTAACTAATAACCAGAGAATTTTAACCAGAATGTACAACTTGAATTTGTATTTAGTATCCTACAACCAACCCTGCCAAGCTCTCATGCAGCCTAACAAATCTCAACCTTGTTTGCAAGTTGGGGGCTTTTCCTGGTGTAATGACTGAGCTGGTGTAACAGGATTATACCATATTTGTAAACAGTGAAGTCATGCTGTTGTCGTGAACTGCAGACCCGAGTGCAGGTGTACTTCGTAGCCCATCAACATGCCGTGCGTGTAGGCTACTAGACGGAGAACCAAGATGCGGCGTCTGGCCAAGGCAGTAAACAAATGATTTACGCTCCGAGATCGAGCGTGTTAATCATTCATTATATCATGAGTTTTCCTGTTTATACCACACCGCCGGCACCCATGCTGTGGTTGTGTTGTGAGGCAGTATTTGCTGGTGTCTCCCTTCCCCACTCCCTCTGCCTATGTTGTGTGACAAAGTGAAGCATGGGGTAGTAGCCTAACAATGTTTGCGTGATGAGGTTATAATGTCACTCTGTATCTGGGTCAGTATCTATCCTTGAAGTATGGCACTGTGAGTTCTTTCTGCTGCTGCTGCTGAAGCTTGTTCACGTTCAGATGGAAGGGGTGGTTTAAATCATCCTTGTCTGTGTTTTGAGTGTTCCAGATTCTCTAAATCTCTCTTCCCCCCACCCATGTACCACCAATCTCATCTTTCTCTTCCAATCTCTCTCTCTCTCTCTCTCTCTCTCTCTCTCTCTCTCTCTCTCTCTCTCTCTCTCTCTCTCTCTCTCTCTCTCTCTCTCTCTCTCTCTCATTGTCGCTGCATTTCACCTTATTATAATAACTATTTATTATTTTTTAAATCCCCCACATCTGTCTAATCACCTATGACCTCTGTCTGTCCCTATCCACTGTCCACTGCATGCACACTGCCCACGCTATTCCATCTGCCTCTGTCCTGCCCACGCCTCGCCTCTGCCCTGGTGCTGTCATAATCTCGGGCCCCACTGCTGCTTACCCCTCCCATCTCTCTGGCTGCCCATCTCTCCGGGTGTCTCCCCATCTCCTCAACCCCCCTCCGGGTCTCCTCATCTCAACCTGCCCTTCCCTATCCCCCTCCTCTTATCTCCCCATCTTTGTCTGCAATTCCCTATCCCCCCTCCCGGTCTTCCCATCTCCCCTGCCTTTCCCTATCCCCCCTCCCTGTCCCTGCCCATGTCTTCCCCCATCTCCCCATGTACCACTTGCCTGCCTCCCGTGTCCCATGGTGCCCCCTTCCCCCCCCTGTCTCCCCACCTACCTGCACCTGTCCCTGCCCCTGCCTTTCTCCATCTTCCATGTCTCCTCATCTCCCCCCGTGCCCTCCCTTCTCTGTTCTCTCTCTCTCCCCATCTCCGCTGTCTACCTGTCTCTCCCCATCTCCCCCTTTCCCTGCCCATGGCTTTCCCCCATCTCCCCCGTCTCCTCATTTCTCCATATTTCCTGTGGTCTCCATGCATCTCCCCATGTCTCCCTTTCTCCCCATTTCACCCCCCCCCATCTCCCCCCTGTTCCTGCCCCTGTCTTTCCCTCTCTCTTTCCCCCATCCCTGCCTGTGCGCTTACTACTGCTTCTCCCCCATCTCCCTCTTGTCCCTACCCCATCTCTACCTGTTACCCCCGTACCTGCCCTGTGCCCCTCCCATCTTTCCCTGTCCCTACCCATGCTCTCCTCCCTCTCACTCTGTCCCTCTGTCTCTCTGTCTCTCTGTCTCTCTGTCTCTCTCTCTCTCTCTCTCTCTCTCCAGATGCAGTTCATGCTGCTTTTCAGTCGCCAGGGCAAGCTGAGGCTTCAGAAGTGGTACGTGCCGCTGTCGGACAAGGAGAAGAAGAAGATCACCCGGGAGCTGGTGCAGACGGTGCTGGCCCGCAAGCCCAAGATGTGCAGTTTCCTGGAGTGGAGAGACCTCAAGATCGTTTACAAAAGGTTGGTGTGGTGGTGGGTTCGGTTGGTTTTGGCGCATGTGTACACACGCGCACGCGCACACACACACATACACACACACACACACACACACACACACACACACACACACACACACACACACAAACACACACACACACACACACACACACACACACACACACACACACACACACACACACACACACACACACACACACACACACACACAACCAGAGTGAATTTCGTGTGGTTGATCACAGCGCACACACATACACACACTCACACTCATATGTTTATATTTAATGACTGCCCACAAATGCACAACACAATCCGCACTCACAAACTGCCTCTCATTATTTATTTATATTACCGCCATGTCCAAAAAGCAAACGCGTTTCGGCTATCAAGCCTTCATCAGTGCGTGGTACTTTCGTTTTTTCCAAGAAGTTAAGCGCGTCCTTTGCCAAAACATAAGTATACACACACACACACACACACACACACACACACACACACACACACACACACACACACACACACACACACACACACACACACACACACACTGAATTGCAGGTAGATAGACACAGCACTTGTTAGTTAGACTGACACCCCAAGTAGTGTCTACAGCTCCTCACTGGACGCAGATGGACAGCACACATTGGTGTGTTAACCAAGTTGTATAAAATGTGCTGTCTTGCCAAGTGCTGCAGTGAAATCCTGCAAAACCACGTGAAAACAACGAAGGTGTTAGCTTGCTCTCAGCTGAGCAGCCTTCTCTTCACATTAGAAGATGCGGAGGTGCCATAGAAGATGCGGAGGTGCCATAGCTCAGCTTGGAAGAAGCGCGCGCGCACACACACACACACACACACCAGGCACGTGCACTCCAATACGGCAGGGGAGGCACGGCCTCACCAGCCCGAGATGATTATGATGAGATGCAGTAAATGTGAATAATAGTTACAATAACAGCTATTGTTTTCGAGCATCTGCACCATAACTACCATTTAAGCAGTGTTTAAACTGTTTCACTCGTTTTCAGTCATTTTTGTGGCCAAAATCGTAATATTTGCCCATTTCATGTCAAATTCCTCCGAATACGGTGAATTTGGGGCAACTCTGAATTTGCCTCACCCCCGGATTGCGCAATCCCTCGTTAACAGGCTTGAGCGCATGCGCCATTTTGCTCGTTCTGTGAATGCAACCTGGTAATATTGTATTAAACGTTTTTATACATTTAATAGAAGTATGTATGGTGTGCCCTCATTTCCTGATATTTTTTTTTTTACTATTTTCTACGTGTGATTATCATTTCTTTACTCTGAACGCCCACTGAAATATACAGTGGTGAGGCCAGCAGTAGCCTGGCCGCAGACTCCTTCTTTTTTTTTTTTTTTTTTTTTTTTTTTTGGACGAGAAAGTTTTTTTTTTTTTTTTTTTTTTCTTTTTCTTTTTTTTTTTTTTTTTATTGCAATAAAAGAGGATGACAAAGACATGACATTACAATAAGGCACACAAGGTCAAGAAAACATAGTACATATAGACAATTTGGATTAGGTTACATTAAACAATTCTAATAAGAAATGAAAAGGAATAAAATAGACAATAAACAAACAAACAAGAGGAATAAATTAAAGAATACTCAAAAGTCTGTCATTTTTCTTATTATTTACAAGTTTGAGAGAATTGAGAAGAGAAGACATTTCTAAAATAAATATCATAAAGAAGGGTTGCATTTTTTTCCATTTTTGCTTATGAATAAAAAACTTAGCATGTAAAAGGAAGAAATTCACTAAAAATTCAAAAGAAGGGTCACTTGAGTTTTCATAATAAAAGAAAATATCTTTAAGACTGAAAACATAAAGGTCTTGCTGTGAAAAAAGATAAAAACTAAGGTCTGCAAGAAAGCGTTTCACTGTGTTACAGTCAAAAAATAAATGTACAAGGGTTTCATCTTCATTACCACAAAAAGAGCAATTTGAACTGAAGTCTGTGTATTTGGAAATAAATACATTTGTGGGGTAAATCTTATGGAGAATTTTAAAATGAGTTTCCTTTATTTTATTTGTAATGCAGTATTTGTGAGGTAGTAGCCAAGCCTTCTTCCAAATGATGTCTTGAACTAAAGGATTCCAAAAAAATTTCCCTCTAGGAGTGATTCTGTCCCTTTGTTGAAGAGATTTACGTATATGTTTGTTGTCACATTTTTTATCAAATATGTTAATGCCGTTCAATATGATTTCTGAGGAGAGTGGAGTAAAATTAGGTAAATTATATGACAGGTGACTTTTAATTAAAAGCGCTAACCCTTGAGGGATTGCCTTTATAACTGTTTGAAATTGACGAAAGGGTATAGGAAAAAGAAAACGTGACAGAAACTGTTCATACGTCAAGAAAGAACCTGAATCATCAAATAAAGAGAAAATATCATAAATTCCATGTTCAAACCAACTAGGGTAAAATAAGGTTTTGTTTCTTACAGTGATATCAGAATTGTTCCATATAAATACTTTATGGGGGGAGAAGTTATGAACAAAGCACATTCTCCAGGCAAGTAGGCATTGCTTATGGAAATTAGAAAGTTTAAGAGGTAGTTTAGAAGGGGAAAAGTTGCACTTAAGAATAAAAGAAAGACCACCTAATTTATTGAATATGTGATTAGGGATAAAGAACCAGAGTGAGTTGGGTTGTAAAAGGCATCTCCGAATCCAACCAGTCCTGAAGGAGTTGATTGTGTTGGAGAAGTCTAAAACATCTAGGCCTCCATTAGCTTTACAATCCGCCACCACTTCCTTCTTTAATTTATGAGGTTTATTTCTCCAAATGAAATCCAGAAATAATTTGTTGACCTGTTTTATTGTTTTGTCTTTTAGAAATAAGGAGAGAGATGGATAAACAAAATGAGAAAGACCATCTGCTTTAGAAAGCAATACTCTACCATACATATTAAGATCTCGTTGTAACCAGGAGTTAAATATGTTCTTGGCTTTTATTATTTTCCCTGCAAAATTTAATTCCTCTCTTATCTTGGGATCCTTAGTTATTTGTATACCTAAATATTTAACTGTTTGTTTTACTGGGATGTTATACAATACTGTATCATTGCAGACCTGTAGGGGTAATATTTCACATTTTGAAACATTCAACTTTAGGCCTGATGCATCAGAAAACTGCTCCACAAGAGCCAGCGCATGAGGAAGTTGTAATTTATCTTGTAAAAATAAAATTGTGTCATCTGCCAGTTGTGATATTTTAATTTCCCTTTCAAAAATGGTTAGGCCCTTTAAATCAGAATCATTCAGTATACTTAAAGCAAGAAGCTCTGTCACTAGCAGAAATAAAAATGGGGAAAGAGGGCACCCTTGCCTTATTCCACGCTCAACATTGAATCTTTGAGTAGTGCTGTGGTTAACTATTACAGAGCTGTTTATGTCCTTATAAAGTGTCTGTATAATATTAATAAAGGGTTCACCAAATCCAAATAGCTTGAGAGATTGAAAAATAAACTGATGCTCAATGGAGTCAAAGGCCTTGTAAAAGTCTAGTAGTAGCATGAGAGCTTCAGAGTGTACCTCATCTGAGTAATCCAAAAGATCAAGTACCAGTCTTATATTGTTTGTAATGTGGCGATTTTTCATGAATCCAGATTGTGTCTCTGATATGATAGCATCAAGGCCAGTTTTGAACCTTTTTGCAAAGACCAGTGCTAAAATTTTATAGTCAATTGTTAACAGAGATATTGGGCGCCAATTTTCAACGGAATGCACATCTTTCCCTGGTTTAGGAATTAGAGAAATAACTCCTTGCTTCATAGTTGACGTCATATGCATTTGTTCAATACATTCTGTGAACATACAGAATAATGGGTTCTCAATGTATTCCCAGAAATGAACATAGAATTCTATAGATAAACCATCTATACCGGGGGCTTTACCTTTCTTCATTGAAAAGAGTGCTTTCCTTATCTCTGTTTTCGTTATGTCAGAGTCACAGAATGACATATAAGAGTCATCTATGGTTGGAATGTACCTCTCAATTTTTTTGATGAACACCTCTGCTGTACAGTCATTAAAATTGGAGGTGTATAATTCTTTATAGAAATTATAAACATGGTTTGAAATTTGAGTGTCATCATTACAGATTTTACCATTAATATTAAGACAGTTCAGCATTTTCCTTTGACCATTCCTTTTCTCCAAAGCAAAAAAGTAAGTGGAGTTTTTCTCTCCCTCTTCCAGCCATTTGGCTCTAGACCGCACAAAGGCACCTCTTGCTAGATTTAAATAAAGAGCATCAAGTTGCAGACTGATTTGTTTTATTTCTAACTTTTCTTCTTCTGTATTATCTTCTTTGGATAATACATTTAAGCGTTGCAATAATTCAGTTTCTAACTGATTCCTACTGGCTTTAATTAGTTTACATCGTTTTGAAGCAATGAGTCTGGTTTTGTATTTAAAAAATTCCCATTTTTGTTTGTATCCATCACTGCAATCAGCAAACAGCTCTTTAATAAGTGCTTTAATACAGTTATTGAATTCCTCATCAGTTAATAAGGAATTATTAAATTTCCAATATCCTCTTATTGCTGGTTTGGTGTGTAGGTCACCAATCTTGAGAGTTATGAGTTTGTGATCTGTTAAAGGTGCAGCAGAGTGGGTGGTATCTATAACTAAAGACAAAGCAGACTGTGAGACTAAAAAAAAATCAATTCTTGATTTCAATGTCATAGTATTGTTGGACCAAGTGAAATCAACTAAATCTGGGTTAAAGAAACGCCAAGTATCAGTTAAAGATAGATCAGAAGTTAAGGACACTATTAAGTTATTTAAATAAGAACTTTGATTCAACTTGGGAGGAAATCTATCAATTGAACCGTCCATACATTCATTGTAATCTCCACCCAGAATTATTATTGAGTCTTTATATTTGTCATTGAGTGATTTAGTTTTACTGGAGATCTCAGCAAAAAGGATTTTGTTAAGTTGACTAGAATTATACCCATAGATATTACCGATAATAAAGGTTTTCTTATCGTATTTGGCAACAATTAAGACCCATCTACCTTCTAAAGAATGCATCATTTCCAAAACCTCTCCTTTAAATCTATGTAAGAGTATCGCAACACCTGCAGAGTGGCTGCTACCATGAGAATAGTAGGTCTTGTTCCCCCATTGTAATTTCCAAAATTTACCATCTTCTTCAAGTGAGTGTGTTTCTTGTAACAGAACAAAATCTGCCTCACTTCTCTTGCAAAATAAAAATAAAGCCTTTCTTTTCACATTTTCTCGTATTCCTCTAACATTTAAAGACACACAACACAAAGATTCAACCATGAAAATAAACTTAACAATAAACACTGATATGCAAGAACTTGCACAAAAAACTCACCTACAAAGGGAGGTGGATAACAACCTTAACATATTCTGATGCACAATAAGCATCACCAGATAGCCTATTAAACTTATTGAAATCTCTTTAAGTTCAGCTCACTGAGTGTAAACTGACTGTTTATTTTGAATTTAGGCTTATTGAAAAACAAAGGATTTTTTTTTTTTTTTTTGGTATGGGCTAATATCAGCAAAAGAGAGAAAAAAATAGGCTACCACAGAAGTTACTGGGAAATATAGGCCTATCCTATAAATTAGAGTAGGTCTAACCATACAACTTAAAAAGGCAGGACTAAATTAAGAGCCTATCATCTCTGAAGGAAAATAAGAGCAAAGGTAGATTTGGCATGTTTACTAGAAATGGAGCTATAGCCTATGCCATTCAATCCACAGTGACCTCTGTATAATCATATCTTTTACCGTCGATGAGAGCATGAGAGTCTTTGAAAGATGCCTTCTTCCCTTGGCTTCTTGCCTTCTGGACTAAAGGCCACAACTTCTCTCGTGCCGCTCTATCTTCTGGTGGGACAGGCTCCGTGATAGATAGTTCGTTATGCTGAAGAAACTTGCACTTTTTCGAAGCTTGCCAGATCGCGTCTCTCACTCTTCTGAATGAGAAGCGGATGATAATTGAGCGGCACTTCGCATCCGTTGGTGGCGGCCCGAGGCGGTGTACCACATCCACACCCGCGTAGAGGTCGTTAGCAGGAAGATCAGTTGCCACTCGCTGTAGAACCTCGATGACTCTCCCTCTGACATCTTCTCCAGCTTGTTCTTTCAAACCATGGAGTTTCAGAAAGGATCTCCAGCCGTAGCGTTGCGTTTCGATCAAAGCTTTTTTCAAAGCGGTGTTGTCTTTTTTCAGCATGTGCACTTCATTCTGCAGACGGGAAAGCTCCTTTTTGTTTTCACCAACCTCGGCAACGAGTTGCTTCACTGTAGTGGATAATTTGTCCAGTTCTTTTGAAGTAGCCTGAGTTGTTTTTTCAATCACTGACACTTTCTGGAAGGTAGCATCATGCTTGAGGGACAATTTGCTTATCGCAGCTAAAATGTCCTCGTTAACACTGTGTGATTCTTCTCTTTTAAATTCGGCAAGGGAATTAGAGCAATGTCTTCAGTTATTTTTGAATTCGAGTCGTCAAAGAATATCATGTCTTCCACTTGCTCACCCACATGGTTAGCCTTGTCTGCTGCCATCTTCGGTATCTTCTTCTTTATTTTTCCACTCTTCAATTTCTTTCCCATGAAGTTCAGTTATTAAACATAGCGTAACACGAAATAAAACGAATGGTTTGCATCAATATTAGTTGTTATAAAGTTGTAATAACCACTTCCCTTGACGAGCTCAAACGAACACGCCTTCCTCCGCTGACGCCATCTTGGCCTCGGCCGCAGACTCCTTCTGGAGTTGAGTCTTGCTGGCCAGTTACGTCATAGCGAATCTGAAATTCACAATACAGTCAGTCGGTGTTGTTGGCTAGCTTGTTCACGTTGACTGCTACAAGTGGATTTCATAACGAAACTAAGAGCATTCTCAAAGTTGGATTTCCAAGGGGAAAATATGTGATAAAGAATGGAGGACCGACAGAGCTGAAGGGTTTGCTACTCAGGTGACCGGTCAGAATAACTACCCGATCATTTCAAAGTGAGTGGTACAACACTGCAGAAAATATTGTTGTTTCCCCTGTGTCTTGTTTGCAACCGGCGAGAATGTGTGGAAGACCATTCGGGATTCGGGATTCGGGATTTTACGACTTAACAATTTACTAAGGACTAAGGAGCCTCACGAAACAAAAATCCTCGCGGCTACTCATATTCAATGCCAAATTGCTTTGGACGTTTGGGGCGACGTTTGGGGCTTTGGATGAACAGCACCGGCTAAAGTAACGTTAGCATGCACAACGCTAAAGTGAAGGAAAAGAGCGGCGCATGGACCTGATGCACGAGTTCAGGTAAGACAAATTTCCTATGTGTGTGAAGCCTGTGTTTGTGAGACCCGTGGGGAGGTAGAGAATCCGCCGTGATTCTGTCCAGTGTGGTAGCTCTTGTGATGGGCACCGGATTCTCATGTGCCCGGTAACTGTTTGTAAAGTTGAGTACAGGGTACCGTTGAGGTAAATCAAATATACCCGTGTAACTACAAGACTCTGATTGAATTCCAAGGTGTAGGCATAACAGAAATGACAGTCCCAAAATATTTGGTGACCATATCGAAGCGTGTGTATAATATCTGTTTACGTTGACATTCGCTTCCTGCCACACCTTTGTCCCACATCGCTTGCTGTAGCCTCGTACAAGTAGATGTAGGCCTATATTTGCACGAGAGTCCAGTTCGTATGACAAAAGCTATCACACCGGTTTGTTCGCCGTGGTGCTCAGTGGTCTATATGACACCATGTTTTGAATCCTGTGTGTCTTGAGCATCCGCCGTGATGCTCAGTCTACATTGCTGCTGCTGTGTGGTTTATGTGAGATCACTGTGTGTGTGTGTGTGTGTGTGAGAGCAGTGGGCTGTGAAGGAGCTTACACTCTCCACTACTCTCCCCTCACCTACCCTCCTCTTCTCCCCTCCTTTTCTCCTCTCCTCTCCTCTCCTCTCCTCTCCTCTCCTCTCCTCTCCTTTCCTCTCCCCCTCTCCTCTCTTCTCTCCTTTCCTCTCCCCCTCTCCTCTCTTTTCCCATCTCCTCTCCTGTCCTCTCTTTTCCCATCTCCTCTCCTCTTCTCTCTTCTCCTCTCCCTCTCCTCTCCTCTCCTTGAGCTCCTCTCCTCCTCCTCTCCACTCCTCCTCCTTTCTCCTCTCATCTCTTCTCCTCTCTCTTCTCCCCTCTCCTCCTCTCTCATCTCCTCTCTCCTCTTCTCTCCTCCTCTCCTCTCCCCTCCCCTTCTCTCCTCTCCTCTTCTCTCCTCTCCTCGCCACTACTCTCCTCTCCTCTGCTCTGCTGTCCATTGGTGCTGTGTGGTTTATGTGAGACCACTGTTTGAATCCTGTGTGTGTGTGTGTGTGTGTGTGTGTGTGTGTGTGTGTGTGTGTGTGTGTGTGTGTGTGTGTGTGTGTGTGTGTGTGTGTGTGTGTGTGTGTGTGTGTGTGTGAGAGAGAGATCTAATAGCATTTTCTCTGCGGAAATGCAGTAAGCTTATGTCAAAATATGTAGGCCTACCTTATGTTAAGAAAGCTGCTATGACATATGGAACTTGTCGGTAGGCCTATTTGGCAATTATTTATTTGAAAATCTGATATTGAAAAAGTTGCCTCACCAGCCATAAATCCCAGTGCACGTCACTGACACACACACACACAGACACACACACACACACACACACACACACACACACACACACACACACACACACACACACACGTATGCTTGCACACACACATACTTGCACACACACACACACACACACACACACACACACACACACACACACACACACACACACACACACACACACACACACACACACACACACACTGAATTGCAGACAGATAGACAGCACCTGTTGGTTAGACGGACACCCCCAAGTAGAGTCTGACAGCTCCTCACTGGCCGCAGATGGACAGCACACATTGGTGTTAACCAAGTTGTTGTACCCATTGATGCCTAAAGCACTTGCAAAAAGGCTGCTGAATGCCTAAGCCTTTTTTAAAGAAAAGTTGCCCTCAACATATAAATACCAATATATCTCAGCCTCTGAAGCACATAAAAACACGAAATAAGTTGCATTGCAACGCTAATATGCTGTCTTGCCAAGTACTGCGGTGAAATCCTGCAAACCAGGTGAATCTGAGCAGAAAACAACAGGGTGTGAGTTTGCCTTCTCTCCACATTAAGGAGAAGATGTGGAGGTGCTACAGCTCAGCTTGGAAGAAGCTGGCAAGGCAACGCGGTTCATCATCATCCTCACACTTTTTTCTGTCTCTTGTTTTTCAAATTGTAATGTTGCAGTGAGCTGCGTCACGACTTAACCACCACCACCAACACCTGCCATGAAGACTTGTCTATTATTACACTGTTTTTCTTGTTCTTCTTGCCTCGTGATGGAGTTAAAGGGATACGTTGGAGGGTTGCTGTCTGGCAGGCTGTGGGAGAGTTGAGCTGGGGTAAAGGGGGGAAGATGAAAGCCATGGCGCGCCTGGATGGCTTGAGGGGTGGTCGTGGTGAGCGAGGGTGGGTTTGGAGAGGGTTGGGGTGAAATAACGAGAGGGAGAGAGAGAGAGATGGGGGAGAGGGAGCATTATTCTCGCCTCATTATCCACAGTTGCCGTGCCAACCAATGAGCTGGCTCTTGGTGTGGGCTGAGCCTCGGTGACCTGTACGTGAGCAGCGGCGGCGGCATCACACGGCAACCGGCCTGCCAATCAATGCTGGTCGCCGCACTCTGCCAAACAACAACCAGCCAGCAACGCCACCGCTCAAATCTCATGCCTCATGAGCATGGAGAATGGGGCTTCACTTGTTGAGGGCACATCAAATCTTTCATTCTTTCTTCTCTTTTTCTTTTTTTCTGATCCTCTTTTTCTGTTCTTCCCCATGTCTGCCATGGATGTAATGCTAAATTGGATGCCAGTGGTCGGGTGCACACGTCTTCATGTCTGTCTACTGTTTGGCACATTGAATAGCAGTAGAGAATATGACTTGTTTCAAGAAACAAGGGTTTTTTTTCTCTTTTTATTCCATTTTGCTCTTTCCCAAATCTAACATGGATGTCATATCAGCTGAGAGGGCAGTGATCAAGTGGATGCATTCAACATACTGTGTTTCAGTCACGTGTGTGACAGTCATGTTTCAGTCATAATGTGTTTTGATTCAGTCGCCAAAAGTTATGGCTCATGCACATGGACAACATGACATGTTTGAGGTTTATTGGTTACAGATCAAGAGTGTAGGAGCCATAATTACTTCTTTATATTGTTTGTTTTCATTATGGTACAGCTTTATGGGGATTGGTTTACTTTAATTTGTGGCTTTTGTTTATTGGTTATTGTGGACATGGGTGTGGCACTGGGCGTGTGTGGTGCGCAATTGGAAGCCCTTTAATTAGTGCCCACCTGGCACCTGTGCGTTAGTTCAGTTTGGCGTGGGGTGAGCATGGGAGAAGGCCCTCCTTTTGTGTACCGCACTGCACTTCGCACATTGCATGGACCAAACTGCAAACTCTGTTAACTGGAAGATTGCTTTACCTTGCACGTGAATGACTATTGGGGTCTAAAGACTATTGGAGTCTGCGTTGATATGGTGAGCAATAAACCTCAAGAAACGGAGTCGAATGTGTGGACATTACATCATTCTGAAGTGCGTGTAAGACAAGTTTGTTTCGCCCTGCTTAGCCCACAGCGGCGCTGAACCATAGTTGAATCTGGTAGCCGCAATAAAGAGCATCACATGCATCTCATGTTTTGGGAAATGAACTTATGAAGGGATCATGAAGGTTTTGCTTTTGTTCCAATTTTTTTGTTTAGATATTCTTTCTATATTTTGTCTTCATGGCATGATCATACTGAATGATATATTAGATTATGCAGTCAGGTCTCATTCACGCACAATCACAAAGTTGAAAGCGCATACAAGATGAAAACAGTCCGGGGAAGTGCCATCAGGGCTGAAAACATCAGAGTGATGGCCGTAAGCATCAATAGGAGTGTCTCAGCGTGCAGATCTGTTATTCAAATTCATATGAAGAGAAAATTCAGTCAGTGTTCAGGTGCACATGTCTTTAGCCTCGTGTGTTTATCCATACAGCAACAGATACAGTATTTCTACGTCTCATGTCATGTCACATGAAGCGTCTTCACCCTTTTACCCTGTCTTCTTTTTCTTTTATCCAAATATGTCCTGGATAGGATTTTAGACGAGTCATGTCTAGCTGTTCAGCTGCTCTTCCTAGAAACAGACTGAAATACTGCTGCTGTTGCTGCTGCTGCTGCTGCTGCCGCTGTTGCTGCTGCGTGTCTGACTGATTTGCATTCATTTTTGTATTCTGTGGGGCCTGACTGTTGTTTTTCCCTTTCTCTCGCTCTCTCGCTCTCTCGCTCTCTCTCTCGGCTACATTTTTCTCATGGGCGCTATTTCTTTGATTTAGAAAAGGTGTGGTGGAGGACATGGCTGGCTGTCAAGGGTGTTTCTGTCCTCCGTTACTCAAAAAGAAATTTAATCAGGAAGCACGGAGCATCAGAAATGGGAGTTAGGAGGTTGTGGGGGGTCACCTCAGGCTGAAGACTGGCGAAGAATGTAAAACAAGCTAACTCCGTCCCCTCCCCTCCCGTTCTCCCATCGCCAGAGCAAATCAAAGCAGACCCACAACAGACAGACAGACAGACAGACAGGCGTGCATGGACCGGCACGCCACAGACAACCATCTGTGAACCCCAAGAGAGACACACACTCAGAACAGAGACCCCATATGACATGCACGCACGCATGCACACATGCACACACACACACACACACACACACACACACACACACGGACACACGCAACATTAGGAGCAGGCACACTCATACGTACAATACACCAGACACCCCTCATACACACAACCATCAACCATCTGTGAACCCCAAGAGACACACACTCAGAACAGAGACCCCATCACACACACACACACACACACACACACACACACACACACACACACACACACACACACACACACACACACACACACACACACACACACACACACACACACACACACACACACACACACACACACACACACACACACACACACACAACCACAGTCACTGCTGCAGACTCCCGCTGCAAATTAACGCTGACCTTTATTGGGACATAAAAAGCATGCTCATACGTGCCCCCCCATTGTTTGCCGAGCTAATTGTCATTAGATCCCGTCACATAAAAACACACACACACACACACACACACACACACACACACACACACACACACACACACACACACAGGAGGAGCACAAGCACATGTGCCTGGAAAGCTAATGGAAGGGAGGCGATGCGCGGAGGCGTTTTGTCATTCGCAGTGGCGACCCTCTGCGCCTGACAGGGCCGCTCGACTGTTATCTCTCTTTAAAGCGCTCGGGTTTAGAGAGGGAGAGGGACTGTGGGGTGTGTGTTCGTGTTCGTGTGTGTGTGTGTGTGTGTTTGCGTGTGTGTGTGTGTGTTTGAGAGAGAGTGGGAGAGAGAGAGACAGAGAAA
>NC_085862.1:45116963-45124463 GCF_034702125.1 Engraulis encrasicolus | reverse complement strand
CAGAACTCACCCGCGAAGTCCGTTACTAATTGGTTAAGGTAACTATATTTTCACTTTTGTTTTGTTATTTGTATGTTTTGTGACGGTATATCGTAACAGTCATGCTAATAAAGCACAATATTGGTTTTAATTTGAATTCGGAACTCCAATGAATTTAAATGGCAGAGTAAGATCAGACCATCTCCCACCCTCCATGGACACAGATTCCTCTTGGCTTTTGCCAGACTGTTTTACGGAGTCAACAGTCGCTTTTGCCCAGGCTAGTAGTATCCCAGCTCATTCCAACTCCATTGGTTACTGATGAATCCAATTCCTAACATAATAAGCCATACTACAACATGACAAGTATAGTCTGGAACGGCACCATTGGTGATTCTGTGGATCCAGCAGTCGGTGTTCAAACTGGTTCAAAGATATTGTGGGGTTTTTTTTACATTTTCTCCGATGATGTGGTGCTAGACCAACTCACCAGGCAAAAAAATGTCTTCTGCGAATTTGTCTAGTGTCACATCACTTCTTGGCAACATAGTTTTAGTCACCACTTTGTTGGATTGCAATGATGCTATCTTTGAGTGAGAGACACAGTGTCCCGGCTCATTTGAATTTCTTTTTTTTTAAAGATATATATTTTTTGTCTTTTTGACTTTTATTTATGTTAGTACAATGAAGATGGTGACAGGAAGCGAGTAGGGGGAGAGAGACGGGGAAGGGCCGGCAAAGGACCCGGGCTGGGAATCGAACCCGGGTCGGCCGCATAGTAGATGAGTGCCCTACCGTTAGGCCACGGTAGGGCCTGGCTCATTCCAATTTCACTGTTTGCTGGCGAATCCAATTCATAACAGCAGTGTTCACCTCCTCCTCATCTCCATGATGAAGCCCTGCGGCTCCTCCTTGCCTCATTCATGAAACTAAAAGTTTGGTACACAAAAATGCAACGTGCATTTGACACTAAGAGAGTACCGTGGGATCAAATGCATTCTAGAAGATAATAAATAAACTCTCCAAGTGTTAAATGAACACTGCAGTTTTTACTGTGTAAGTCTTGTGAATGTTGTTGGAGGCCTCTCCTTCTCTCTGAGTTCAGATATTCAATTATTACTCTGGTCAGGCTTTTGATGTCCTTCCACGGGACCAATTTAAAATCTGTTGAGTCACTTATAAATCTAATAGTAAAGTCGAATAGAGATATCTTATTGATTCGGGCAGGAAATGCTGGTGTTCGGCAGTGGAAACACTACACATAACACACATTGCACAAATCCACATACCACACGTTGTACTTGTACACTATCAGCTTATACTCACACCCCACTTTTAACACGTCAAAACACGGCGTTATAAATTTGCTGTTAACAGAATGGCAAAAACCAAGTGTTAGAGCATTACTAAAGGCTCTGTATAATGTTGTAGTAATGTGGTAGTTAACTTATCATTGGTAATTAATGGTATTTAACTTTTCATTGACTATTACAGCATTCCACTGGTGCATTACGGTAGTCTGATTATCATCGACTTACAAATCTCTTCGAGACTTGGTCTGACCAAGAGCATAGCAAATAACATTTCCCAAACGTCATGGTTGACAAGCCTCCCTTGGTTTGCAACTGGTTGACTGAGTTCCTGATTTTTCGGGAGCTCAGAAAGCACTTGCATTGCTCCTAACCTGACTAGTAACAACATTGAAGGTGTTGCGTCACAAGGAGGGCACGGCCTGGCTAGCATTATGGTGCAGTATCTACATTATATTAGTGTTTCCCATACATAGACCGTTCTGTAGTGCAGCACCACAGACTAAAAGCCACGCACCACAAATTGATCAACAGCAGCACATACATTACATTACATTACATTACATTACATTACATTACATTGCATTTGGCAGACGCTTTATAACCAAAGCGACTTTCAAAAGAGGACATAATCAAGCCAACATCACAAGCAAATACAAAGTGCACAGGAGATATACAGAACAACAAGTGCAGTTGCAAAGAGGGGTTAGGTTTTTTTTTTTAAGAGTAAATAACGAGTACACACACACACAAACACACACACACAAACTAAACTAAACTAAACATCATGTCAGGAGTCTGCCCTGGGGCAAGGCCAGTTCAAGCATTAGTCTAGTAGATTCTCTCGAAAGAGGAAGGTCTTTAGTTGTTTCTTGAAGGCTGCAAGAGATGTGCTTAGTCTTGCTGCCTCTGGGAGACCGTTCCACCACTTGGGTACCACAACGGAGAACAATCTTGACTGGGAGTACCTAGAGCGACTGGATGGCAGAGCCAGACGGCTTGTGCTGGATGAGCGCATACTGTGCATGTCCAGAGGAGTACACGCATAACACTTGCTGTGGCCCAGTACGTTTTGCCCATAGCACCACACAATGCTACTTGGTCTGTGGGGAGCACTGTTTGCATGATGCAACATGCAAATGTTTACTGTCAAGAATAAATAATAATTGAAAAAAGCAGGTGATTCCATGAAGCAATAATCCCAGGATGGTCATAAAGGCTATACTTTTTGACGGGCCCACATAGTATCGTTATAGGATAGAGATATCAGTAGTAGGCTACTGAGGATGGGAGCATATCATAGTAGTAGCTCAATGTTGGCAAAGTTCAGGAGACAGTAGTAATGGATGCTGAAGAAACAGTGCATCTGAATTCTATTTACTGGTAGTGTGTAATGTAGACTTCACTGGCAAAAGGCCAATGTACCCCCCCCCCTCTCTCTCTCTGTGTGTGTGTGTGTGTGTGTGTGTGTGTGTGTGTGTGTGTGTGTGTGTGTGTGTGTGTGTGTGTGTGTGTGTGTGTGTGTGTGTGTGTGTGTGTGTGTGTGTGTGTGTGTGTGTGTGTGTGTGTGTGTGTGTGTGTGTGTGAGAGAGAGAGAGAGAGACAGACAGAGAGAGAGAGAGAGTGATAGCCTGACAATCCTGTCAAGCCACCAGGGTATCCTTTAGTGACAGTTCTGCAGGCAGGCAGTGTTGACATTATAGAGGCTGTGTCAATATTTCCACCTTTGATGGGCTGGGGAGGCGACGCGGGTACTGTACTGTAGGCACGTGGGAGAGAGAAACTGCTGGCTGGCTAACGGCACCGCAGCAGTTTCGCAGGTGACGAATAGCAGCACAGAACTTGCTCATGCTGCATGCATGCCACATGTCGTTAACGGCACTGACAGAGGCGTAAGATGAATACGCCTGCGGGAAAGCCTCTTGGGTTCTCTCTCTCTCTCTCTCTCTCTCTCTCTCTCTCTCTCTCTCTCTCTCTCTCTCTCTCTCTCTCTCTCTCTCTCTCTCTCTCTCTCTCTCTCTCTCGCTCTCGCTCTTTCTATCTCTCTATCGCTGTATCTCTGTCTCTCTCTTGCTCTGCATGTACACAACTGAAATACACTTAACAACACGCAGAAACGACACGCAAACACACTGTCTATCTCTCCCCCCTTCTCTCTCCCTCTCTCTCATGTTCTCTCTGGTGTTTGCTAAAGGGAGTTCTTATCTCGCACCTCTGCAACATCCGCCTTCTCTCCTCTCCGCTCCTCTTCTTCCTCTTTTTTGTTTCTTTCTTCAGGTTAACCCATTAGGCGTCATAGTGTTTACTAAATGCTCTATGCAATGTTTTAGTAGTGTAGTACTATCAGAGAGAGTAGAGAGAGAGAGGTTCCATTGGCCCATTGTTTCCTGGTTCTATTATGGCCCCCCTTAGGCAGACCTAGGCAGACCTAAGGACTGTTCTATTGATTGTAGGAGCATTATGACACGCCCCTTTAGGCAGGCCGGAACCTGGTCGCGTTAGGTGCCCATAGAAACCTATTATGTTGGCATATCTCTATATACTTAAAGAATCTCTGATACTATGGTAGTAAAGCCTCTTTCAGTGTTCCACTGGCAGAATAACGGTGTGCATCATGAGGTTCCCAACTTCCCACAGCAGAAGTGATACATTATGCGAGTGGGCGAGCGAGGGGACTTTTTTTTGCTTTTTAGATCTCCCATCAGAAACAGGAAAGAAAGTCAAGAGTGAGGCTCTTAAAGCCTTGCGTGCCCTTTCCCCCACCTATTGTGGTAGCTCACAGAGACACTTTATTCTGTGCTGCTATAGTGTGGCGGTCACATGCTGACATAATCCTTGTCTGGGAGAAGGTTATCAGCAAGGAGGGGAGGGAAGGAGGAGAGGGGAGTGGAGGAGTGGAGGAATGGAGGGAGAAAGGTGGCGATAAAGGCAGGAAGCAGGGAGGAAAAGAGGGCGAGAGCAGGGAGTGTACAGAGAGGGGGAGGAGGGGGGCAGAAGGAGGGGAAGGGAAGAGAGAAGAGGGGGTAAACAGAGAGAATGAGATGGAAGAGAAAATAGAGTATGGAGGGTGGGAACTATATGGAGGATGAAAGGAGGCAGGGTAGAAGAAAGGATAGAGAGAGAGATGGGGAGAAAGGTAGAAAGGAAAAAAGTGGTATTGAGAATGTAGTGCAAGGGGTGCAGATGAAGACATTGGCATCCCCTCGGCAGTTGGTCAAATGAATATCCTATATGCTGAAAAGAGCAATATTACCGGTACTTTATTTCAGAGGGAGGCAGGCCAGCGAGTCGGCAGGCGGGCGGACGGTTGGAGGTAGGCAGAGGCTGGGTGGACACCAGGGGGGAAGTAAAGTGCTGGCTCAGCCCGCAGCGTGTGAGCACAGAGGCAATATATCACAGGCACAGAGCAGGAGAGTAAGAGAGCGCTCTGTGTTTGTGCTTTGTCTCCCGTTTGCAAAGAGCCGAGAAGATGAATGTGGAGCACGCGTGGAGCGGTTGGAGTCCTTTCATGGGGGAGCGAGAAAGATGCACATAGCCCACAGATATGCATGTACACACCAAGTGAAATACACTTCACAACATGCAACTATTACACGCAAACACATTCACGCTCTCTCTCTCTCTCTCTCTCTCTCTCTCTCTCTCTCTCTCTCTTTCTCTCCCCGTTCTCTCTTCTCATCTCCCCCTCTCTCTCTTTCTCTCTCTTCTCATCTCATCTCTCTTCCTCCCTCTATCTCTCGCTCTCTTTCTCTCTCTCTCTCTTTCTCTCTCTTTCTCTCTCTCTCTCTTTCTCTCTCTCCCAAACACACATACATATACACACACATACAAACATGTGCACACATACACCAGACAAGTGCTGTACTTTGTGTTTAAAGATGCTAATGGCAGGGTGTCCCAAAAACAGTATACAAACTTTCAATCATGGCAAGATGATCACAGCAATTTTCAAATTTTAGCAGAACGGACAGACATTGCTTCTCAAACTGATGTCCTAAAGTCTATGTAATAAGAACCGTAACAACCACTAAGCATGAATGTGGCCTTTGAAAGTGACAGCACAAAAATATGAAGATAATTGTGTGTGATTCATGTTGTCAGCAGCGCTTGGATTAGAAATGATGCCAGCTGGAGAACAGGTGTTGACAGAACTATTAAGTGGCGTCTGTAAATTCTTTGAAAATTACATGAATTGTAACAAACAATTACCTAACAACCATTTTCAGTGTGAATACATTTTTGGAACACCTTATTAGCAATGCACACATACACACACTACCACTGAGGGTACTGAGCCCTGAGGAAACGACAGCAGACCGAAAGGTTGGCCGATTAAAAAAGAACACAATGAGGATTTAAGTGTGCAGACATTTTTCTTTCTATTTTCAAAGTTGTTGTTTTTGTTTGGCACCTTTTAATCGAGAGTGTGGTGTGATCCAGTTAAATACTGGTGCACACAACCACCCACACGTGCACAAACACACACTTCCTTCCGTATCCTTCTTGTTTTCATCATCACAAAAATGATATCCTTGGCAGACAGTGCATTTTCAGCAGAATTACTCACACAGTCATGCCACAGCGTTGTTCTCTTTGTTCTTTCCTTGCCTACCTACCATCTTGAGTGCTGTTCCTTTACTGAGCTTTTTTTTGCCCATCAGTCACAGAGAAGGCCTGTCAAGCAGTGCAACTGCAGGCACTGTACTTGCTTGTACTTCAAAAAAGGGAGGCTCTGTCTTGATTTTGTGTGTGTGTGTGTGTGTGTGTGTGTGTGTGTGTGTGTGTGTGTGTGTGTGTGTGTGTGTGTGTGTGTGTGTGTGTGTGTGTGTGTGTGTGTGTGTGTGTGTGTGTGTGTGTGTGTGTGTGTGTGTGTGTGTGTGCGTGCGTGCGTGTGTGTGTGTGCATGTGCGTGCACATGCTTTTGTGCACGCACACATGTACACGCTTGTGTGTGTGTGTGTGTGTGTGTGTGTGTGTGTGTGTGTGTGTGTGTGTGTGTGTGTGTGTGTGTGTGTGTGTGCGTGTGTGCGTGTGTGTGTGTGTCTTTGTTGCAGGTATGCCAGCCTGTACTTCTGCTGTGCCATAGAGGACCAGGACAATGAGCTCATCACCTTGGAGATCATCCATCGATATGTCGAACTGCTGGATAAGTACTTTGGCAGCGTAGGTATCCTTGCGTGTGTGTCTGTGTGTGTGAGTGTGTGTGTGTGTGTGTTTGTTTGTGTGTGTGTGTGTGTGTGTGTGCGTGTGCGTGTGTTTGTGCGTTTGTGTGTGTTAGTGTGAGAGACCGAGAGAGAGAGAGAGAGAGAGAGCGCAATAGAGAGATAAAGAGAGAGATAGTGTATGAGTGTCTGTGAATGTTGGATGGGTTCTGGGCATGTGTGGGATTTTATGCCTATGTTTGCTTTACTGTTAATCAATAAAAGCAATTTCATACTCAAGTCAAAACATTGTCTATACTAATATACAGTAAATCATGTACAAACTGTACTTCATATGAACAGTATACAGAAGTGTATGTTAATGGTAATACAGAGGCAGTAGCTGTGTGTGTGTGTGTGTGTGTGTGTGTGTGTGTGTGTGTGTGTGTGTGTGTGTGTGTGTGTGTGTGTGTGTGTGTGTGTGTGTGTGTGTGTGTGAGTGTGAGTGTGAGTTCTCTGGGATGTAGCATGGCCAAGCCTATTATCAGCGTAAGTTCCACTTAAACTTTTCACCCAGTTAAAAAGATGTCACATCAGGGAAACAGGGGGTAACTTTTTTTCCACTAGAGAGAAGCTCAGTTGAAGTGGAACAGCAAATGAAATGGCTAAAGGAGCTATGCCGATTATAAGCCTCATAGGCGCCTCTCTCTCTCTCTCTCTCTCTCTCTCTCTCTCTCTCTCTCTCTCTCTCTCTCTCTCTCTCTCTCTCTCTCTCTCTCTCTCTCTCTCGTGTGATGAGATGGGCATGTACGTACGGTATGTCAGCAAGTAGGACACTAATCTGTAACATTGAGAGCCCACAACAGCCAGTCCCTCATGTTATTCTAAAAGGCTGTAGCACGAATGAGCGTGTGATGAGCATGTAGTGTGTGTGTGTGTGATGAGGCTTGGAATGTGCATGTGTGTGAACTGGAAATCATCTTGCTAACACTTAATTGGATGTGGTCTACATGTGGGTATCATGTAATCATTATAGGAATTACTTGACATGCCAGGAACATTAGTGACAC
>NC_085862.1:44726963-44736963 GCF_034702125.1 Engraulis encrasicolus | reverse complement strand
GGAGGGGGGCCTTTGAAAGCAAAACTGGACCTGGGCTAGCTCTAATTACACTCATTAGCCGTCCGCTGCCTTTCGCGCTGCGCTTCAGCAAGCTGAAGTTTTGGGCCAGAGTTTTGAACGCGATGACCACACTTTTGACTTCTGGATACCTGGAGGCAAAGGTGCAATTACGCAATGTTAAGTATAACATCTTCGGGTTTAGAGGACTCGAGAAATAATTAATACCCCTGTTTCGTCAGGGCAGATTAATTTTTCATCGGGTCGTGAATAATGAATCGTTATTGGATTAATGTTGAGGTGTTGGCCACCTATCTCCCGTGTTTGCCATTCCGCGGAGGTTTTTATTGAATACATTATAAGAAATTAATTTATTTTTATAGTGCGAGGAAAGGGTAAAAACACATTGCACGTGATTGCCCAGAGAAATGCCCAGAGCCCTTTGATCCAGCAGATATTTAACCATATATTTTTCCATTCTCATGGGGTTTTATTCGTGTATATCCAAAGGCAGAATGGGACACGTGAACATGAACATACTCTGGCTGACGTTATCTCTCGTGAGTTATCAAAGCTTATCATGTTCTCTCTGTGAGCCCTGTTAGCCCGAGCCAGGCCAGGTAAGATGATGCCATGAGGGTTTCTGTATAGGGCTCATTAGCACGTGTAGTCAGTGAAGCGGGAATGCCTCACTACACGCAACGCTAGGCGACACAGCTGACGGCCTGCTTGGCCTGCCTTCTTGGCCCTCCTCCTTATTCCTCTTCCTTGTTTTGCAGTGCGTGTGGTAATTAGGGAGATGGCTTTCCTGAAGACCCGGGACGAGGACGAAACCGCAAACCTCATCTGGAATGACTCGGCGGTCCAACACGAAAAAATTGCTGAGCTCAGGAACTACCAGGTACTAGCAGAAGAACACACATCAATAAACAACCCCCTCCCCCCCACCGCACCCATGCTGCACGGCACAGTGCTGAACACAAAACACGATTGTTTACATCCCGTCAACATGACTGCCTGCCAAAAAAAGTCTACCTGTTTACATGCTGTCACAGCAAAATAGTCAAAGAGCAATGTCTGTGTGGCCTGTCTTGGTAAGAACACCAAAAGCATATTACTTTATACACCAGACGTGGGCAAACTCAGGCCCGGGGGCCACATGCGGGCCGCTTGGCCATTTCATGCGGCCCGCTCGGCCATTTCATGCGGCCCTCAGAGCCTTTCCCAGAAAAAAATGCAGACTCGCATGGTCACTCATTCTTCAATGCGCTACCTAAAACAAGGGTCTTGGAAACCTAAGATTACTAAAGTCTACATCTAGATACAATTAGCAGGAATGGCATAACTTACAATGGTGTATTTATGCTGCCGTACACCAATTCTTATTATTGGCACGGGCAGGTTGCATACGACATCCGGCCCTTTGGTCAACTTTCTAAACCCAATGTGGCCCTTGAGCCAAAATAATTGCCCACCCCTGGTATACACCGTCAAAACAATATTGCGATCTCAGCTCGCTAGACACACAGTGTTATTCGTTCTATGCCTGTGCAGTATAGTGACAGGCCCTGGTTGCGCCATCAAAGAAGATAGACTCTCTCCATAGCTTAGCTCAGGCTCTGTATTGGCTGTACTGGGCGGCTTAGTAGCTGGAGGCTGAGATCGCTGTTTTCCTCATCTGGCCATGATTAACGGCTGGGCAGGATCAAGTGTGAAACGCTAAGTCATGCGAGGTGAACCGGAGGAGCCGAGTGAGGACGCCGCTCACACACACAGTGGCCCCCGAGACAAAGGGGAGATGAGCCTCACGATCTATCGTGACCAATGACGTATATCGTGACAGCATCATCACCCCCCCAACACACACACACACACACACACACACACACACACACACACACACACACACACACACACACACACACACACACACACACATACACACACACACACACACACACACACACACACTCCTACGCCACTCCATCCATCCAGTCCCGTCTCTTAAAGCTCTGACCCTGACACATTATCCGCCTCACTGGGCAGCGAGCGACTGAATATACCAAACACGAGGAAAAAAAGAGGGAGAGACAGAGCACAGAGGAGTGAGAGAGTGAGATGGAAAGCACAGAATAATAATAGAGAGGGAGCGAGAGAGAGTGATAATTAGAAGAAAACAGGAAAAAAAACCTGCTGAAACACTGTCTGTGTCTGTCTGTGTATGCACATACTGTACATAGGGTTTGAGTGAGAGAGAAAGAGTGGAAGAGCAAGATGGAGAATTGTTGAAATAGGTACTGTTTGTGTGTGTGAGAGAGAGAGAGAGAGAGAGAGAGAGAGAGAGAGAGAGAGAGAGAGAGAGAGAGAGAGAGAGAGATAAAGTGTAAAAGAGAGTAGTATAAATGTGTCCCACAGTCAGCTACCTCTCTGACAACAAATGTTGTCATCATGCACCTTTGAACAGACAGACCTTAAAAATGGAAGGGGACCTTGAATGGCAGAACTCTGTCTGTCTGTCTGTCTGTCTGTCTGCCTGTGTGTCCCTGTGTGTGTGTGTGTGTGTGTGTGTGTGTGTGTGTGTGTGTGTGTGTGTGTGTGTGTGTGTGTGTCGTATGTGTGTGTGTTTATGTGTGTGTGTGTGTGTGTGTGTGTGTGTGTGTGTGTGTGTGTGTGTGTGTGTGTGTGTGTGTGTGTATGTGTGTGTGTGTGTGTTTACGTGCATGTGTGCGTGCATGTGTGTGTGTGTGTATGTGTGTGTTTACGTGCATGTTTGCGTGCATGTGTGTGTGTGTGTGTTTACGTGCACGTGTCTGTGTGCGTGCGTGTGTATTTTCAGCCGCACGGCAGTATAAATCTGGATGCATTTAGTTTTCCCTCAGACAGCCAGCCTTGACCTTCTCAGTAACATGGACAGCGCTGGCCATCCGTCTTCCTCATGGGCGATGTAATTACACTAGGCAGCAACAATCGATGAAATCATCTCACGGCCAAAGCTGCATGTTTGTTTGCTACTACAGTACTGTCTTGTGTCTCACAGGGGAAGATAGTAGACTTTTTTTTATTTTTCTTTGCAACATGGGACTATTTTTTTGTCATCTTTTTCTTTTTTTTTTTTTTTAAATCACAGATGAATTGTTTTTAGTAGAGTGTCTTGTAGTGATGTATATCAATTGCCTTTAAAAAGTCCATTCATGAATCTTTAATGTAACCACCCTTGTGTTATTTTGAATTCCTTTCACATTTTTGCTAAATGTTTTTTTTCTTCTCCCCCCCTCACTTGCCATTTTACCTCCCTTTTTGTCTTGTGTTCAGGAAGTTTGCTGTCAAGCCACAGTTCTTAGCAGTCTAATTAACTGCACTGTTCTACCTCATTTGGCCAAAGCATACAGAAAGGCGTTCTGTCTCTCTCTCTCTCTCTCTCTCTCTCTCTCTCTCTCTCTCTCTCTCTCTCTCTCTCTCTCTCTCTCTCTCTCTCGTTTTTTTCTCTTTCCTCCCAGCATTCAATGCAATTCATTCATCTGTCACTGCTTACAATTGCCGGGTCCCTGATGCAGAACCAATTACGGTACCTTGGTACCCAGGAGTCTGGATTGATCCTCCTTTTTCTTGTTTTAATTTAAAGCGATGTGGTCAACTAAATAAGGGTCAGCGAAGGTCCCACAATCACCTTTTGTTTTGAGTCCATAATTGGGCATAAATGTCAGAACATTGTAATCTCACCTCCAGGTCCCCCCCCACCCCCCTCTTTAATGTTTCGCCTCTTTTTTTTCTTCTTCTCTCGTAACACGAAGGTGAGTTGTGAGCCTGTGGCTGGCCCTCCCTCCCCAACTTTGTTATATTTCTGTTTTTATTACACAGAGAATCAACCATTTCCCGGGTATGGGGGAAATCTGCCGGAAAGACTGCTTGGCAAGAAACATGTCCAAGTGAGTATGCGCTTACGCAGGATTAAACCGAATGTGATTTAGATTTAAAGCTAGGAGGATATTGCCTTACCTGTTGTTGACCACCTGACTACCCAAACCATCTGGGATCGCTTTATCATGTCCCACCTCATTAGCTTAACATCTTTTTCTCTTTCTTTCTCTCTCTCTCTCTCCCTCCCCTCCACATCCTTCTCTCTCTCTCTCTCCTCTTTCTGTTCTTTCTCTCTCTCTTTCTCCCTCCTTCTCCTCTTCTTTTTCTGTTCTCCCCTTGCCATCTCTCCCTCTTCCTCTCTCTCGCTCTCTCGCTCTCTCACACACTCTCTCCTCTTTCTGTTCTCCTTTCCACATTTCTCTCTCTCTCTCTCTCTCTCTCTCTCTCTCTCTCTCTCTTTCTCTCTCTCTCTCTCTCTCTCTTTCTCTCTTTCTCTCTTTCTTTCTCACTCTTTTTGTCTGTCTGCCACCCCCCCCCTCTCTCTCTCTTTTCTTCTACCCCACCCCTCCACTTTCTCCTTACGTGCAGAATGATTAAATTCCAGCCTCAGGAGTACAGCTTCGTCCCCAAGACCTGGATCTTCCCGGCCGAGTACACCCAGTTCCAGACCTACGTCAAGGAGCTGCGGAGGAAGCGCAAGAATAAGACCTTCATCGTCAAGCCAGCCAACGGCGCCATGGGTCACGGGTAGGTTAGAGTACTGTAGCGTCAGAGTCAGCGTTAGCACAGGAGACCCTACCTACAGCCAGCCGTCCACTTGGCCCCCGCAACGCTGGCACACACCTGACCGCAGGCCCGCATATTGCCTCTGGTGTCAGAGACAAGGCCTGTCATACGCTATGGGGAAGTGTGTGTGTGTGTGTGTGTGTGTGTGTGTGTGTGTGTGTGTGTGTGTGTGTGTGTGTGTGTGTGTGTGTGTGTGTGTGTGTGTGTGAGAGAGAGAGAGAGAGAGAGAGAGAGAGAGAGAGAAGAGAGAGAGAGAGAGAGAGAGAGAGAGAGAGAGAGAGAGAGAGAGAGAGAGAGAGAGAGAGAGAGAGAGAGAGAGAGAGAGAGAAAGAAAGTGTGTGTGCAAGTGAGTGTGAGTATGTGTGTCTTGGTGTTTGAGGGGGGGCTTCCAAGTGGAGAAATTCTGGCACCAGACAAAAGCGATCCCTGTCTCCGAGCTCGTTTTCATTCATCCCCCCACTCCATCCCTCTCTCCCCTGTTTCTTTTCATCCACCCACAAGGGCAGCCATAGCAGGTAGTCCTCATGTCCCCTCAGGAGACGCACATGATTATTGAGTCACCTTATGCAGTACCATGGAGACCTGGACTGACTATAAATAGCGCTCGCTGTTCTGCACCATTTTGTTGTTTGGTGGTGGTGTTGTTGTCACGTTTACTGGCTCTCTAAACTGTGTCTGGCCAGCCACACCTCAACCACAGCATGGTTAAACCCTAGTTTACATCACTGTGCCAGAATTTCAAGTTTTCAGACATAGCCCCCCCCAGGACCGCCCTCAAGCTTTTAAAACTGGTTGGTACTGTTGTCAGAAAATTCTTTGTGGCACTCAAGGTGTCTGGCCAACCATCCCTCGCCACAGCATGGTTAAGCCATAGTAAACACCACAACGCCAGATTTCAAGTCTTCAGACATAGCCCCCAGCACCACCCTCCAGCTACTAAAACTGTTTATTCATGGTGTATTTGATTATGCCTTCCAAAGACATCGTTGAGGGACCGTGAAAGTTGCAAGGCCAAACTTTGGTTCTCAGAGAGCATTAAAATTAAACATAGTTTGTTGGATTTAGTTTTGATGAGGGAACAACAGCCTTGGTCTGGGTTGTAATTCAGTTAGGCACCAATAGATGGAAGTATTGTCATAGAAAAAAAGAGCGACAGAGATGGGGCTTTGTCCTCTCACATGTGCCTCAGACGCACCGTACCAGCACGCTTCTTATGGTTTAGAGAAGAAGCCCTAAATGTATTAGAAATGAAAAAAAAGTTTAGCAAAGGCTAAATTATTTTCGATACATTAAGAGAGTGCGAGATGATGAGTTTAGCCCTGGCCAGTCGGTGGAGGAGGAGGAGGAGGAGGATGTCGGGAGATTCGATTTGAGAGACGGCACAGTGTGATGCAGGAAATTAAGTTAAAGCCCCCTCCGTAATTCATTTTCAGTCTGAAAACTAAATGAAGTTATTGTTTGTGTCTGAACCGAAGCTTGTTAAAAAGTGTCAAGCTTAAATACAAAACCCCCCATCGGTGGCACATTAAAGCCGGCTGGCAGACTGGGTTTTGATTACCTGACATCAGCCCTCATCAATCATGTCGTCTAATTCACCGCTGCTGCTGCTAACGCTACCTACAAACAATTTCAGCCTTTTCCTGTCCATATCGGAGGCACTCCATATTTATGCTGTTTTTTTTCTTCTCCTGTTTTTCCCTCCCTCCCTTTCTTCCTTCCTTCCTCCCTATCTGAGTTTCATTGTCTGCCGTTGATCCAGTCAGTCAGTCACCGCCGGACAGACGGGAAAAAAAAAGAAAAAATATTCCAGGCTGACAATTTTTAAGCAATGTGTTCAGAGAATAACATGACAACAACGTTAGAGAATGGCTCCTGCCCCAGACCTCGCGAGGGAATCTATTTTTCGTTGGAGTTGGCCGCTGCTCTGCTGCATTTGGCAGAGAAGGCGCACTCTTGTTATCAGCACACAGACATCACTTTGGGCTTTTTTTTGTTGAAAAATATTGTAATCATACTCACACAAGGGCACGAAGGTGGAGGCACTTTGCAGACAGGAAAAAGGTTTTTTGCTCTTAGAAAAAAATAAAAATAAAAAAAGAAACAGTAAACACAGAAAACAGTTTCTTCATTGTGCTCCCTTCACAGTGGGTAGACTTTTGCTTGAAACTGCTGTCACAGTTGAACATTAAGCATTTTCTGTTCTGCGTGATTGTGTGTGTGTGCATGTGAATACACTGAGAAGCAGTAAAAGCAGATAATTGAGCTCCCATTTAATGGCTGTTACCCTCAAAATTAGGTTGCATATATTAACAGTCACCTAATTGTTTCCCAGCAAAATGTAGAGCTCGTATTAACTAGCACAGCTGCGGAGTGAGCTGAATGCAAAGTACATTTTTACTCCGAGTCGAAGGTTTATTTCCCACTGGACACTCTCCATAGTTGTTGATTTATTTTAGTAATTATATTCATTTTATAGTTATTTATGGTTATATATCTAAAGTATGTACGATCCGCTTCAATAACTTTTTTTTTTTCGTGAGGGGCGGTTCACCTCGGGCCGGAATAGAACCCGGGTCCCCAGCGTAACAGTTCAGTGCCTAAGCCTTTTGAGCCATATGCCTGGAACGTACTCCAATAACAAACACTTTTAATGACCCAAATGTTCTGCTTTTCTTGTTTGTCCTCAGGATCTCCTTGATCCGCAACTGCGAGAAGCTTCCGAGCCAGGACCACTTCATCGTGCAGGAGTACCTGGAGAAACCCTTCCTGATGGAGGGCTTCAAGTTCGACCTGCGCATCTACATCCTGGTCACCTCCTGCGACCCGCTCAGGATCTTCCTCTACAACGACGGCCTGGTGCGCATGGGCACCGAGAAGTACCACTCGCCCAACGAGGGCAACCTGGTGAGCCCCACAAGACAGACAGACAGACAGACAGAGGGTCCATTTCAATCTAGTACTTTGCGTCCTCTACTTTTGCCTGTGCTCTCATGCTTTGCTGACGCCCTGCCACTATGGAGAGTTGGTAAAGTTTCCCCACTGTCAGCCTAGGCAGAGCAACTTTTAGGGAGCACATCCCGATTGCAAATGAGAGAATGACCTTTGAATTGTGCTGTTCCGAGATATTGAATACAACTTCTATTGTCATTGACGTACTGCCTTGAATTACAAGGCCGCAAGAAAAAGGATAGGACGGGACGTACCGTATACTAGACTAAGTTGGACCCAGACAGACCGACAGACAAAAAAGACTGACCAACTGTCCGTGAGACCAACAGACAGACTGGCAGACAGGCCAACAGGCTGACTAGCAGACATGCGGCCAGCCAGCTGTGCTATACAGCTGTCTTATGAAATATTAAGAGGTGCTTAAGTCCCCAGGGGTCTGCGTCAGATACAAGGCCTGTCCTACAGTAGCTCCTTGGTATGTTATCAAGTCATCAGAGGACCCCTGGACACGGCTGGGCGCCACTCTGTGGTACTGGGACTCAGTGGAGGTTACTCCATTATGTTTTGTTTTGATTTTTGGTTTTCTTTTTTTGTAAGATATTTTTGGGTCTTTTTGACTTTATTTATGATAGTACAGTGCAGATGGTGACCGGAAACGAGTTGGGAGAGAGAGACGGGGAAGGGTCGGCAAAGGACCCGGGCCAGAATCGAACCCGGGTGGGCCGCGCAGTATACGAGTGCCCTACCGTTAGCGCCACGGCAGGGCCGATTTTTGGTTTTCTTAGCATTCTTTTTTTTTAAATCGTTTTTTTTTGTGTTGATCTCCACAATGTTGTTGTTGTTGTTGTTGTTGTTGTGTGTGTGTGTGTGTGTGTGTGTGTGTGTGTGTGTGTGTGTGTGTGTGTGTGTGTGTGTGTGTGTGTGTGTGTGTGTGTGTGTGTGTGTGTTGTGTGTGCGGGTGGGTAGAGATATCATCTGCACATCATAGATCATTAATTAAAGCATTAAATGGTCATTAATTAATGGATTCAACAGTTATTAATCACTCACGTTTTTTTTCCTCCCTCACAGAGCCAACTGTACATGCACCTGACAAATTACTCTGTCAACAAACACAATGAAAACTTTGAGAGGGATGAAACCATAGACAAGGGAAGCAAAAGATCTGTCGCCTGGTTTTCTGAGTATCTCCGGTCCAACGACTATGACGTCGCCAAGTTCTGGAACGATGTATCCGTAAGTGAATGAATCAACACTTTTTCTTGCTAGTAGTGATTAAAAAAATAAAAAAATAATATATACAGTGCCCTCCATAATTATTGGCACCCCTGGTTGAGATGTGTTTTTTAGCTTCCAATTATTTTATTTTTTTTCTAAATAATATGGGACCTTAATGGAAAAAAAGAGAAAAATCCAACCTTCAATACAAGTGCATTTATTCAGTGGGGAAAAAATCCCACATAAAGAAATAATTATTTGACATCAAATAATGTGTGTCACAATTATTAGCACCCCTGGTGTTAATATTTTGTACAACCCCCTTTTGCCAACAAAACAGCACCTAATCTTCTCCTATAATGTTTCACAAGATGGGAAAAGACAGAAAGAGGGATCTTCAGCCATTCCTCTTTGCAGAATCTCTCTAAATCATCCAGAGACCTGGGTCCTCTCCTCTGTACTCTCCTCTTCAGCTCACCCCACAGGTTCTCAATGGGGTTGAGGTCAGGGGACTGAGATGGCCATGGGAGGAGCTTGATTTTGTGTCTGGTGAACCATTTCTGTGTAGATTTGGCCATATGTTTAGGGTCATTGTCTTGCTGAAAGACCCAGTGACGACCCAGCTTCAGCTTTCGGGCAGAGGGCAACAGATTTTGATTTAAAATGTCCTGGTATTTCAAAGCATTCATGATGCCATGCACCCTAACAAGGTTCCCAGGGCCTTTGGAAGCGAAACAGCCCCACAGCATCACTGACCCACCCCCATACTTCACAGTGGGTATGAGGTGCTTTTCAGCATGCGCATCTTTCGTGGTACGCCAGACCCACTTAGAGTGTTTGTTGCCAAAAAGCTCAATCTTGGTCTCATCTGACCAAAGCACACGGGTCCCAGTTGAAGCCCCAATACCGCTTGGCAAACTCCAGACGCTTGCGTTTATGATTGTGAGTGAGGAAAGGTTTTCTCCGTGCATGCCTCCCAAACAGCTTGTTGGCGTGTAGACAGCGCCTGATGGTTGATTTGGAGACTTTGTGACCCCAGGATGCTACCATTTGTTGTAATTCTGTAACAGTGAGCTTTGGAGATCTTTTGATTTCTCTTACCATCCTCCTCACTGTGCGTGGTGGCAAAATAAACTTGGGTCCTCGTCCAGGCTTGTTTACCACTGTTCCAGTTGTTTTGAACTTCTTAATT
>NC_085862.1:44716963-44721963 GCF_034702125.1 Engraulis encrasicolus | reverse complement strand
TTCCTCTCGTATTTTTCTCCTTCTTTCTTTCTTTTCTTTCATTTCTTCTTCTTTTTCTTCTTTCATTTCTTTCATTTTTTCTTCTTTCCCTTATTTTGTTCTTTTCCCCCTTATTCTTCTTTCTCTTTTATCTTTCTGCTTTTTTACGATTCGTTGAGTCTTTCCTTCTTGTTTTTTTTTCCCTTTTCCTTTGCGTTCCTCATGTCCCTTACATTTTGCCTCTTCTCTTTATGGTTTCTTCTTCTTCTTCTTCTTCTTCTTCTTCTTCTTCTTCTTCTTCTTCTTCTTCTTCTTCTTCTTCTTCTTCTTCTTCTTCTTCTTCTTCTTCTTCTTCTTCTTCTTCTTCTCCTATCCTGAACTTTGCTTCTTTTCTTTGCTATGACCACCATTAACATCCTTCTCAGCATCCCCATCATCACTGTCATCATTGCATTATATTACATTACATTACATTACGTTTTATAACCGAAGTGACTAACAAACGAGGACATAATCATAGCCAGCATCACTAGCAGATACAAAGTGCACAGGAAATATACAACAACATCATCATCACCATCCTCACCTTCCCTCAGCTTTTTGTTTGTTTGTTTGTATTTTTGTTTTTAAATCTATTTCTTTATTTCAGGTTTCTCCTGTCTTTGTCACTTAAATACAAAAGTAATGCCCCTCTCTCTCTCTCTCTCTCTCTCTCTCTCTCTCTCTCTCTCTCTCTCTCTCTCTCTCTCTCTCTCTCTCTCTCTCTGTCTCTGTCTCTCTCTCTCTCTCCCTCCATCATCACCCTGTAGGAGCTGGTGGTGAAGACGTTAATTGTGGCTGAGCCCCACGTGCTGCACGCCTACCGCATGTGCCGCCCCGGCCAGCCACCAGGGAGCGACAGCGTCTGTTTCGAGGTGCTGGGATTCGACATCATCCTCGATCGCAAGCTCAAGCCCTGGCTCCTGGAGGTAGACTTACACTTACACACTTACAGTACACACATGGACAGCAAAGAAAGAAAGATAAAAACACCCCCTTTCTGGAGCTGTGAAATTATAAACAAATGTTACTCATTCATTCAAAAAAGAGGAAAAAAAGTAAAAGAACCTCTGAAATACTTTAAGAAAGAAAAACAAATAACCTCCGACTAGAGTCGCAAAAATATAAACAAACAACTACTCATTCGTTAAAAAAACAAGGAAAGGGAACCCCTGAGATCTTCGAAGAAAGAAAGAAAAATGACCTCCGCCTAGAGCCGCAAATATATAAACAAGCACTACTCAGTCATCCATTCAAAAAAAAAAAATTAGTTAAGGAAACCATCTGAGATCTTTCTAAAAAGGGAATTGGGGAAAAAAAACAAATCTGGGTCAAGGTTTTGGCTCTCCATCTCTTTATTTGGGGTGTGTAATGATGATGATGATGATGATGGTGATGTCTTGGTTATGTCAGGGGGTAGTGAGGGCCATGACATCTGGCAGGTCCCTGCTTTAAAAGCCTCTGCCAGGGCCGACCGACACACAGACATGACCATTGGCTCCTCGCTTAGCCTGGGTTTTGGTGGTCACTGGTGAGTGTCTGTTGCTGGGCTGGCTCAGTCCAAGTGAATTATGGGGTTTTGGATGACTGACGCACAGGGCCAGGCCCCAGCCAGTCATAATGTGTGTGTAATGTTATTCTTTTTTTTTTGCTCTCTATGAGCAAGTTCAGGTTTTTTGTCTGGCACGTTTCAAAGCACACAGCGTTTGGCCCAAGATGGCAGTGTTAATAAACTTAGGAAAGAATGGGGATATCACACACACACGCGCACACACACACACACACACACACACACACACACACACACACACACACACACACACACACACACACACACACACACACACACACACACACACACACACACACACACACACACACACACACACACACACACATACATACACAAACAAGCACGCAGTCACATTCACACATACTGAAAACATACTAGTACACATATTTATGTTAACAAAAAAAATCACATTCCAATACATATAAACATTATACTGACAGACACAATATACTGTACACATTATGCAGTCTCACACATGCGCACACACACACATTCGCATATGCAGTATAGTGCGCACACACACACACATACACACACACACACACACACACACACACACACACACACACACACACACACACACACACACACACACACACACACACACACACACACACACACACACACACACACACACACACACCGCACACACACACACACACATCCCTGCCACAAGATCCAGGGGCTGATTTTGGTGAAGGCCCTTTCTGAGAGAGAGAGAGAGAGAGAGAGAGAGAGAGAGAGAGAGAGAGAGAGAGAGAGAGAGAGAGAGAGAGAGAGAGAGAGAGAGAGAGAGAGAGAGAGAGAGAGGAAATGTAGGTCAGGACTGCAGGTTCGGCGTCCAGCCACCTCAGGAATGTGTCTCTCCTCTCCTCTCCTCTCTCTCTCTCCTCTTTCTCTCTCCCGCCTTTCGTCTTCCCCATTTTCCTCCTCCTTCTTTTCCCCCCTCCTGCGATTGTCTCGCCTCCGAAAGATCCACACCAGCTTTTCTATCCAGCTCTCCGGCTGATGTCAGCCAGTTAAAGCATGACCTAAATCCTTTAGCTTACTCAAAGTGCTGGGCTTTTTCTTTTGCTCTCTCTATCCAACTCTCTCTCTTTCTTTCTTTTCCCCTGTCTTCCCCTTTCCATCTCTCTCTCTCTCTCTCTCTCTCTCTTTCTCAATCTAACTCTAAGTCTATCTCTCTCAATCTCTCTGTCTCTGTCTCTCTCTGTCTCTCTCTGTCTATCTCTGTCTCTCTGTCTCTCTCTCTCTCTCTCTCTCTCTCTCTCTCTCTCTCTCACGTCTCATTTTCTCTGTGTCCTCCTAGAAATTGATTCTGCTATGTTGAAGTGCCCGTAGGATCTTTTTTCACCACCGCCAAAACCAAAATAACAATAATAATAGTAGTAGTAATTTTTTTGTATTCTTTTATGTTTAACCCACACTTAAAACAGAATTTGTTTTCTTTGTCTGATATTTCGGATTTACTTTGGGGTTTCGCGTGGATTCGTGTTGTCGGTTTGCCCCCCCTTTCCTCCTCCCTCCAAACCCTCATCTTCTCCCCTTCCTTCCTCTTCTCTCATGTCAGTGCGAGTGCTAAAAGATTCCAAACGTGTGTGCGGCGGCAACTGCATTCTGAGTCCGCTCTCCTCTCCTCTCCTCTCCGCTCCTCTCCTTCCTTCCTTGTGGCTGTTCCGCAGCTTGTGCGTGTGATAGAATGCAAACAGCCGTAGATGCCGTTTTTACACTCCGCCGATAATGATCCCCCTCAGTGCTAAGAGCAACCTGCCATAACTCCCATCAGTTAACATCCTTTTCAAGTCCCACGCAGGAGCGAGGGAGAGAGAGAGAGATAGAGAGAGAGGGAGGAAGAGACGGAGGAAGAGGGGGTAAAAAAAAATTCTGTTTCTGTTTCACGCTACATTTGCGGAAGCAATCATTTATAGATGAATTCGAATGATTAGTCAGGTGTCATTTCTAAAAGCTCGTCTACAGTGTTTTTGCAGCGAAAGTGGCGATCTTCCCTGGTCCTTTTTCCTGCTGCCGCATACTATATTTCCTTAATTTGTTTTTTCACATTTTATGCCTTTTCAAATCCAATATTACCTGCAAAACATATGCATCGAGTAGACATGCGTATTTATTATTTGTGTTTTATTTTTTAATGCCGTCAATGGCTATGTAGTTGTGATTTCATGCAGTCATGGTTATGTCATGAGTGCTTGTGAAGTATTCAATGAGCTCGGCTATTTTCTTTTCTTCTGTTCTCCACATCTAGCCAGAAAAGCCTACTCCCCATACGTCGTCTCTGCACAAGGCACAGCCTCTCCTCTTCTCATGTGTGGGTGTGTGCACCGCACTGTATGTCAGTGTTACACGCTGCAGAGATGAAGATCACAAGCGTGCGTTGCTGCGTTTCTTTCGGGGTTGTTTTTGAAGCTCCGTCTCTCTCTCTCTCCCCCTTCTCTGTCTCTCTCTCCCCTCTCACAAGCGAGGGTTACCTCCATGACTAAACACGTACCAAAGATCTTGCTACCTCGGGCCAAAACGTGCTTTCAAAAGCGACCTCAAATTAGCACCGCGTTTAAAAATAGAATGGCAGACAAAGACAAAAGGACTGATTGTTTATTTTCTGTCCAGTGCTGAAGGGGTTGGCGGGGGGAACATGGAGAGAAAATTAGGTCTCGTTAGTGTGGTCGGAAATGCCAGGGGGAGAGAGAGAGACAGGGAGGCGTGCTACGATGTTCGTTTCCCCCCCCCCAAAAAAAATAAATATTTATTTATTTATTTGTTAATTTTTACCCAGAATGCAGTTGTATAACACAAGAAATTATAGTGAAGCATCTGCCAGCAGCGCAGACAGACAGACAGACAGACAGACATACAAAACAGTCCCAGAGATCATTGTGACAGGCACAGAAATGTTCAAAAATAAGGAACAATATTGCCCATGAATAAACATACAACAGTGCACTGGCCATAAAAGAGCGAGAGAAAGAGAGAGAGAGTAGTGAAAGAGAGATGGACCGAAAAAGACAGACAGGCAGAATAAGAGAATAGGAGGGACGGAGAGAAAAGAGATCTTGAAGAGGTGGCAAACTGATAGGACTCAGTGAGTCCGTGGAGGGAGGTATTGTGCCTGTGCTCAGACAAAAAAAGCCCAATCTTTTGTACGATCCTTATCTTAATTCACTGGGCTCTCAACAGCAGTTTCGGCTCCTATTGACATTCAAAACAAGAAGACAGCGGCACCGCACGCACGCACGTACGTACGCATGCACACGCATACACACACGCACAAACACACGCATACACACACATACAAACACGCGCACGCACACACACGCACACACACACACGCACGCGCTCAAACACACACACACACACACACACACACACACACACACACACACACACACACACACAC
>NC_085862.1:44706963-44709463 GCF_034702125.1 Engraulis encrasicolus | reverse complement strand
CACTGCACTTCCCAAAGCCGTGGTCAAAGACTGTGCTGGATGGGGGTCGAGACTAGAGGTTGGATTGGATGTTGGATGGTGGGGGTGTTGTCAGGGTTTTTGTTGCAGCCTGCCAGGATACAGGCAGTAACAGTACAGTAAAACTTATTCATTTAGCCTCTACTGTCGCGCCACTCACAGCCACCCTCCCTCCTCCATCTCTACCACTCTCACTCACTCATGTGCCGCTCGCTTGTGATGTAAATATTATCTTACGACTCACTCCTAAGCCTCCCACACACCAGTAAGCACCTTTGTGATGGGGATTAACATCCTGCCAGGGTAGACGAGAGGAGAGGAGAGGAGAGGAAAGAAGGGTAGAGGAGAGTAGGGGAAGAGGAGAGAGAGTAAGGTAGGGCAGGGTAGGTCTCGCCAGGGTCTACCCTCTCCAGCCAGCCAGCCAAGCCAGCCAGCGACAGACAGAGAGACACGCAGCTTATTTTCCAGACGCTCAGCCCCTTGTCTAGTGCCTTTAATGACCCACCACCCGCCTCTCCTGCCACAGTCAGAACCGACGACGCAGCCAAAAAACCCTAGAACAGCCGCCTTCCTTTTTCTCAGGCATACTGTAGTAGTAATGCGGTCTAATTCTCTGGGAAATGCTGTTTGTAACTGGGTGGGAGAAAAAAAGAAAATAGGCATGTCTGCTCTCCCGGTGGAAGTAATTGTTATAGATGTAAAGGGATACAGATGAATCTCTTTGTGCTCGAATGTTTTAGGGGACTTTAAAAAAAAGAAATCCTGGCTGCAAGACTTACATCTTGGATTAAGAAAATTGTGTCTGTCTGTGGAGCGGTGTCTGAAAGGATACAGTTTATCTGGAGGTGTTTTGTTGTACTAACCCTAACTCACTTCAAAAGGTCAAATTACTGGGCTCTGCGGTGTGTCTCAATCACATAGTGGAGAATAGGTGTTATCTCCCACACACCACCCCCACCCCGTCCTGGCTTCTTGCTCTGATATCGGATCCTGTCTTTAGCAAGAGTCGCAGCCGTTGTGGTTTTAAGTCGTCCAGCAGCAGCAGCAGGAAGAAGTCCAGTCAGACCTTTCCCCTCCTCCACCTCTCTCTCTCTCACTCACCCTGCCCTCTCCTCTCCTCTTCCATCTCCTCCGTTACTTTACTTCTTTTGTTGCTTTTAGCGTCTCCTGGACCATGAAGAGAGACAGGAGACAGAATTGATTTTTTTTCCCTTTTTGGCATGTGACAAATAACACTTGATACCCCCACATTCAGGGTCCTTGACAACTCTTAGCACTCCTCTTCAACCCCCCCAAGCCTGCTCCTCACCCCCCTCACGCTGTAGAAGACACGTTGTCATTGTCGAGTTTGAAGGCGGCCATCGGTCGCAGGTCCCTTTTCAATGGAGTCCTTTCACATGCCATGTGCTGTTGTTGAGGAACAGCTCACTTGAGTGGTGCAGCCTTGTTCATCCTTAGCGGCTTGGCAGATACCAGATGCAAATAAAAGAGGTTGTGTGTGTGTGTGTGTGTGTGTGTGTGTGTGTGTGTGTGTGTGTGTGTGTGTGTGTGTGTGTGTGTGTGTGTGTGTGTGTGTGTGTGTGTGTGTGTGTGTGTGTGTGTTTGTGTGTGTATGAGTGTGTGTGTGCGTGCGAGCATGTGCGTCTGTGTGTGTGTGTGTGTGTGTGTGTGTGTGTGTGTGTGTGTGTGTGTGTGTGTGTGTGTGTGTGTGTGTGTGTGTGTGTGTGTGTGTGCGTGCGTGCGTGCGTGCGTGTATGATTGTGTCATCATTAGGAGACATGTGGGTAGGATCATGTTCACAGCGTGATCGTGCCAGTTGCTATTGACAGGCGTTAATGTGGTCACATGGACCAGACAACGGTGGCCATCTTACCTCCGAATTGGAGATGACGAGCGCGGTCAAAGGTGACAGAAGACGAGGAAAGTCTCTGTCACAACATACTACACAAGATGGAGAGAAATGTGAGCGTATCTGAGGAGAATGTATTTTTGAGCTAGTCGTATGTACCGTATATGCGATGTATAAACCATTGTCTTGTGTGCTCTCTCTCTTTCTTTCTCTCTCTCTCTCTCTCTCTCTCTCTCTCTCTCTCTCTCTCTCTCTCTCTCTCTCTCTCTCTCTCTCTCTCTCTCTCGTTGCAGATCAACCGCGCTCCAAGCTTCAGTACTGATCAGCGGATTGATTATGATGTAAAGAGGGGTGCGCTTCTCAATGCCCTGAAACTACTCAACATCAGGTAGGCTCACAACCTGCAGCAGTGTAGTGAAGCATACGCACACACACACACACACACACGCAAACACACACACACACACACACACACACACACACACACACACACACACACACACACACACACACACACACACACACACACACACACACACACACACACACACACACACACACACACACACACACACACACACACATCGCAGAGCAGAGTTACTCCTGCTCTGATTTCTCTGGATTCATCAGACG
>NC_085862.1:44696963-44701963 GCF_034702125.1 Engraulis encrasicolus | reverse complement strand
GTGTGTGTGTGTGTGTGTGTGTGGCGTGATTGACGGAACCGCCACTGTCATCAGGGCCTCTTGAGCTACATGGAGCCACACGAGCCAGCCAGACTGCGCTAGTTGGTGATGATATTGGAGCAGAGTGCTCAGCGTACGTGATCAAGCTGTGAACTGTGGTAATAGTCAGCCCAGACGGGGTCGCCTGTCCACATAAAGCATGGCTGCAAAATTGACAAAAAGCACAACGCACCGGCGCTGTCTGGCGTGCGCATGAGTGTAGCTTCTCTGAATTACGCTGAAATATGTCAGACGCTGTGTCACAAAAAAATCACATCTGTCCCTGTGAGAGTTAAAAAATAATTATCAGACACCGGCGTCACACAGTGTTTCATGTTTTATTATTCTGCGACATGTGGGCATTACAGCTCCCCTAATATCTGTGTTTGGTGCTGTTGTTCCACTCCTCTCCATCTTCAGCTGGCTTCTCTCCTCTCCGCTCCTCTCCTCTCCGCTCCTCTCCTCTCCTCGTGCTAGAGAGGAGAGGCTCTTTGTTGTGTGGAGGTGGATTATTGTTTGTAACCTCCAAACAAGCCTTCTCAGCGTGGGACTAATAAGGAGACTGATGGTCCAAATGTGCAGCAGCGGGAGTTGATTTAGGCTCGCTCATTAGCGGAGGCACCTAACTAAGTTAGCCCCGCGCTAAATTAAACGGGGGGCTCAGACGCGGGCGCCGCCTGGTTCAAAGGCGGCCTCGCGGCATGTGGTGATTACCGCCTCCATCCGTCATTACGGATGAGTGGGGGTCACCCGCTTCTTGCGAGACATGTGACCCCGCGGCGGAATTTTAAAGTTGCTGTACAATTAGCATCGACAGCGGCGGCGGCGGCTTTTTTTGTCGGTGCTCGATGCTTCGTGTGAAAGTGTCGGTTGCACACACACAAAAGGTTTTTTCCTCCGCACCTGCCACAGCCTTGTGAAGTGGTGCCCGATTCCCGCTCTCAAACAAGCACTTGACTGACCTCATATCTAGAGAGTAATGAAGAAGTAAACACCGGCGCGATCACGACCACAAAGGCTTTAGCTTACAGGCTACGCGATATCAATGAGGAACGATTGCAGTGGTGCATTTACACATGTTGTGTCATAACATGCAGATGGTACAAAGAGAAATGTGCACATAATATAAAGGACACATCAGCTCTAAAGAAAAAAAAAAGCTTCAGGCTTAAGCTCCACACCACCTTGGGATTTGCTCATATCAGACTGCAAATTTATGCAGTGATTAATCACAAATTGCAATTTGCTGCGTTGTGTTCTGCAAACACTAATCTTGCCGGTGCTGTGCTACCGTCTGTTTCGGAAGTTTTTGAGCTGTCATTTTACCAATGCTGCATGTGAAAGTGGTTAGATAGGGCGCCTAACAAGTTTGAGTGACCTTAGGTGACTCTAGGGCCGTCTGTTCACGTCCGGCCTGACCCGTCCCATTAACTGTAATTTATGAGCTCACGGCCAATTTAAACTCAAACATCTTTCTTTAATAATTGGGCTGTTGTGCAGTGATGCACGTCATTGAGCCATTTGTTACATTGTATTATATTATACTTGAAACACTATTGATTATCACAGCACGACTTTGTGATGTTAATAAAGAAATTGCAGCTATTAAGAAAAAGAATGAAACTGCCCAAATTCATCGCATGCTTAAGGGCTGTGGTAGACTGCCAAACGTGTAGGCCCTGTCCGTCCACTGCATGCTAAAACACCTCGTTGTCTCCTGAACATTTTGGTGGGTGTCCCTGCTCCTTTTGCTGAAAGCTTTCGCTAAATCCCATGCAAAAGCCATGCAGTCTATCCAGGACAAGTGGAGGAACAAGAGCAGCGTCTGCCCAGGCAACATAATTACGTTTTCTCACTTTTTGACTCACTGACCAGGTGGTAATATTTGACGCCAAAGGTTATGCCCTTGACATCAAGAACTGCCTCTGCACTCAAACAAACCACACCCTCATGGCAACATGACTTTGACTGTTGGGATTAGGGAGGTCTAGGCCAGTGGTGCCTAACCAAGGGTACGTGTAGCACTTGGGTACACTTCAGGGGGTACGTGGAAAAATATATTGTATGGAGCAGTCACGTGGGGATAGAGAAAGAGATATAGGGCATGAGTGAGAGGGTACTCATGGTATGAATAAAAGGCTTAGGAGAAAAAAAGGTTGGGAAACACTGGTCTAGGTGACCATGTCAACATGAATCGCGATAGGTACTGTAGGCCTATGCCCTCTACATCAAATAATGCTATCTGGTGACATTTTACTGAAAAAGGACGCCAGGGGTTTGAGACAGCGTTGACCCTCAAGGAGTGCTCTTAGCTGAGGTTCACGCTGTCTGCCATGAGGGTCCATGATGCCATGAGGGTCCATGATGGCTTTGGAGTGTTTCTATTTTCTGTTGACTACAATTTGAGCCCCACCTTGGTATGTCTGGGTCAGTGTGAATGATCTATTCTCTTAGATTAGATGATAAAAAACGTAACGGCTAATGTGTGCAGACCCATCAAGTGGTGTGAAACAGGCTCAGAGGTGAGAGGTCATATAATAATGACTTGAGGACCAGATGAATCACCTTAAGTCCAGTCACAGAGCATTTTCACTCAAGAATCAAATGAATGTTTAGCCAGGCAGGAATACTCATACATTCATGCATATTGAGTGCCAGGCTTTGTTTGGAATTGTATCGCTTGAATGCCAGCCAGTGCCACCAATTTTCAATATTTTACATAATATTTTGTGCTAGACCTACAGACACATTACACAGCTTTCCACAGGTGAAAATCATATTTTTCTAGGTGCCTCCATTCCCAAGTTAGACCAGATAAAGCATTTTTGTTACATACGCACTGTTTGATTTTCCGAGTTCAAATTTTGTTTCTAGATGTAAGAAGTCCAGTCACTGCCAAGTTAAGTATTTGAATGAAAAAAACACCTGGATCAGTAGTACGGTAATGTTTACAGCCATTTCTTCTGAAGTGCTAATTTATTTCATGTTACAGTATGTGTTGTCAGGAATGAGCGTACACTTCTCTCGGCTGTTAAAGATCAATTCCAAGACATCAATGACAAGAGTGATCTTAATATATGCAAGAGATCTAGAGATACCTAGAGTTTTCTAGATCTAGCCATTTAACATTTCAGTTTAGGCAGTTATTAATGATTTTGTTATATATCTAGTTTGTTAAATGAACAAATAAGAAAGGGGGTTTACCGTGGACACATGAAGCAGCCTTTATATTCTTTTCCCATGTGAGTTTGAATAAACACTCAAAGCTGTTCGTTTAGTCTTCGTCTTCAGACGCACGTCGAACATAAGCTGTCACATCAGTGCAGTGTGGTGAAAGAGTGCACTTAACCGTATGTGTTGAGGAAAAATGTGTTGGTTTAAAGTGTACTTAGACGAGCAGTCATGATGTGTCTGACACATGAAAATAACCTTCTAAATTCTTTGCCGATCAACAATCTTCTCTTCTTTTCTCTTTTTGTCATTCCCCCATTATCATCTCTCTCTCTCTCTCTCTCTCTCTCTCTGTCTCTCTCTCTCTCTCTCTCTCTCTCTCTCTCTCTCTCTCTCTCTCTGTCTCTCTCTGTCCTGCTTTGCCCTCCGTGTACCATTTCCTCGACCACTCATTCCTCTCTATCTCTGTGTCACTCTTTCAAACACACTTTTCCCCATCATCATTCTCTCTTTTTTCCATCTGTCTTCTGTTCTCCATCATTGTCTCTCTCCTTTTCCTCTGTCCATGTTTCTGCCTGTCTACCCGCCTCTCTCTCCCTATCCATCTCCCTCTCCGTCTTTCTCTCTATTTCCTGTTCTCTCTGTGTATGTCCTTCACTCAATATCCCTCTCTATTTCTCACCCTTTCCCTGTCCCTCTTTTTTTGTTTCCACTTTTCTCTATCCCTTTCCCCCCATCCATCCATCCATCCATCCATCCATCCATCCATCCATCCATCCATCCATCCATCCATCCATCCATCCATCCATCCATCCATCTGTCTTTCCCATCCCCACCACTCTCTCTTTCTCTTCATATTTCTCTCTCCCTCTCTCCTTTTCTCTTTCAATCTCTCTCTCTTTCCCTCCATCTCTTCCTCCCTCCTCTCAGACGTATTTACCCCCCAGATGACAAGCTGCTCTTGGAGAAGTATGAAAGCCTGCTCTCAGCTGCCTTTCAGATATTTCTCGCCGGGCGGGCGGCCTCACTTCAAAAGGAAATGAATAATCCGCTGAAACGAATGAAGGCATGTACCTGAAACTCTGCTGGCTTTAGTGCTCAGCCACGCACACATACACGCACACACTCACGTGCATGTGCACACACACATGCATACACACACACACATGCATACACATACGAATACATACACACACACTCCTCTTTGTTTTCTCTCTCACACACACCCTCACAAACTCACCTTTCTCTCTCACACTTTTTTTTCTCCCTCCCCTCTATTTAGATTCTCGCAGCAAAAGAGAAAAGGCTAGATAATGCCTGTCTGTGTTTTTTTTCTCCATAATGTCCTTGTGTAAAAGCCTTTTAAAAACCACCCTTACAAGCCCCTCAAGCAACAACAAATGGCACACTCAATGTTTCATGGCCTCTGACAAGTCGTCTTTTTCATCGACTGATTGGTCGACACACGGCCCTCTCTCTCTCTCTCTCTCCCCTCTCATTGCCTTCTGCATCTCCCTCAAGTTCATCACTGTTCAGTATGTTAGGCTTTTTGAACGCTATGAGGTGTTGATTTTATTTTTTTACAAAAAAAGATGGGGATTGAGGAGCGTGTCAAGGCTGAGAAGTGGCATCTGGGTGTGTGAATGTGGTGTGTATGTTTGTGTGTGTGTGTGTCTGTCTGTCTCTCTGTCTATCTGTCTGTCTGTGGGTATGGGTTTTTTTTAAGTCTTGTTTTTGCAGGGAGTGCAGTGAATCATTTTAAGGGTTGAACGGCCTTCAGTTTGAAAAGC
>NC_085862.1:44681963-44691963 GCF_034702125.1 Engraulis encrasicolus | reverse complement strand
GCCTACCACCAGCCACCCGCCACCCGCCATCCTCCCAAAAACACACATCAACCAATCCCCCCAGCCCTTTGTGGCGTTTACCTGACAGTGTGTGTGTGTGTGTGTGTGTGCGTGTGTGCGCGTGTGTGTGTGTGTGTGTGTGTGTGTGTGTGTGTGTGTGTGTGTGTGTGTGTGTGTGTGTGTGTGTGTGTGTGTGTGTGTGTGTGTGTGTGTGCCTGCACGTTTGTGTGCGTCTGTACGGGCGTGTGTGTGTGCATTTGCGCGTGTGTGCGCGACCTTGCATGTATGGGCGTACACATATACTGTGCGTGTGCGTGCATGCCTGTGTGTGTGTTTGTGTCAGTGAAGGTGAGCATTTTTTGTCTGTCTCCTGTGTCTGTGTGTACAGATACAGTACACGCATACTGTATATGTGACTGGGGGTGTGTGCGTGCATGGTCTTTGTCTCTGTCCCTAGGCCTTGTGCTTCATGCCTCACTGCATGTTTGACCATGTGTGTGCGGCACGCGTGTCTCTGTGTCACCAGGCCCTGTGCTCCATGCCAGAGAGCAGCCAAACGCCGCGTCAGCAGCGGGCTCACAGCACCAGCAGCAGCGGCTCCAGCGACGCGGCCCACACCAGCTCCTCCGGTGAGGAAGACGAGGAGGAGGAGGACGCCGTCGATGCAGACGCAGAGGCCGACTTCTCCAAGGAGGACCCCCTGCATCACCATCACCACCACCACCACCACCACCAGGCCAAGAAGGTCTCCTACGACTTGGGGCACACCAGGCATAAGTCCTCCGAGCGTTCCAGTAAGTCAAGTCAAGTCAAGTCAAGTCGGCTTGATTGTCAATTTCTTTACATGCACTGGTCATACAAAGAATTGAAATTACGTTTCTTACTTTGCCAGTGTAAGTGTTCTCAGCCTTTCTTGATCTAATGCCCCCTGATCACAACCCTACTGACGCCCTAGTCAGGATACGCCCTCCTTGTGACGCAACACCCTAGGCGTTGCTTCCACGTTGTCAGGCAAGGACCAATACAAATCTTGTTTCTGAGCCCCGGAGAAATCGGGAACTCCACCCACTTTTTTGGATAGCAATCAACTTTGAGCAGCTGCAATGGAGTGTTCAAGGTGACGTGGATTAAGCAGAGACGCTCTATTAGGACTAAGAAAAGGACTAAGAAAGGCACAGCCTTTTCTGGCCTCGACCAGTGGCGAGCCGAGGGAGGCGGGTTAATCAGGCCATTTGGGAAACGTTACTTGTTGTCTTCTTGGTCAGACCAACATCTCTGTACGAGATTTGAAAGTCGATGATAATCAGGCAACCAACGCCCATCCAATTAGCCTGATTAACACTAGAGTACCTCACCCTTCTGGAAATAAGCTCATTTTCCACCTCCCCTTCAGTTGAATAATTGAGTTTTATGGTTATAAATTGAGTTATAATTGAGTTTCTGGTTATAAATCTGGTCTGGAAACTACCTCTATAGCAGTTCCAAGCTAGAACGACTCATCTCTACAAATGGTGAATTATATCTTAAATAGAGGACACTGCATGAAGGGGTTAACGCTCTTTGGTTGTCCTGCAGGTTAGGAAGCAGAATCGCCATTTTTCGAGAATTATGGAGACACGGGTACACTTCGCCTAAGTTACTTAATGTAGATATATCCCCTTCAAAGCAAATTCTGAAGTGTCTCTCAGCCTGTTACCACTACAAGACTCACTGAAATCATTTTGGAAAAAATATTTGAATGCTAACAAAATCTGCGTAGTGTCCCTTTAATGGTTATGGAGTTGTTCTTGAGAGATCCAAGGGGTTACTGCTTTGAATGTCGAACGTCTTCCAGTTGGGAAGAATACGAGTTGAGGTGTCTGTTTCACCAGGCCCTGTGCCTGTGACAGCAAATGACTAATGCTGTGCTGCATTCTTATCCAACGGCTGAAGTGCCCTTGAGCACGGCACCTACAGTAAGTAACCTGCCAGTGGTTCAGGTGTATTGTACTATCCCCTTCTCATAAATAACTGTAAGGTGCCCTGGAAAAGTGCCTCACCTTAGCAGTGCAGCGTAACTCACTCAGCCCATTTTGCAGTGTTACTCCAACACCCAGAGAATAGGACCAAACACCATGAGTGTTCAATTCAACTCTGTATATTCAATCTACACGGTATATTTTATTGTGCAGGTGCCCACTCATGCGTGGCGCCAGGCGAGCAGGATGTGCCGTGGTAAACTGTTTCCTCTTTTGTGGAACTGCATGGGTGGGGGCAGGCAACGAGGGAGCCCCCTTCTCTCTCTCTCTCTCTCTCTCTCTCTCTCTCTCTCTCTCTCTCTCTCTCTCTCTCTCTCTCTACCTCTCTCTACCTCTCTCTCTCTCTCTCTCTCTCTCTCTCTCTCTCTCTCTCTCTCTCTCCCGGTCTCTCTCCACGCCTTCATGCTCTCCAGATGAGTGCAAAAGCCCTTAATCACGTTGAATAATTCCCTGGATTTGTAGCACACTCATACACAGGGATTTACGCACCGACACTTACACACCGGTACACACACACACACACACACACACACACACACACACACACACACACACACACACACACACACACACACACACACACACACACACACACAGAGAGTCATATTTTGGTACGCAAACACACTGACACGCATGCACACGCGCACGAACGCACACATACACAGAAAGATACTCACCTGAAGTGCATCTTTGAAGCAGACCATGCCTAGTCATGTATTTATTAAAAGGCAGTTGGAGAAGCAGCTGACTTTGTTATCTGGCCTCTCAGAGGCCGGCCGAGATCACATACAGCCTTTTCTGTAACAACATTTCTGATGCGTTCCAGTCCGCTGACCTCATGCAGCCCAGTTTCACCTTTCTGCAGTCAGTCCAGAATAGAGAGAGAGAGAGAGAGAGAGAGAGAGAGAGAGAGAGAGAGAGAGAGAGAGAGAGAGAGAGAGAGAGTGAAGGGTGGCCTGCCGGCCTGTGAATTCACTATGAGCTTGAGACCTGACACGTTCTTACATTCCTCAGGGGTCCATAAACACCTATATTACATTTCAAGCCAAACTCCAGCTCACTTTGACTTTATTTATTTATTATCCTTTTCAGGGGTAGTTTCAGGTGGCTATGACCTGTGTTGATTTTAGAAAAAGGGATTCAACTCTTCAACTCTTCAACCATCTTCACTTGACTTTACACCACGTGTGTGTGTGTGTGTGTGTGTGTGTGTGTGTGTGTGTGTGTGTGTGTGTGTGTGTGTGTGTGTGTGTGTGTGTGTGTGTGTGTGTGTGTGTGTGTGTGTGTGTCTGTGTGTCTGTCTGTGTGTGTGTGTCTGTGTGTCTGTGTGTCTGTGTGTCTGTGTGTGTGTCTCTGTGTGCAAGTGAGCATGCGTGCATGTGCGTGCGTGTGTCAGGGGTTGTAAAGGCAAGGTCCTCACCCGACCTTATGACGACAATTTTCTTGTGTGAGGAGAGGGGGGTTCCAAAGAATATAGCACAATACATTCTTAAGGCAAATGTAGCCATATTGAGGGTCTGCCTGCTCGGCTGATGACATTTCCATGCCAATGTGTCATTTTATACTTCAATACGATATAACATGCATAAAATACAAGTGTGCTTTTCCGTCACTGGGTGGGTGTTTAAACGTTGTAAAAAATCATTGGGCACTGCTTTTTCTGCAATTTTTTTTGGCTTGCACCCTCGTGTGAGAAATGACAGTTACATACAATACTTCTGGATCATGTCATCCATTTTACCCAAATACCTATCTATAGTAGACAAACAAAGTACTATTTCATAAAAGAAGTGATTTGTCAATTAATTATTATGTTAGACCAGCATTAAGTTTTTCCTACATTTCGAGTACTGTAATTTCAACAGCAGTTCATCACCTTTTAATTAGACTTTGCTCTTCAATTCCAATGTAACTTAAATATGATTCTGCCACTTAAAAAAAGAAAAAGTGGATTTTTTTATCTTTTCTTTTTTTAATCTTTCTAATTACTTAGTCATGCGCGCTATTGTTGCAGCTCACTGTATATAGAAAATGGATTACTCTGGGCATTTTTTTTTCTCTGCTCTGAAGCATTTACACGGCACTGTTTTTGTTTTATTTGTTGTAATCAGGAACAATGCACTCGTTCGTTCTCGTGTAGAGTGGGAAATGAAGGTACAGTACAAGTGAATAGAGAATTTGAATTTAAATTAACTGTATTATCGTCTAACATGTAAGTAAGGCATTACATCACAGTTTCCATAGCCTCATCATCCACCCCTCCACCTTCACCCTCACCTGCAAAGGTGCGGTAATATCCAGAGTGCAGGCCGTATAGCCTGACAGATTAATTAAGTGTTTGAGAGTACCCAAGGACAGTGATTACAAAGAGAGGCCAAGGAAAGCATGTTGTGCTCAGCCTCAGAGCCGCTGACAGCTTCGCCTTGGCCCGGGACAAAGTCATCTGAAAGGCCTCCCGCTCCCCCCACTCAATGCATACAATGTAATAAGTACCCAATTCTGGGCTTCCTTTCTCCCTGGGCCCAGACAACTGACCTCTTTGTCCCTCCCCTTGTCAGCTTCCCTGCTCAGGCTAGCTCGGCCCAGCCCGGCTGGTCGGTTGGCAAGTCTGGCCAGGGCTGGAGCCGCAGTAGTGGTGGGGATGAAGGACAAAGCAGTGATTTGGCTGCTGTTTGTGAGCCAGCCCATGCTGCTGTGACTGTGACTCCAGTCCTGCAAGCCCATTTGGGGGCGGACTAAGCTAAGCCCTTATAATGCGCTCCATTTGGCAACCGCCGTCCCTCAAGACCCGGCCATGGAACTGCTGCCATCGTCCATGCTCACACTCGTGCTCTCCCTTTCTTTCTCTCTCTCTCTTTCTCTCTCTCTCTTTCTTATTCAGTCTCTCGTTGTTTCTCTCTCACTCAGTCTCTCTTTTACTCTCTCTTTCTCTCATCGTTGCACTCTCTTGTAACCACCCTCTTTCTTTTGCTGTCTCTTGGTCTTTCTCTTTCTCTCTCTCTCTCTTTCTCCATCTCTCCGTCCCTCTCTCACTCACTCATCACTGCTGCCCCTCTCTCTTTGCGTCTGGCCAGTGCACAAGCTGGAGGTCGTTCAACATCAAGCGTGTCGGGGTGGCAAAGCTGTAGAGCAGACCAGGGCGAGTAGCCGGGCAGAGAGAGAGAGAGATAGAGATAGAGAGAGAGAGAGAGAGAGAGAGAGAGAGAGAGAGAGAGAGAGAGAGAGAGAGAGAGAGAGAGAGAGAGAGAGAGAGAGAGAGAGAAAGAGAGAGAAATGGCCAGAGAGCGAGAGAAAGAAAAGCAGAGGTAGAGGGAGTGAATTTGGAGCAGGGGTTAGGAGAGAGATGGCCAGAGAATAAAAGACAGTTTGAGAGAGAAGGAGATGGTGCAGAAAGAGGGAGAGAGAGAGACTGGCAGTGAAAGAGAGAGGGAAGGAAAAAATGAAAGAGAATGAAAGAAAGCGTGAGCAAGCACGAGTGGGAGAAAAAAGGAGCCAGAGCGGCACATACTTCTCTAATTAATGAAAGGCCTTTCTGAAAGTTTTTTTTTTGTAAGGGGTGAAGAAGTGTTTTTTTTTGTCCCACTCGTCATTCAGTCACTCATTCAGTTGGCCAATTCAACTGTTCTCCCCTCCTCCTCACCACCCCAAGTCAATAGAGTTGGGTATTTGAAGGAGCCGTGTGTCTTTCATCTGTGAGTACAATTATTTGGGTCACCATTTTAATCAGTTTTCTATTTCTCTGTTTTTTTCCTCTTCCCTTTCCTTCTTCTCTTTTTGTCCCCTTCTTTACTTCGCCTCACTCCCTCTCTACGTCCCTCCTGCTTACCCTTTTTGCTCCCTGCCCGTCCTACCCCCCTCCCCTCCTTTCTTTTTGTCCCTGCCTTACTCTTTCCATCCCTCCCGCCAACCCTCCTGCTCTTCCTCTTCCTTTTCTCTCGCTTTGTCTTTGTCTTTCTGCCTCTCTCTCATGTCCTTTCATCCACTACTCTCTCTCTCTCTCTCTCTCTCTCTCTCTCTCTCTCTCTCTCTCTCTCTCTCTCTCTCCCCCCCAGGTCGAGTGCAGGGCAAGCCTCCTCTCAAGACGGTGCGTCTTCGCTACGCGGCCTCTCCCACCCTGACCGGCCCCATCCGGCGCTCCGTCTCCTGCCCGCGCTCCATCTCCTCCCTGACCGCCCAGTCGCCCACCAACGACCAGCGGGGCATCTCCAGCAAGACCCCTCCCCCCTCAGCATCCGCATCCTCAGCATCAGCATCAGCATCAGCATCAGCATCAGCATCAGCATCAGCATCAGCATCTTCCACGGCGTGGTCCTCGGCAAGCCAGCGGCCCAGCACGGCCTCGCGCTCCCACTCCCTCAGCCGCAGCGGCTCCCAGCCCCCCCGCGTCCCCCACAGCAGCAGCCTGGGCACCATCCACGCCAGCATGGTCTGCTCCGTACGTCTCTGTACTCTGTCTCATTTATATATATATTGTACCTCCTTTATATTGCATAGACATTACATTACATACAGTCATAAATATAGAATTACATTATAGTCTCCCATACACATATACAGTATATACATACTGTACATACATACATTATATACAGTACATCTCACTATCCACACCAACATGGTCAGCTCCGTGCAGCCACTGTACTCTCATCATACAGTACATACATAATGTACATTATTCGCATCTCACCATCAATGAAAGCCCCCTCTGACTGAACATGTACTACACCAGAAGTGACCATAGCGAACAGGTAGCTGAGATCGCTCTTTACATGATATTGACATTGAAGGATTCCAATTGGTTTTCACCGAACCGCGTCCTAGTTCATATCCATAATGTTGACTACTGAAATTCACTCTGGTCGCCTAGTTCCCTTCGACCCTGGCGATTTTATTTTTGGTTGCTCGGTTTGCCCACCCCCCGATAGACAGATAAAGACTTTCTGGTGGTTTCTGGTGTACTGCTATTGCCTATCCTACCATCCTCACATCATTTTAACCAGGGGACCAAATCACATTGAGATAGATATCTCTTTTACAAGTGAGTCCTGGTCAAGGCAGCAGCACCATGTACATAATGCATACGTACGTCCAATGCATCTCATTATCCATGCGCCCGTGGCAGATCTGTACTGTACGGGTCCATCGCTCCTCTTCTGTCTCTTATGCCCTTTTCCATTCTCTACGTACATCCCACCGTCCTCTCCCACTTGTCAAAGCTCCATAATGTTCAGCCCGCCAGCTTTTTTACCCTCCTAGCCTGTCCATACGCTTTCCCATTCCATTCACCTCACCTATGATGGCTACACACCCACATGACCTGCTCTGTACCGTACGTTGATGTACTGTACTGTACTGTACATCCCACTGCATGTCACAGCTCTGTATATTCACCCCGTCCTCCCATACTTATGCATTCAGTGCGTTTCAGTATCCACGCCCACACATCGTAGCTCCCTAGCTCCCTAGGTCCCCAGGCTCCTCTAAAGCAATCACTCCCTCCCTCTTCTGTCATATGTTTTCACATTCAATACATCTCAGTTGTCTCCCTCACCTACTCCATTGGCTACATGAGCTGCTTGGCACATCTACTTCAATTTGCCCCTATTTCCGGGTCCTACCTGCATTTTGCGTTGCATACATGGCTGCTGACAGCTTTGGCTGGGCCTACAACCATTGATACTGAATAGAGGGGATACCGTATATCAAGGGAGGGTAAACTCAGGCTCGGAGGCCACATGTTGAGCCTTTTCAGTTGGCCCACAGAGCTTTTACAAGAAAGACCACTTTAAAATCCAGTATGATGCCCTCATCCAACATTCTTAAAATGGCTGCCCTTCGGACTACACCCAGAAACCGGAAGAAAACTGTCGTTCTCAGTGTTGCTAAGGAAATGAATGCAGGCATTTAGGGTGGAAGAATCCTCGCAGATCAGTCACGGATGCCTCAAAACAGTTGAATGGAATAAAATAGAAGAATGCGGTCCTTGTACCCTATATACGTCAGTGCCCACGACAATGCCATCTGAAAGACCCGCCCATCCAATGCATACAATGTATTGAGGGCCCAAGTCCGGGGCCCCTCTGGGCCTGGGACAATTGACCCATTTGTCCTCCCCTGTCAGCCTCCCTGATTCCATACATGTATCTCACCTGTTTACATCACCAATGTTTCTCTCCAATACAGCTCACCTATGTAGGCTTCCTGACCTTCTCCACACCCCATGGCAAGACTATTACATTGAGACTTCACACCATGGCATGTTTTCTCTATGGTCTTGCTTAACTGCAGATTGACACCTTCTGTATCTTCGGGGGCTTCTGAAACGTGAAGATCCGTAATAGGCGGGCGGTCCCTGTACATTCAACAGGGTTGCTAAGTCTCACCATCCATGACGACGATGTCAGTTCAACACACCTGAGTTGTATACGTCCTTCGCCCAGTGGCCCATCCTCCCATCCTCCCATATGGGTTTACATTCAACACGCATTCTTTTTGTCTCGTCACTGACTCTGGGCCACTTCTATTCTCTTACATGACTGGCTTTGTTTTGTATGTGTCTTGCCTTGTGACTACGCCTCACGCCACCCCACCCCACCTCACTTGTCCCCTGCAATTTTTTACATTCGCCACACATCGTTTTGTTGTCTCTCAAGTGATGTCATAGAAGACCGTCTTTACAGTATTACATTCAACACATTGCCTTTTGTTTTCTTTTGTGTTGTAAAATCTCCATGGGGATTCTGGTAGCTCAAGGTTACGTCTTCAGTCCACAATCCACCCTCAAGAGATTTCAGACACACACGGCTTATTATTTCTCGATACAAATACTTTCAAAGTGATCCTGTGGCTAAAATCACCCGCGTCAGTAATTTCATGCAGATGTACAGTAGTTTGTACATTTACTGATATCATGTTTGTCAGTTTGGAGGACAAATGGCATCTGCTGAATCGATGCACATTCAAAACAATGTCTGTGGAAATTTCAATGTAGTGTTCAATTTTAAAAAATATCGGAACAGTGAATTCCCCCCACTGCCGTCCCCCTCAGTAAGACGGCACAGATCCCCAAATGAAGTTAGCAGACAGGCCTGTTTCAACCTGATGAGTCTGACACACTTTCCAGAGAGAGAAAGAGAGAGAGAGAGATAGAGAGAGAGAGAGAGAGAGAGAGAGAGAGAGAGAGAGAGAGAGAGAGAGAGAGAGAGAGAGAAACCAAGTCATGGCCAGGAGAAGTTATGAGATTTTTCCACAGAGTTGCCAGGAGTCCCTTTTAGTTTATTATGCATTCAGTGTGGCCTGATCCTTAAGCGCAGGCCTCATTTATGCATTTCCAAACCACTGCGCCGTCCGCCACACTGCGCAATGCAGAGACAAGACATTTAAACTTTTCATACAGAGAGCCCTCCTCCTCCCTCCTCCCTCCCATGGCTGAAGTTGAGCTGCAAATCCATATTGTCACATACTCAGAGTGTAACATTATCCCATATAATCTAGCTCCCAAGATAAAAGAAGATACACAGAGAAAGAGGGAGAGGAGAGAGAGAGTGTATGAAAGTGTGTGAAAGAGAAAGATAGTGAGAGAAGCATGAGGGAGGAAGGGAGAGCGAGAAAGTGAGAGAAAGAGGGAGAAATGGTTGGATGTGGAGAGAGAGAGAGAGAGAGAGAGAGTAAAAAAGAAAAAGAATGAGAGCGAGAACTAGCGAGAAAGGGAGAGGGAGAGAGAAATGGGTACAGAGAGAGAGAGAGAGAGAGAGAGAGAGAGAGAGAGAGAGAGAGAGAGAGCAGGCTCTGCCATCCAGGCCACAGTGGCTGTGCTGGTGCGCTGGCTGTGCTGTGCTGGCTGGGGCTGAGGCTGGTGCTGGGACTGAGGCTGGGGCTGAGGCTGGGACTGGGGCTGGGGCTGGGCGGGCAGTGAGCGATAGCTGCCCTCAGAGGAGCGGGCGGCCAGGGAGTAGCCTCCTAATTGTGGCCACATTGTTGTC
>NC_085862.1:44659463-44676963 GCF_034702125.1 Engraulis encrasicolus | reverse complement strand
GAAGAAGGGAGGGGAAAGGGGAGGGGACAGGACAGGGATAGGGATGGGGACTGAGATATCAGTTTCATGGAGGGCTCTTTTTTTTGGATATGAGACAATGTGAAATGGGTTTGGTAATCGGGGCTCATCCCCTAACGCTTAACGAGCGCAGATGTACTATACGAGTGCATGTGTGTGTTTGAGAGAGAGAGACAGAGCGAGAGAGCAAAAACGTGCGTGCCTGTGAGCAAGTGTGTGTGCGTGTGTTCGAATGTGAAAGTGTGTGTGTGTGTGTGCTCTCTTTTAGGCAAACCCCACCCATGGTGTTCTTTATCATGGCTGCCATAAAACACAGCTCTATTAGTCATCGGCTAGTGCACATGGATTAAATAAGGCAGAACTTTAAAAACAGAGAGTTGAGAATATAGTTGGAAAGTTAAAAATACCCCCTCTCTAGTTCTTGCTCTCGACTGAATGTCTCAGAATTTATTGTATTTTTCGTGTGTGTGTGTGTGTGTGAGTGTGTGTGTGTCTGTGTGTCTGTGTGTCTGTCTGTGTGTCGGTCTGTGTGTGTGTGTGTGTGTGTGTGTGTGTGTGTGTGTGTGTGTGTGTGTCTGTGTGTGTCTGTGTGTGCGTGTGTGTGTGTGTGTGTGTGTGTGTGTGTGTGTGTGTGTGTGTGTGTGTGTGTGTCTGTGTGTGTGTGTGTGTGTGTGTGTGTGTGTGTGTGTGTGTGTGTGTACGTACGTGCGTGCGTCCGGGCGTGTGTGTTTTTTTATGTGTGTGTGTGTAACCGCGCGTGCATGCGTTTCTATTCTGTGTGTGTGTGTGTGTGTGTGGGTGTGTGTGTGTGTGTGTGTGTGTGTGTGTGTGTGTGTGTGTGTGTGTGTGTGTGTGTGTGTGTGTGTGTGTGTGTGTGTGTGTGTGTTGGACTGTTTGATTGAAAGGTTCTGGACATTGTTCGCACCAACGTGCGCTCGGTGCTGCAGCGGGTCTGGCGGGAGCCCGACGTGGAGAGTTTACACTTATACCGCCTTTTCAGCCGCGTCTTCACACGCCTGCTCTGGAGCCACGGCCAGGGCCTCTGGAACTGCTTCTCCAGCTCCGGGTAAGTCAAAGAAAAGCACTCCATTAAAAACCACCAGAAAATACAAAAGAGAAAAAAAAGAAATAAAGAAATAAATAAAGAACTATTCACTCGTTCTTTGTGCTTTCATGTGAATCCACCATCCACCGGTACTGTACTGCATTCGTTCTCCCTCCTGCTTGAGAATGTTCAGTCTGCGCTTCTTTCTCTGAATGCTTTTCTCTCTTGGCCAAGGGGGAATATTTGAGTTGTATTTCATTTCTTTTTTTTTTAACCGCACGTCAAATTTAGTATCACATAACTTTTATAGGTTTCAGTTCAGCGTTACTCTGTTAAATAATGTGAAAATGATACTTTGTCAGTTATTTGAATATTCATTTCTGGAGAATGAATGCATGAGACCTCGAAAAAAGGTAAAAATAAATGTTCTGGAAAAGCACTGCCAAATATATAAAGGAAACTAAAAAAGCAGAAGAAAAAAAGTGTGCCTGTGAGCTGATCTTTAAACAAATGGTATAAGCGTGCTCATTGGCACTACTGCTGACTTATGTGTGACAGTAAGTGTTGTAAACATCTGTCTGGTGAAGCTTTTTAGGCGATTGTAAAAAAACATCGCGAGCCTACGCCATATGTTTATGCAGCATGTTAGTTAAGAGAAACAGGTTGTGTGTCTGCTCTCTGCAGAAGTCACAATAGGTTGTGATCAAAATCCTGTCTCTGCTAGTGGCGCTTCGCATACATGTGCAAAGAAAAGAGGGAAAGAAAAGAAAATAATTGCAATGCCCCCACCAAACCCCCACCACATTTTTTTTTCAAAGCTCCACGTAATTCTCAAACTCCACGTCTCTGCTGAGAAACCCACGCTGGCTCGCGGACACAAAGTGCAATCATGTGATTTCACAGCGCCAGCTGTGCCGTCTTTCATTCCACAGCCGATAAAGATTTGACCTTTTCGCTCCTCCACTTTGTCGCCTCCCCCTTTGGTGAGGAGTGGATGCGCTGTGCGTGTGTGCGCCACCGCTTGTCTCGCACGAGCAGACGCCGGCTTCCCAGGCTTATTTGTGCGTGGCACGGCGCGGCACGGAACTCTCCCGGCCTGGTGTTGCCGTTTCCGTTCTTAATTGACGAACGGGCATTTATACCAGCGCGTTAAACGTGAGTGGCAGGTGCCGTCATCTGCGTACAGTAGCCGCCATTGTGCTTCGCAGGATGCTGTGCCATAAGACGAGAGCGAGAGGTGCGGGAGGAGGGAACGCCCATGGTGTCCCGTCTGTCTCTCCACACCGTACACTGCTTTAATCAGGGGGAAGCGATACTGAGGGGGAGCGCAGCAGTGAGACTTCGGGACGCGCGATGTGCAGACGTGAGACAGTCTCCCAGGAGGCTCTTGATTTTGAGGAGGAGAGAGGAGAAATGGAGAGGGGCCACCCCGTATTTCTTACACACTCATACACACACACACACACACACACACACACACACACACACACATTCACTCACTCACTCACGCACTGCGTGCACACACACACACACATTCACTCACTCACTCACGCACTGCGTGCACACACACACACACACACACACACACACACACACACACACACACACACACACACACCCGTCTCATCCCGCAGGGTTCTCGTACATCTCATTTCATGTCTCCCAATCAAACAACCCGGTCAGTCGCCGTCGTCGTGGAGAATCCACCGTGTCACAGTCACTCCTTGGCTCAAAGTATAATGCGACGAATAAATGGGACACTTTGAAAAACTTTTTTTCCCCTCTCTCTCTCTTTCTCTCTCTCAAATCTTTTTACGGTGTCCATATATATTCATCTTTTTAAAGCCCAAAGGAATCAAAAGGACGAGTTTAAAGAAGGCCATAATGAGTAGCGCATATGTTTAACTACGCTCACAACTATGGCCCCAGACAGTGCGGAGCAGGAGAGGGGGCGTGCTGGATGGTTAATTTGTCCCTTCATTTGTAGTCGGAAAAGCTTTCATTTATATACGCGTATATCACACTCGATTGATCTCTCCTTTCCCCTTGTGTCCCTCAGTCTTACCCCCTCTGTCCATTTCGCCCTCACTCACTCACTCATTCACTCTCCCCCGCCTTTGTTGCTGTGGATCCCTCTGTCTCTCTGTCTTTCTCTCTGTCTCTCTCTCTCACCCCCCTCTGTCTGTCTGTTTCTCTCTCTCCTTCAATGTCCATCTTTCCCTCCTTTCCCTTTGTCTTTCGTCTCTGTCTCTGTCTCTGTCTCTCTCTCTCTCTCTCTCTCTCTCTCTCTCTCTCTCTCTCTCTCTCTCTCTCACTCTCTCTGTCCCTCTTCTCTTTCTCTCTCTCTGCCTGTCACTCTCTCATTCTCAGTACCTCTTTCTTCCACTCCTGTCTTCCTCATTTCAATTCAATTTGAAAGTTGCTTGATTACCATGACGGGGGAAATACTCTTGCCAAAGTGCATCAGGAAACAATGGTATGCATCATCCAGTTTCAGTACCATTACATCAATACGATAAAAACGTTGTTTCTCTCTGAGTGGCCTTGCTCTCTCTGTCTATCTATCATTGTATGTGTGTGTCTCTCTGTCTCTGGGTGGCCCTGTTGTCTGTTTCACTGTTTCTTAATATGTCTCTATCTCTGTTTTTCCCTTCTCTCTCTCTCTCTCTCTCTCTCTCTCTCTCTCTCTCTCTCACTCTCTCTCTCTATCTCTGTTTTTCCCTTCTCTCTCTCTCTCTCTCTCTCTCCTGAGTAGCATGTTCAGCTCGTCGTGGGAGTGCATCTTCAACCGTGGCAGCGAGGTGGTGACGACTCAGGAGCTGCACTGCTGCAGGCGGGTGGTGCAGCTGTGTCGCGACTGCCTGCTGGTGGTCTACAAGTTTGTCCAGGACTCCCGCGGCACCATCCCCGGCCTCAGCTCCGAGTGGGAGGACACCAGGTGAGAGGCCTCCTGTGCTGGAGCCCTGTCTGGCACCACTCTCCTTCCTCTGTTTCTCCCATTGTCTTTCTCGCCATCTCTCCTTTTCTCTGTCTCTGTCTCCCCCACCTCCAGGGCTATACTGGTAATCAGGCATACTGGGCTTTTTCCCGGTGGGCCCGACAGTCATCCAGGACCAATGCTTTTGTCTTTTGTTTGTTTGTTTGTTTCAAATTTTTCAATAGAGACCGGCCCATTGGTGCATCTTTAATATACTACAGTGGACAGAGCCCATCATTATTGTCGTATGGATGTGGGGGTGAGGGGCTGGTCTATAGCAAAAATTCCCAGACCGGTTTGTGGTCCCAAACCAGCCCTGCCCACCTCTCACCATCCCTGGTCTCCGCTCTGAGTGGGAGGGGAGGACGCAGGTGAAAGACCTACTGTACTGCAGCCTGGCACGTGACACCCTTTCTCGCCATGTCTTTCCCCTCTCCGTCCCTCCACCACCGCTACCCCTCACCCTCCCTGGCCTCCGCTCCAAGTGGGAGGGGAGGGCACCAGGTGAGCCTGACAACCTGCTGGCTGGGTGGCTCACCTGTCCTGGCTCCCTCCCTGCATCTTCCCTGGCCTGCACCCTCCTCGTTACTCTCCCTTTCGCTTTTTCACCCCACCCACCCCCCCTCCTCTCTCTATCGTCCATTATCTGGTTCTTCCTCCCTTTTCTTTACTGCGCCTATTCTCTTTTATTTCTCTTTTCTCCATCCCTCTTTTCCTTCTCTCTGCATTCCTTTGCTATTTCTTATTCTGCTGTTTCACCTCTCTTTTCGCTACCTGTTCTGTCTCTCTTGAGCTCTCCCTCTCTCTCCTCCTCCCTATGCCTGGTCTTTGCTCTTTCATCTTCTATACTTTTCTGCTATCTCTCTCTCTTTGCTCTTTGTTATCTCTCTGTGTCTACATCTGGTTTTCTCTGTCCTCGACCTCTCCCTGTCTCTCTNCCCCCCCCGGTCCGCCCTCCTCTCTTTCTCTGCTCATCTTGTTATCTCTTTGCTCTCTGCCTCCTGCTCATTCGCTCCCTATTGTCTTTTAATTTCTTTTGCTCTGTCAGGGTGCCTCCCTCCGCCTTTCTCTGCCTTTCTCTGCCTTTCTCTGCTTTCTGTTTCTCTTTCTTCTCTCTCTCTCTCTCTCTCTCTCTCTCTCTCTCTCTCTCTCTCTCTCTCTCTCTCTCTCCCCATCTCACTCTCTCGCTTCTTCTCTCTGTTTCTACCCTGAACCCTACTCTGTGCCAAAGCAGCGAAAGCCTGTGTGCAGAACACATGGATCAGGATGTGGTTCTCTGTGTGGGTGCGTGGGTGCTTGTGTGTGCGTGTGTGTGTGAGAGAGAGAGAGAGAGAGAGAGAGAGAGAGAGAGAGAGAGAGAGAGAGAGAGAGAGTGGACGTGTGTACATGCGTGCATGAGTGTGTGCGTGTGTGTGCGTGTGCGTGTGTGCGTGTGTATGTGTGTTCCTGCATGTGTGTGTTTCTTCTCTCTCTATTTCAAAAGCATGTGGCTAAGTAATGACCCCCAAACTTGCTTTCAGGTTAGTAGGTCTCCTGAGAGCGGGGCTAATTTAATTATAGAAACAGATGAGCCGCTGAATAAGTGACCTTAATATAGTTTTCACTCAGGTGCGTTTAGTATGAATTATAACCGGGCGACGGTGTACAGATTAGCGCTTTTCATGGCTATTGTGTGCCTACAAAACACAAGGGGCCTATTGTGTGACATGTCATACCTTTATAGCACAGTACCAGCGCAAGAGAGCGAGAGAGCGCTGAAGATTTCCTCCCCAATCAGTTTCGCATGACTGGTCTTATTCTTTATAGTATTTCTCGATCTTATGCAAAGCCACTGAATTTTTCTCCATATGAACTAAACTGACCACTTCCTGTGGGCTGCTGTGCTGTGTGCGGGTCTTGGGCTGACCATAGCAGGAAACTTTGTGCAGCCGAGGAAGTCCAGTGGTGTGCTCTTACCTCTGCTACATGGGCTGTAGAGATGTTAGGGTTTCATTTTAGACACATTTTGATCATAATGAAATGTAATCTTTAGAAATGTGTTTTAAAGTAAATCCTTCATTCATATAATTTAAAACCCCTCATTCATTGCATTTATAAAAGATGCTTTGGGTTGGATATGCATACAGCAAAAGGATTTTCTTACACTCACACATACACATGCACGCGTGCACGCGCACACACACACACACACACACACACACACACACACACACACACACACACACACACACACACACACACACACACACACACACACACACACACACACACACACACACACACACACACAATTGAATCTCTGTGAGGTATCACTTCAATGACTTGCAACTGTGTCACCTCGTAGTAATCGCATTACCACTGTCGTAAACATTGTAGTATTTGTGGCTAATGTGAAATTACAAACAGTCTGGATATGTGCCATTAATAATAATGTGGGTCTTGCAACAGGAACTTGATGCAAGTCATTAAACTTTCAATTCACAGATTGATATTTATTTTTTATTTGAGATCTTTTCTATTTTCTATTCTTTTGAGATCTTTTTTCTGATATTATGTGTTTTAAAACTTTTCATACGACTGTTCCAGTGGCAGGTTCAAAGCCAGTCCGCGTAGAGGCAGACAGTGTTGCGTAAATCCCTGGAGAGAAAGAGGCTCAGGCACTGCCATGCCTCAGACGTGCAGACCTCACTCTCCAGCTGCTGCCGTATGCTGGAGGGCCCATGTTGTGCTGCCATTTTAGAATACCATACATATATTATATATATATATACCGTATACAATCTCCCAGAGGTGTTCTGTTGGATTCAGGAGACACACTTGGCATGGTCATAGATTTCACTTTTTTCTCTCTCACAACTCCTTCCTTTGGAAACTCGCATGAGTTTTGGCAGTGTGCTTCAGTTACCATACCAAGTGTGTCTCTTGACATACTAAGTTCCCAGACTGGGTTATTTACCTCACTACATTTTTTGGTATTTTCCACTAGTGTTCATGCCATCTATTATTTGCCATGTCCACAACACACTTTACACTCGTTGCTCAACAAAACCGTTTGAACTTTCGAATTCCTGCTGAGAGTGGACATTCAATGTCGTCCTTGTCTATTTTGTGCTGAACATTGTGCTCTCAATTTAAGATGAACACATTTATGCTAGTGTTGTCAGACTAAAGAATGTCCTCTTCAGTCTGAATTGGGTTTTCTTTCTTTCTTTCTTTCTTGGGGCTTTGGTAACCTTGGGTTGTATGTTTAAAAAGCAGCCTTGTCCAGACTGAGTTCAGTTTTTTTTGGTTTACTCAGACTGTTTTTGTGTTAATTCATGTCAGAGTATATTTTTGTTCGGTTTCATCAATTCGTTTTTGCTGTAATATGTCAATCATGATTCTTAATGATCTCTTGACCTTGTACGTACACCATTTTAATAGTTTGTTATCATTGGCAAGATGTAACGCATTGACATACAAAGATACAGTTATTGCAATTCCAAATAAAGCAGTCCCAGAATTACTGTGAATTATATTGTAAAAATTGAACTGTAATTGAAAAATCACACATCAAAATTGGAAGGATATGACAAATGCCCAGACTATTCTGGGGAGAAAAAAATGAAACCTTTATCGTTCCCGGGAGAGTGTCTGATTTCTGTTTTCCAGCATTAGGTCATCGTCTTGGCATGCGCAACTTACCAAAAAAAAGTGTAATAAAAATACCTGGAAGTAGGTTCTTAGCACCAAAATAATCTATGCTCAGCTGTTGGAAATGAGTTCGGATTACAAAGCTCTCCAAAATGACACTTCGGCAAATCTGCAAGTGATTTAAAACCCATTTGGAGGCAGCATGTAGGTATTGCAGGCCAAAGTTCTGCCTTCCCTCCCCTCTCCTACGTCCTCCCGAATGCCTATCTTCTTTCACACTCGTCTCTCTCATTAGCCCATTCCTGACTAATTATGACCGCTGATGTGCCACCGTGACCAAAAAACACTTCTTCCCAGCATGCACATGGTGAAAGAAAGTCACCAAAAGTGAAAAAACAAGAGGTGCGGTCTGCTCGCTCTCTTAGTTGTACACTCTTTAACACAGGCAAGCAAGTAGAGGAGGAGGCTGTCCGCCGATAAATAGTGCGAAGATTAATTTGCCTCCTGTTCCGATGCGGATGGATCATTAGCGGCTCACTGTGGAAATGTTCAAAGCAGTCCAGACACAGGCTCCCGCACAATAGCAGTACAGCTCTCCTGTGGGCGCGGACCAGTTGATCCGTAAGCAGCTATAGCACAACGGGTCTCATGAATACGTCTAACAAGTGTAAGTGGCGCACTTGAACAGTTTTCAAGGACACTCTTCTTGAACTAAATGAAGTTAATTTGAATCTTCCCAATTCTCCCGGGGAGGGCTCGTGTTGCAGTTTGATGCCCTCCGTAGTACAAGGCTTTTTTTGGTGCACTTAAAGAAGCAGATTCGCTAATTTGTCCTGGCAGTGTTTTACAAGGCAGGCCTGTCACACGGGCCGAGCGATCTGCCAGCGAAATGAGGAATTATTTTACAATAAGCTGTCTGAGTCAGGGGTTTAATTTGAGCTGCCAAACTGTTAAGTTATGCCAAGACGCAACTTTTGTTCAAGGCCCTTAAAAATAGTAATGTGGCCTGCGCTGCCAAGGAACCGCTTGACGTTTGATTCCACTCTGTGGCTCTCTCTCTGGGAGCGGTTTCTTCCGACGGTGCATTAGGCCAGTTTAATCCTATGTAGGCCAACCTGTGTCTTAACCGGTTAACCCTGGTGTCTCACCGCCGGCGCTAATTACCTTATCCTAGCATCCACTTTCACAACCGTCTGTTCGGCTGAAAACAAATACGTAAACACTGTGGACACTTAACAGACTCGACTCTTGCCGGCCTCGCAAAGCCGGCGCAACTGATTGACGCTCGGGCCAATCCATCATCATTACAGCTGTCACAGAAGTCCTCACGTCGGTGGGAAGCCTGATACTGCATTAGCCGCGCTAGGCCGTGTGTGACAGATTGTGAAGCACGCGTTAATGTGACCTGATCTGATTATTCAGGCTGGAGCCCGGGCCTCCTTGACGCCGCCGGTCACTGCTGTCTGTGCCCGCTCCCCTCCAATCCGCCGGCTACCACACCACTCATGGCCAACTCTTCAACCACCACCCACACACCCCCCAAACCTTTTCTCTTCATTTCTTTTTCTTCTTCATCTTCTCTCTCTTTCTCTCTCTCTCTCTCTCTCTCTCTCTCTCTCTCTCTCGCGTGCGCACACACACACACACACACACACACACACACACACACACACACACACACACACACACACACACACACACACACTCTCTCTGTCTCCCCCTTTTCTCCTCATCTCTCTCTCTCTCTCTCTCTCTCTCTCTCTCTCTCTCTCTCTCTCTCTCTCCCATTTTCTTGCCATTGCTCTGCCCCCCCTTTCTCTTCATCTCTCTGTCACACACTATATCTGTCACCCTCCCCTCCTATTCTCCTCCTGCCTCACTCACTCCAACTCTCTCTCTTGATCTCTCTCTCGCCCTTCTGCGCAGGTATCTGGTGCCAGTCACGTCCCAGTTCATAATCAAGTGGCCTTCCTCCAGCCTTGGCCGCGTCTCCTCGGCCATGCCTCGCTCCCGCAGTCTCTTCACCACCAGGATGGGCCACTTCTGACCTCCTGCCTGACCCCAGCTGACCCCACCCCACCCCACCCTACCCGCCCGCTGGCTGGCTCCAACAGCTCCCCTCTCTGCTGCATCCTGGACCCCAGGAGCGAGTCTCCACAACGCTCCACAACTCCTCTGTGCCCCCCCATTGTCATCCCTCCTCCCCCTGCCCAGGTCACTTAGTGTTGCCTAGACCGCTCCCCTACACTCCTCTCTGCTCCTGCCCATCTACCTCCTAGCTACTCCTCTCCTGTCCTGCACTCTCTTGTCCCTGCACTGTTCAATCCTGCCCCCCTCTGTTCCTGAATGTCTCCCCTCCCATGTCCTGCCCAAGGCAGCTCAGCTCAGTTCAGATCAGCTCCGCTCCCCCAGTGCGGGCCAGGAGCCTGTGCCACAGGAGCATATGGGAGAGATTTGCCTAGCCATCGGGATACCGCACCGGTTCGTTTGAGACTATTAGCTCCCCGTGCCAGCCCTCGAGTGACCATGCTCGGTACCAGCTGGGTAGCATCTCCCTCCATGCCCATCTCTCCTCTCCTCCTCTCCTCCTCTCCTCCTCTCCTCCTCTACTCTGTCCAGCTTGTACAGTTCCAAGTCATGATACTGTAAAGAAGCAACACAATGTGAAAAAACAACAATGCATTAATTTATTCTGAGGTTTAAGACATCTTGAAAAACAAAAGACATACGTTTATGAATGCTTTAGTGATGTGTAGATGGAATGGTGTGATAAAGTAATTCCTTAGAGGAATAAGCTGTAGAAGAGATTGAATTTTATTTATATTAGTGTATGGAAACATTTTCAGCGTTTTTAATTTATTGATTGTTTGTTTGTTTTTTAAGAGTATGTCCATAAGATTTTTTTATGTTAACGTTATCGTCATGTTAGATTGCACTATTTGCCAAGAGCATTTAAGACCTATCCATTGACCTCTAATTTAAATCCATAATATATTGTGTTACGAGGGGGAACAGGGAGTAGTTTAGCAAATGGGGCGAGGTTTCCCCTCCATATCGGAAATGCATTTGTCATGAAAAACAAAACAAAAACAACAAAAAAACGACGTAAAAAAAGGGAAGAAAAGAGCAAAGCTGTCAGTTTGATAGAAGACACGTTTGAAAGAAGAATGCTTTGCAGCCATCCAGTGAGGAACCAAAATGAACTCTGTGGATGAGGATACTGCTTTGAATATGCACCCCATTCCCTCCCACCATCTCTCTCTCTCTCTCTCTCTCTCTCTCTCTCTCTCTCTCTCTCTCTCTGTCTCTCTCTCTCTCTCTGTCTCTCTCCCGTCCCTCCCTCTGGCTGTCTCCAAAGCCTCTCTGCAGCTGATTGCATCACTGCTGCCTGCATGACCAGTCTCAGCCCCTTTCCCCTGCACCCAGTGTCAACAGACTGAAAAGGATCTGCTTACTTGAATTTTGTGTGATTTGTTTTTTTTCCTTTCCACGGCAGAGTGTCTGCTTACTTGAACTTTGTTTTGTTCACAAAAGCATTTGCTATGGTTTTAGTTTTTTTGTTTGTTGTTGGGTTGGTTTGACAAGGCATTGTTATTACTGGTGTTGCTCTTAAGTATTTATGGTACAGTATTTTTTGGAATATGGCGATATGCCTTTTCTGCAGGTAGAATGTCATATTTACATATGGCACTGAACTGACGTATAGGATATTAACGTCTGCAATTTTTTTGCAGTGAATTTGACAGTGTTTACTATTTAATTTAACCTTGAGTTGAGTTTCTAAGGAACAGAAATGGTCATCATTGTGCCAATCAAAAAAAAACCTTCATCCAATCAGTTAAGTTGGTGTATTAGTTTGCGTATTTTTAAGAAAAAGGTTAAACAGCCGGCTACAGCAGTGAGTTCTACCGCGTGTGGTGTGGTGTGCGTGTCCCCAGTGTGGCCGACCTCATCTTTTTACGAGAGTGGAGCACTTACACGTTTATGCAGCCCCGTCATGGAGTGCCCTCCTCTTCACAGCTCCTGGTTGATAGCTAGCAGCTGGTTGTAAAGCGGCAGAGCGAACCATGATGCCGACCTTGTGTGAAAAGATGATTACGAGGAATACTTTACTCCCACAACCCCGTTTTCCTGATCTCCTTAGCCTCATTTTACCTTGCCAAACTCTTGTTTTGCCAGGTTTATTTTGTTTTCTTTTGTTTTGTTTTTTGGTTGTTACCAAGGTTTTTTCCGAAGTTTACATAGCAATAAAATGCTTAAGACACCCCTGACTTCTCGTGTGTATTGGTGATTTTTCTCACTGTTGTGATCTTCGCAGCTGGTATAATTGTACAGTAGTAAATATTTTATTATCCTGCTAAGCACCCTTTTTTACATTACATGCTTTTTCATTAGGGAAATTGCTGCATTTGGAATCATGGGCACGTTTTTATTCGAAAGATTGTCGATATTAGAGTCTCAGCCATGTTTTTGTTATGCTCTTCCAGCCACTTAGCACAACGCACGGCAGGAACCACAGCCTCTCAGCCATTTGTTTTGCGATAAACTTTTTATTAAACCTTTTCGAGAAACAAACACAACAGGAACGGCTGAAGACATCTTTGGTCATCACCACCAAATAAACAGTGCAAGTTGACACCACGTACAACATGCACGAACAGCAAAAGCAGACATAAAAGAAAACAAATACTCCAAGCAGAACCGATATTAAAATAATAAGACAGAACAGAAGACAGGAGGACAAACACACAGGAGACTTCTCCACTTCCTCCCCTCCAGAGCCCCTCCAATCCCTGCATGCGCTGATCACCTCTCTGACCCTCTGTCCTCATTGCGTCCTCTCCTGGGCCTTCATCGGTCGCCGGCTCTGGTTATAACCGGCGTTATTTTTGCCGTGGGCACAACAGAGGACCCCCGGCCATTACCACTGGGGAGCAAGGCGTGATGGCCGTGACACCCGCCACAGCCACCCGACGATGTGAGATTTAAATGCCGGCCTGCCGCGTTGTGACCTGACAAGGATTGGAAGCGGACGGGGGTGTTCATTCCCTTATTTACACATGCAGAGCGGCCTGCTCAGGCCAGCAGCAAACCTCCACTGACATTACACCACACACACACACACAAACACACACACACACGCACAACTCCAACAATATGCCTTGGCTCCCTTATCCTCACACCCACGCTCAAACACACACAGCACCGACATAATGCCTTGGCTTCGTTATTCACCCCCACCCCTCTCTTTTTACACACACACACACACACACACACACACACACACACACACACACACACACACACACACACACACACACACACACACTTCCCTCTTAAACTCATTTTACCACAGACATTCTTTCCCTTCCACTCGTTCTTTCCCTTGTGCTAATTCCACTAGACAGCATTGCTTCCCACCCTCTCTCTCTGACACACACACATACGGTATATACACACACTTACACACCCCCACACAACTCTTTCAGCCCCCACATAGCACCCCCGTTTTCTTCACACTCAACACATTTGCTCACATTGACACAGAATCTCTCTCTCTCTCTCTCTCTCTCTCTCTCTCTCTCTCTCTCTCTCTCTCTCTCTCTCTCTCTCTCTCTCTCTCTCTCTCTCTCTCTCTCTCTCTCTCTCTCTCTCTCACTCACACACACTGCTCCCCCCATTCTTCTCTCACCCCACCACGTCACCTGAGCAAGTGTGCATGCCAGACTTGAGGTGTGCCCTGACCACAGGTGAGAAGAGGACCACAGGTGAGAAGGCAAGTACACCTGATTCCCCCCTCCATGCTCCTGGCTCACAACCACACCACCAGCATGGGCATGGGATGAACACACACACACACACACACACACACACACACACACACACACACACAATGAAGCATACTGTACAAACAGGCGTGTTAATACACAAGTACATGCACACATGCTCACACTGACACACACACACAATGAAGCACACAAACAGGTGTGTTAACACACAAGCACATAACACATGCTCACACTGACACACACACACACACACACACACAGTTGGCCAGTGTACTTGCTCATCACTATCACTGAAGGGAGATAACCCAGGGGCATGAAGCATGTGCCACCCGCCATCACTGCTGTGTGTGTGTGTGTGTGTGTGTGTGTGTGTGTGTGTGTGTGTGTGTGTGTGTGTGTGTGTGTGTGTGTGTGTGTGTGTGTGTGTGTGTGTGTGTGTGTGTGTGTGTGTGTGTGTGTGTGTGTGTGTGTGTGTGGCCCCGTTTAAATAAACAGCAGAGTGTTTCATCCATCCGTCTGCTGTGAGAGGGAAGAGACGTGAGCTTGGGAGCTGTGTGACACGGGCCCTGCCCAGATGCGATAGTAAAGTACACACACACACACACACTAAACACCGCATTTATAGACCCAGACAAGCAAGGCCGGCACAGCGAGCCCTTTTATCCAAACACCGGGAAAAGTCAGTGGACTTGTGAAAATGTCAGACAAGTCTGGCTGCCTGGCCTGCGCCATAACATCTGCCTCCACCACTCGCTTTATTTCCACTGACTAGCCTACATGTTGGAAGGCTGACATTTTCGACTTTTTCCCCTTATCTCTCAAGGCTTTTTTGTTGTGAGTCAAACAGCAATCCAAATAGAGAAATCCATAACCCTGCCAAACCTATCACTTGGAAGTAGGTGACAATGGCAAATAATAAAGTACATTCATGAAAAATACAACTGGCTATTGTTATATGTGCAATGTACATATTGTTCTGAATAACACTTGATAACGGTGAATAGGCACACGACAGAAATTGAGAACAACAGAAATAAGCAGATATGACCGTTTGCCTCTGTTTTCAAAGTAATGTTCTTTAGGTGTTACCCTCTCCTAAATTATTAGATATGGTTTCAAGTGGATATTGAGGCTTTTGCATATGAACATTCAAAGCTCTATGGGTATATATTGTTGTGGGGTACTTGACACTTACCGTTCCGTTCAAAAGTTTGGGGCCACCCTAATTCTTCCTCTTATTTTTTGCAATTCAAGTAGTAGACATCCATTGAATAGCTTGAGATGATACAAAAGTAAGTAGGCCTACTGAACCGCCAAAGGTGAAAAAAAAGTTTTGATCACCCATCAAGTTGTTTAAACAGAAGAATGAAATCAAACCTGTTTTGCATATTTATTACTGTACATAATATGTGTTTTAATCCATTTTATATAGATATTTCTTTTATTACAGAATACGACAATTGGAAAGATATGTTTCTGCTCTTTCCAATAGGTTTATGACATTTTTTCCATTGCCAACTTGGCTACAAATTCAAGTCAAAGTTGCTGAATGAATTGGATATTGCAATTGGATATTATTAATGCTGAAGGTACTTTTTTGATTAGTTGAAAGTTTAGAATACATTTTGGGCTATTCTGGCCACTTTGAGTAATGCTGAATGTAATTTATTGCAATGTATTGTCTATAAATTCTATTGTCTATAAACTAGAACTGAAGTAGAAACCGAATAAGCTGAATTGACAGAAAAAAGTATGCTGGGAGAAAGTGTGGTGAGCCTAAACTATCGACCAGTATTGTACATTTATTGTAATGTATACACTATGCGGACCATGCAATATGGAGACCATTACAGAACATTTAAAAGTGAATTTCTACTTGATGGGTTCAATGCAGACTTAGGAACTTCAACATTTCAACATGGTGGTGATGAGACTACCATAGGAAAAAGTAGACAGCCTTTAAATTATCAACCAATATGCTCAGAAATTTCTCAATATTTTGTTTTGAATGACCGGGCTTTTGCTGCACAAGCAATTGAGAGTGAACAAACAAACAAAGAAACAAACAAAAACATAGCCAAAGTGTTAAAACAGCATTGTCTGAATAAAAAGGCTCCTCTTGTACATTCAGCATTCATCATAACGTTGGCCTTCTTCTGCTCCCTTCCATATCCAGAGACATGTTCCCAAGGTTTCCAACTCTGCTTCCAGAATTTACCACATAACCTAAAAGATGTTGACAGGCCGTGTTCTGTGTTTTCTGTCAGACACCTTGACATTGAGTCAAGGTCAGAGTGAAGTCATGAGAGACTCTACTCGCTCACAACCATATATTTCACTTTTCGCCACATTGGATTCCCCAACAAGGACAGCTGTCAGTGCTTTTCTGATTAATGTGGCCAAGAGATTTCATCAGGTTGGAGAAAGTTTGACATTAACATCACACTTGTTCATGCACTTGTTTTTTGCCACAAGAAGAATTTTACAATATGAAGAAAAACTATCGCAGTTAAAAAACAAAAAAACAAAATGCTTAATACAATTGCACTCCAAATGTCTGTGTGTACTATGGGCACTATGGGTAGCTTACATTATTATCGCTCAAAAATACGTTTTTAAAATTAAATAAGGATTAGCAGAGCCACCTTGGCCTTTATCTTTTTTTGTTCTCTGTCAAGATGTGTAGCAACACGGCCCTGCCGTGGCCTAACGGTGGAGTACTGGGTTACTACGCCAGCAACCCGGGTTCGATTACGGCCTGGGTCATTTGTCGGTCCCTCCTCGTCTCTCTCTCCCCGCAATTTTTCCTGTCATTTCCTATCATAAATGAAGCACAAAAGCCAAAAAAATATTTTTAAAAAAAAGATGTGTAGCAAAGCAACACAAGATGGGCCTATACTGCAAAACACAACCGTCACAGCTCAGGGCTCACTATCCATGGCTAGTGGTTTCTGAGGTGCAGCCGTTTAATAGTGAGTTACGTTCGGTGGTGTATGTTGAATGTAGGCTATATCTTATGTGTAAAGTAATGGGCAACATTACATCATGTCGTGTTGCAATCCAAGTATCTGTCCACTGCAATTGCCTACCACACACAGTGGTGGTGGTGGTGGTGGTGTGTTATGTTTATACGGTATACTGTGGTTTACGTTGTGTAGTCATGTGTAATGTTGTGTATGGCATGACGTCATGTGAGACTGCTCTTTTTTCAAAGTATTTTTTGGGGCTTTACAAGCCTTTATTGTTTTATCTCAGACAGGACAGTGAAGTAGAGACAGGAAGCGGGTTGGGAGAGAGACAGGGAAGGGCTGCCAAAGGACCCGGGCCGGGAATCGAGCCTGGGTCGGCCTGTTAGTAAACGAGTGTCCTACCATATCAGCCAGGGGTCCGTTTCTCGATTCTTGTCGTTGCTAACCGTCTTAAGACCGTCTCACCATTCCCTTGGATTTAGTGGTGAGCGTCGCTGTCGAGAGAGAGAGTTAAGTCGCTCTTACGAAGGACGTTGCTACCGTCGTTAGCAAAGACGCTTTCGAGATACGGACCCCAGGGTAGGGCCGTGAGACTGCTCTTGAAGTGTGTCCACGGCAACAGCCTGCCACAGGCCTTCTGGCTGCTGGCTCCAAAAGCACTTCATCCCCCACCAGACGTGTCACAACTTGTCACCCTGATGGTGACATTAATCAACAAATTACCAGCGGCCACCTGGCATATTTTGGATTTACTCATAAACACCAACAGCCCTGCTTTGCATATCTATGTCACATAACAATCTTGATGATAATAATAATAATAATAATAATAATAATAATAATAATAATAATAATAGCAATAATAATGATAATGATAATAATAACATCAACAACAATAATAATATTAATAACAATAATATTAATAATATTAAAAATGTTAACAATAATCATCATCATTATCATCGCCATTATAATGCCTACTTTGTATGCAATAATAGTATAACATTTATTTTAGCGCTTATTATTCTTATTATAATTCTGCCTCACTCTCTGTCTTTGTCTCTGTCTC
>NC_085862.1:44644463-44649463 GCF_034702125.1 Engraulis encrasicolus | reverse complement strand
ATACTGTAAAACTCTCTCTCGCACATGGACACCCAAACACACACACACACACACACACACACACACACACACACACACACACACACACACACACACACACACACACACACACACACACACACACACACACACACACACACACACACACACACACACATGCACACACACATGCACACACACATCCAGACTTTTTTTTAAAACTGCACATACAGTATTGGGTAGAATGGCCCTCAGCGGTCCGTACCCTTAGGAGGTAAACACATTCACCCAGAGAGGAGAGGAGGCAGGACTTCAATGAAAAAGAACAGCAATGAAACCAGGAGAAAATGATAGACTACACGAGGTGTACGGTTTCATATTCTTACGTTTTGAACTCAGAAGGAGCTCAAACACACACACACACACACACACACACACACACACACACACACACACACACACACACACACACACACACACACACACACACACACACACACACACACACACAGACACAGACACACACACACACACACACACACACACACACACACACACACACACACACACACACACACACACACACACACACACTCTCTCTCTCTCTCTCTCTCTCTCTCTCTCTCTCTCTCTCTCTCTCTCTCTCTCTCTCTCTCACACACACACACACACACACATACACACTCTCTCTCTCTCTCTCTCTCTCTCTCTCTCTCTCTCTCTCTCTCTCTCTCTCTCACACACACACACACACACACACACACACACACACACACACACACACACACACACACACACACACACACACACACACACACACACACACACACACACACACACACACACACACACACACACACACACACACACTGTCCACTTCACCTGCCGTCAGTTTTTAGTCAGTCACATACTGTACCTACGTTTTGCCCTAAGTGCTTTTCTCTGTGTATCTTTTCCTTACCATGTGCATGGTAAGTACCTATGCTGCTTCAAGAGAAATCATAAATGTATCGGATAAAATAGTAAGTGAACTTCAGTTGAACAGCTGAAAATAAATTAGGATTCAGTAAACCTTTGACCATGACCTTGGTTCAAAACCAGTTGAGAAAAACATATTCAAGCATATTCAAGGATAATATAAAATACCTTTGCAAGAGATGTGTTAAAGTTTTATTTTGCTTTATATGTTAATTCATCATTTCTCCTTTTAAAACATATACATTGTGTATTGTGCAAGATTGAGAACAGCTATACCAGAAATATAGCTTAGCAACGAGTGGAGCAAAAGCCTCTGATTGGCAGACGTGTCGATGAGTTGGACGGGGAGTAACCAATGACAATCAGAGGAAGGCTGGCATCTTATTCGCAGAGGTTGCCGGGCGAGGCAGTGGGTGCCACGAATAGCGCTACTCGAGGGGGTCTAAACCAAGTATCTCATGTGGATGATGCGCTTACTCACCAGCAGAGCTGACATTGACACGGATCTACAAAAAAGACGTTATGAATACAAAACCACAACATTTCACGGAGACCCTTCTTAGCGCAACGCCATTGCGCTATTGCGTTACGCGCCTGCCACAAACAATCAAACGCATTCATAGTAATCACAATGTTATGACCGTTTCCAGAAATACAAAGAAACAAGTGCCCCTAAAAAGAAAAAAACAGCCTTTACAATCTGAAGTTTGGTTTTCCTTGCCTGCATGATTTCGGCACTGCGTATGCGGAGCTCCAGAGCTGGCTTTCTCTGATGATCCAGCCCACCGTGTCCCTAGGCTGCGCAGAGGCATAGCTTCCCAGAGCTGAGGGTCCCACGGTGGGCTCGAGCTCGGCGGCTTACCCCCTCTTCCTTCCTCCCTATCCCTAATTCCTTAGCTGCAGTGCTTAGTGTCCCCAGTGGTGGTGGTGGAGAGGAGGATGTGGCTAGTATAGCTAGCTGCTTTGTTGTGGTGTTAGGCTCTGCACCGCATCGCACAGTGCTTTGCTGGATAGGCTACGACCACTTGCTCCGCTCCCTCATGCCCATGCTTAGCACACCGCGCCAGGCATGGGCAGGCTGGGGCGCCCCTGTGGGGATGTTCGAGGTATGAATGAATAGGAGATGTCTGTTCGGCTGAGCAAATCTCTCTTTACTGCAGCAGGCTGAGCGGGTTCATAATGTGGTCTTTACTACCATGCGGGCCGCCCAGGCCACCCAGCCTCTGGCTCTCTCTACCCCCCTTTGGTACGGCTGGTCACGTCTCTGGCCCCCACTGTGAGTGCAGCCAGGTATCCAGGGTTTTTCCATCGTTCGGGACAAGTGATGATGTACAGGGAAAGGCTTAAGGCTTTTCATACACAGGGAGGTGCGAGTTACAAGGTATAAAGGGTCACACTGCCAGAGGTGTACGTAGAGTAGAGTAGAGAGCGAATAATGTCTACTACTCACTCAATCTGACGTGATGAAGACGGGAGGCACACAAATACCAGCTAAATGGGACATTTCCTATATTCCACTATTTCCCACGTTCACTCACGTTTGCACAGGAGAATGGGTCTGAGCAAGGGAACTCAGGTGCACAAACACTGAAGTGGATAGACCTGCACACAGCAATCATTTCATTCTTAACCCACTTCATGTCAAGTTCTTCTCTCTGTGATAGGCCTACTTCTAAGTTTGCCAAATGTCTTTTCACGTTGTAAGGCATGACTTATTACTTACTGAGGATGTTTTTGTAGTGTCGGTTTTCTCTGTTGGATGTTGTAGGTGGGTGAACCTTCTGCACTTGTCTGTCAGCCTGCCACACGGTTAGTGTTGATTTTGAGAATATTTGAGAATAGTTCATGCTGAAATGACTTTAGTAGGTCTACAGCGTGGAATACAAATAAAATGTGTCTTTTGGGGTTCAGCACAAAGTGAATTAAAATGTATACTTTTTTTCTCCTTTTTTAAGTGATCCAGGAAATGGAAATACATTTTCCTTTCTTATTGAAAGTTCTATTTCCCAAACGAAATCCACTGAAAGCAGAATACATTTTTATTCATTAATTGTAAAGAATGAATTTGGAAAATTGGTATTTGTTTTCTTCTGAGAATGTAGAAAGTAGGACCCGTTATCTACTTCCAGCTATTGCTTTCCGTCTTTTGCCCTATTCATATCTTCATTCAGTTTTTGACTTGTTCATTTTTAACTTGACACACTTTATGGATCCATAAGAGACAACTAGGCTACATGTTGTCATTCATACACAAGGGGTGTACCTACGGTATGATGTACTGTGATGTATTGGGAGGGCTTCCTCTGTCTTCGACAACGCTCACAGCAATACGAGACAAGAGAAAAAACGTGAGTAAAGTAAAACGTGTGGTATTTCCGTTTCAAAGTGCTATGGCTTTGTACTTCTACCCAGTGCTTTGGCAAAGCTATATGTGGAGCTTACTAAGAGAGTCTTGTGCTCAGCACTTAGAGGACCTTTCCAAATATGAAAGGCACATTGTTCAGGCGGCCTGTGTTCCTCCTCGGCTGCATCTTTTTCATGTGTGCCTCAACAGACAGTCTGTTATGGAAATCAAGAAATGGAAACCAAAAAAAAAGGAATTGTACGTTTCTGGACTTGAAATAAACAGAGAGAGAGGGGGGGGGTAGAGAGAGAGACAGAGACAGAGACAGAAAGAGACATGCAGAGAGAGAGAGAAAGAGAGAGAGAGAGAGAGAGAGAGAGAGAGAGAGAGAGAGAGACAGAGAGACAGAGACAGAAAGACAGACACAGAAAGACAGAGAGATAGAGACAGAGAGAGAGAGAGAGAGAGAGAGAGAGAGAGAGAGAGAGAGAGAGAGAGAGAGAGAGAGAGAGAGAGAGAGAGTGAAATATAATTATTTATTACATTCCACATTAGATATCAATTCTGATCGACCAAACTCCGTTCCCAAGCTCATCTCAACATGACTCAAGCATTTTTCTCCCCCATCTGGTTTGCAATATCTGCCAACTGTGTCACACACCTTGAAACATCTAAGAGGCAACATCATTGATCACCAACACTCTTTTTAAAAGACCAATGTAATAATTCCATTTCATACTGCACTTCAAGCGCATTCGACATGAGGAGCGTTTTCACTTTTTTCCCCCCTCTTTAACCATTTCCCCCCTTTTTCTGTTCCTTCCTGAGACAGTCACCTGTGTTAGCAATCAGACCGTGATCACTTGAGAATCCACGAGGTAGTAAAAATAGCTCTGAGAGTGATGCTGTGTGAATGAGAAGGGTTTTAAAAGGCCTGATTACGACACCAGGAAAACCCAGAGGAGGGGGAAAAACGAGGGGATCTCATGGCAGTAGCTCACATCTGCCATTGTAGTTGAAGGAGCTTGTAAATCCTACAATACTGTCTAGGGGAAAGGGGAAAGTGAAGCAGCAGATCACAGACACCAGAACAAAGTTTAGAGGAACAACTGGGATCTCCAGAGCGGTTTCAGGAGGAGGACGACGACGATGATGATGATGATGATTATGATGATGATTACTCAACCAGGAACAATAATACAATAATAATAACAGCACCAACACCCGCGACAACAACATCCGCAACAACAACAACAACAACAACAACAACACTATTATATGGTTGCACTTTTTTACAGTTTATGTTTTTCCTATCAACACATAATATTATGTGCTCACACTCTACATCCCTACTCAACGCAAGTATATTATCTGCTGTTACATATTTTGCTTAATTGTACCGTAATTAATATATCATGGATCTTAAAATGAAGTGTAACTAATAATCCAACCAGGGCTGCTGACAGCTTTTGCTGAGCCCAGGGCAAAGTCAACTGAAAGACCCCCCCACCCAAAACATACAATGTAATGAGAACCCAATTCTGGGCCCCCTCTCTCTCGCTGCGCCCGGGACAACAGACCTTTTGTCCCCCCTGTCGGCTTCCCTGAATACAACACATAACATTCTTCCACGATATAATATACTAATACTCATGAAGTGATGTACAGTTGATTCTTTGTGTTTTGCAGCGAGTGTTTG
>NC_085862.1:44589463-44631963 GCF_034702125.1 Engraulis encrasicolus | reverse complement strand
ATTATCTTTGAATAAATAGACCGTCGGGAGCGCGAGAGCCTGCCAACAACGTACATTGTTATGGGACTTCAATTGTAAAAAGTAAAAAAAAGTCCTGGGCAAAAAAAAAAAAAAAAAAAAAAAACCTTACGCGGGCTGACAGAGGGGGCCCCCTTTGTGAAACCGAGAATACGTTTGATTTCACCACTGAGTGGCCATGACAAGAAATTCCTAGCCGCCAATATTTTCCAGATTCAGCATATTTGCAAGTGATGAAACGAGTGGCGGCATAAAAAAGAGAGGGGTGGAAATTTGAGGGGTTTTTTTTTGGGGGGGAGTGGTGGAAGAGAGAGGTTGAATAGAGCGAGAGATCGAGAGAGAAAGAGAGATGCGTATCTCTGAGGCTGTTTACCTTTCTCACCACCCGTCTTATTGACATGTTCTAGAACATTCCCAGCAGCTGTAATCCCGGTGATTAAGAACCGCTGACAGTTTGGTCGAAGTTTATTGTTACTGGAGCGGCTCGCACTGTTGGGCTGGCATATTAAACGTGCCTGTGTGTCTGCAGGAGAGAGCGGGAGAAGGGAGGCAGGAGGCAGGGGGGAGAAACCCGAGCTTGGAGTTAGGAGCATAGGGGGTAGGATGGGTGGGATGGAGGGGGGAGGGCTGGTGGGGTGGGAGACCGGGATCAAATGCTGTCTGTCACCGGCTGGTAACACCTCAGCTCGGCTCGGTTCTCCGAGTCGCGAGAGGACAGCCAACGAGAGAGAGAGAGAGAGCAGAGGAGAGGAGAGAGAGGAGAGGAGGGCGGGCATGTTTGCTTGCATCTGCTGATGAAAGTGGGTGCGCCTCGGTGAGCAGTGAGTGCATACGCGAACACACATACACACATGTGTGCGCGTACCCACATACTGTACACACATGCACAGGCACACACACACACACACACACACACACACACACACACACACACACACACACACACACACACACACACACACACACACACACACACACACACACACACACACACACACACACACACACACACACACACAACACACACACACACACACACACACACACACACACACACACGCACACACACACACACACACACACACGCACGCACACGCACGCACGCACGCACGCACGCACGCACGCACGCACGCACGCACGCACGCACGCACGCACGCACGCACGCACGCACGTTCACCAACACAGGAACAGGTACTGTAAATGTATGCACATGCGTATGAATACACTCACATGAAAACACCCACGCTAACACAGCTACGCAGTTGGACTCACATATATGCACATGCATACACATATGCTGTACATACCCACACAAGCAGAAATATGTCAAATTCACAACATCAAACGTAGTGAAGTGTGCCTAAGTATAAACATGCTGTGCCTAAGAACAAACATATTCATAAAAACCTTATGTATTACTTTGTACATCTACTGTCATTATTGTTCACAAACAACCATGCATGCACACACACACGCACGCACGCACGCACGCACGCACGCACGCACGCACGCACGCACACACACAAACACACACACACACACACACACACACACACACACACACACACACACACACACACACACACACACACACACACACACACACACACACACACACACACACACACACACACACACACGTGCGCGCGCATACACAGACACACACACACACACATTGCATTACATTACATTACATTACAATTACTAGCTGACGCTTTTATCCAAAGCGACTTACAGGTATTTGGGTATAGGGTATTGGTTATCGGCCCTGGATCAATGTGGGGTCAGCTGCCTTGCTCAAGGGCACTTCAGCCATGGATGGAGGGGCTGGTAAGGGTGGAATTTCTGAACCTGCAACCCTCTGACCTAAAGGCCAGCACTCTAACCATTAGATCAAAGGGGTGCAGGTTCAAATCCCACCCTTACCAGCATCTTCATACACACACACACACACACACACACACACACACACACACACACACACACACACACACACACACACACACACACACACACACACACACACACACACACACACACACACACACACACACACACACACACACACGAACCCCCCCCACTTCAAACACACACGCATACACACACAGTGCAACCCCAGAGTCAGAGAGCCGTGCCTCTGCCTAATTCTCACTCATTAATTAGCTGAAACCTGTGGCCTACGCCTGGGCCTGGCCTGCCTGCCTGGCACTGCCTTGCATCGCATATAACCAACTGACGCACACGGGCGGGGGAGAATTGTCAGCTGTGAAGAAACAGAGAGTTTGGAGGTCTGTGAGCCAATCAAATGAGGCAGGCGCCAGATAAAAAATGCGACCGCTGGTACTGCTCCTAAAGGCAGCCCCGGGCACGTCATTAGGATGGGAATTAAATGCCCAGTACCAACAGACTTGAAAACTAACACCAACTGTAAAAAAGTGAAAATTCATCACTTTTTTTCACCAAAAAAAACCAGAGAGAAAGAGAAAGAGAGAAGGATGGGGAGAGGGGAGGGGAGGTGGGAGAAGGTTGGGGGTAGGGTAGGGTGGGTGGAAGAAAAAAATGGCAAGCACACGCATCACCTAACTACTAAAGCTTGTGGCGTGTGTCAGAGTAGATGGCCACAAGGCTAGCCTTTAGGTGTCACTGTATTTTCAAGAATCAGGCTTCTTGCCACTCAGTCAACCACAGCGCCAGAGAAAGGGAAAACCGAGTGTCTGGGGGGATATTGGTATAATTCAGTTGATCTTTCCACTACTGCGAGGAGACAAATAGTTTTCAGCAAAAAAAAGGCAGCCTCTCACTCACTCCCTCACTCCATTCTCTCACTTCAATCTCTCTGCACTTGATGGGAGAGAGAGAGAGGGAGAGAGAGAGAGAGAGAGAGAGAGAGAGAGAGAGAGAGAGAGAGAGAGAGAGAGAGAGAGAGAGAGAGAGCAAGGGTTAAAGTGTGAGAGAGTGGTGGAGAGAGAGAGATGATTATGGTTAATGGATGCTGACATTTCTAATGAATTTCAATTTCTGTTTTTTTCTTTCCTTTTCTCCGTTGCCACAGCTCTTTTAGAGCCTTTGACGCCCCTCCCTCCAACACACACACACACACACACACACACACACACACACACAGTCACACACACACACACACACACACACACACACACACATACGTGCGCATGTGGAATGTGTGTATTTTTATGGTCTGGACTAAAGCAAACAAGAACAAAATGTTAAAAAAAATCATAAAAATTGATAAAATAACTGATGACCAAATATGCCTCATGAGCCAATATGCTTCAGACAAATATGACAAAATATTAATGAATTAATTTAATTAAATTCTGCCACATCAGCACAATAATATTGCCCAATAGGTGCATGTAATTTCTATATTTCTCCTCTATCTTAGCCCTCTAATAATCATTTAATATCTGCAAAGAATATATGTGATGTTTTGTTAAAAAATATTTTAAAAAAATAGTGAGCTCTCATGTGCATTATATTGATTATAATAATGCAATCTATAATAATAATGCAATATATAAGTGCAATATATAATTGCATTATTATTGCGATAATGAAAAAAAAATGTTTTTCTGTAAATGCATCAGGTAGTCTTTTCAGAGTCTACTATAATTCATTCAAATAAGTCATGTCTGATTTATATTGAGAGGGAAATCCAATCTAAACAACATTGTGAAGAGAAGACTTAATAATTCACATAATTCATTTTTATTATTAAACATGAGCGGATTGTCATCTTGTTTGTAAAGCATAGCAACAGTCTTTGATTACAGCAATTTATTTGATGCATCCTCACAACCAAACAATGAGTAGCTGCTTCAAAAATCAGGAATGACTTCACAATCTGTTACTGACGCAGGATGCAGTATGTTGAGTTCCTGCTTTATGCATTTCCCATATTTAAAATGCAGAAATCGCAAACCATTAAAACATTAAAAATATATATTTTTGCTTTTTTCAGTGTGTGTGTGTGTGTGTGTGTGTGTGTGTGTGTGTGTGTGCGTGTGCGTGTGCGTGTGCGTGTGCGTGTGAGCGTGCCAGTCCGGTGTCCATTGCCCATGATGTCTATTGTCCTAAAGCTGAAAGCGAACTGCTGGACCTGCTGGATCCATAACATTGGATCTTAACAAATAGCACATCACTTTCAGGATACCCAGCCACACTATAGCCCCTCACACTATACGGTAAATACCTGTATGTCTATTCTGCTCCTATCCTGTATTCCAATGGTTCCCAATTTTTTTGGGGGGACTTTCCTTCTGGACCTAAGAATATTTTGCAACCTCTTTGCATATTCCAAACACCTCAAACAATGTTGCAAATATTAATAATAATTTCAAATTCACAAGACGAAATAAACTTTACCATTAACTATAAAAGTGAAGAATGTTACTGACCAATTTGACAATGTTTATCACACGGAAGCATATATTCACGATTTTATGCAAACAGTTCCTTCTTTCTTCATCATTGCTGCAGTATCTATGTGACACAAGCCCCGCTGTATTTTAATAAAGAGCGTTTCTCACTAGATTCTATATATCATTTCCATTCTGCACTTCCCCTGCGCATTAAGTCTGGAAGCTGTAAAACGAATGCTTACAGAAATACAGGACATTAAGTTTATACGTTTTTAAAAATCCATCCATCCAAATTCAATCCACTGGAATTCCCCTTTTTTATTTTCGGTAATTTTTTTGTCTTTTGGAGAGGATTTGCTTCACTGCATCGCTCCACACATAATTAAAAGTACCCCCACCAAGTTCCTTCCTCACCGAGCGGTTCCCTGAGCCATTTAGGTTTATTTTTGGGAGACAAACGCGTTTTGAGGCAGCGCGTAAGACACCTCGATCCCCTGAATGGACAAGTCAGCCAAGAGTCTGAAAAGTAGTGTGTGTGTGTGTGTGTGTGTGTGTGTGTGTGTGTGTGTGTGTGTGTGTGTGTGTGTGTGTGTGTGTGTGTGTGTGTGTGTGTGTGTGTGTGTGTGTGTGTGTGTGTGTGTGTGTGTGTGTGTTTTTGGGGGGATGGATTAGCAGGATATGTGACCTAGATTAGGGAGGTGTGTGTTTGTATGTGTGTGTGTGTGTTTGGGGGGGGGGTGAATGTGTGTGTGTGTGTGTGTGTGTGTGTGTGTGTGTGTGTGTGTGTGTGTGTGTGTGTGTGTGTGTGTGTGTGTGTGTGTGTGTGTGTGTGTGTGTGTGTGTGTGTGTGTTAAGTCAGGGTGTGTGAGATCAGGAGAGGAGAGGAGAGGAGAGGAGAGGAGAGGAGAGGAGAGGAGAGGAGAGCAGAGCAGAGCAGAGCAGAGCAGAGCAGAGCAGAGCAGAGCAGAGCAGAGTAGAGCAGAGCAGAGCAGAGCAGAGCAGAGGAGAGGAGAGGAGAGCGAGTGTTGGGTTTCAAATCCAGCACTGAGACGTACGGTCCGGGGACGAGGACGAGGCCATGCCAAATGACCTTGGACATGTCACACTGCCATCTGCTGCCTTCACCCACCGCCTAGTCTGTCAGCACACACACACACACACCTCCACTGGACCTAAAACATGACATCCCCATTTCCCCATCTTTCTCTCTCTCTCTCTCTCTCTCTCTCTCTCTCTCTCTCTCTCTCTCTCTCTCTCTCGCTTTCTGTGTGTGTGTGTGTGTGTGAGTGCGTTCGCGCATGTGTGTGTGTGCACGCTGTACATGGTTATATATTGGGGGGTGCCCTCATGAGGAATCCCAGGGTGCAGGGAGGGGCGTGGGCCTCTGCATTTGCCCCATGAGGAGTAACCTTTCCCGGGCGCCCCGAGCCTGAACCCCAGCCCCAGCCCCAGCCAATCATTAGATATTACGTAGTATTGATGTATCACTGACCTTCTCCTGCCTCCGCCACAACCAGCATGATGGGAGAACAGCAAAATGAAGATCTGGGGAGGTTGTTAATATCATCGCATTGCAGCCTCATGAATGAATTCATACGAGTAATTGTCGTCATTTTTTGCCAGTTGTTTGCGAGTCCGTCCGTAGTATATTTGCTTATGTAAATTTCTTTTATTCCTTTTAATATTTGCAATGGCATGCTTATGGAGTGTGCTGAGCGTGGGAGTTGAAAGAGGACCTATGCATCACAGGAATCGGAATGTAGAAATGGACTAATCAAGATGGTAAATAATTTGATATCCCTTCTGAGAATATTGACTTTGCCTCTTCGGCGGGCCCTGTGAAAATGCCACCGCCATTGTCACTGAATTTCTATCGCCACCATTTGCTCCTCAGAACTGCCAATTATGTCGCCACCACCACCACACTACACTGGCACAGAAGTAGACTTGTCCAGAGGAGGTATACATCTTGAGGCTTCGGATGAGTGTGTGTGTGTGTGCGTGTGCATGTGCGTGTGCGTGTGCGTGTGTGTGTGTGTTAGTATGAGTATTACGGTGTGTGTGTGTGAATGCAAGTGCAAAGGTGTGTGTTTGTGTATGTGTGTGAATGTATGTCTGAAAGTGTATGTGTGTATGTAAAACAGTGCTCGCTGTTTGCTAAGTACTTGTATATCCGTACGCATGTGTACTTGTGTATATGTGGCTGTGTACGAGAGCGCTTCCACGAGTATTTCGGTGGATATTCGCCAATCATAATCAGTTAATTACACCTTGACCTCCTCTCCCCGATGCTTCGGGCCCTAAAACTTGCTCCTGCATTCCGGGCGCGGGGAGTCTGATAAGACGGCGTGGAGCGTCGGTCTGGTGTTGCTTATTAGCCGTATTATCCTGCAAATGATGTCCCTGGACATGGCCCCCGGCTGCTCTGAGTAAGCATCTCCTGACAGCAAATGAAGCTGAGCGACCACATGCACCAGCGCACCAGTGCACCAGCGCACGCATGAACGCACCACACACACGCATGCAGCGCACACATATGTACACACGCAGGAACGCACGCAGCGCACACATGCAAACATGCATGAACGCACGTAGCGCACGCACACACACACAATCTCACGCTCATGCATGCACACAGTGCAAACACAAACACACAAACGTAAACACTAACGCACACACACATTTACACACGCATGAGCGCACACACACACGCTCAACATCTCACTTGTATTTGCTCTTCTGGTCTTCTGGATGCGTGTATAATATGTGTATGTGTAGATGTAGATGTTGTAGGGTCTGGACTAAAGAAGGCAGGAATGAAGTAAGTACATGAAGGGGTGTGGCAGCCATGTCTGAGCATTCCAAGCACGCACCTGTGTGCACACACACACACCTGCACGTACACACGCGTGTGCTTACGCAAATGCACACACACATGAACATGTGCGCACGCACATACAGTACACACGAACCCGTACGCGCGCATGAGCTTACGCAAAAGCACACACACATGAACATGTGCGCACGCATGTACAGTACATGTGTACATGTGTAGTGCAGGGCAGAAAAGGCAAAGTGCAGTAACTACGTCAACATTGAAACCGAGAAAAAGGCCTTCAATGTAATGGTAATAGAGGTTGGATATTGTAGTTACTGAGAAATCGACATACTGTATCAATATCTCTAAAATGGGACACATTTGGACCATAAGGGCTTTGTCACAAGATACAGGAGATGCTATGAAGATCATTTTCAGTCTACACTCAATTTTGCCAAAATATGCAGTTACTGCACTTTGCCTCTGCAGGGTGTGAGTCAGTGAATGAAGGACAGCAGCAGACATGTCAGAGAATCCCAAGCAAGCACATCCGCCTGAAAGCAAGCTGCAATACTTAAAAAAAAAAAAAATCCGGACCACACAATACAACTGGCCAGCCAAGAGGAAGAGAAGGGGGTGGGTGGGGGATTGGAGGATGGATGCCGATGGGAATTCAAGGCCTGCTGCCTGGTCCGATGTGGTGCGATGCAATGCAATGCAATGCAGTGTAGGAGAGCACAGGCAGCATGCATGCAAATACAGCAACACAAACTTGAATCATATCAACATCCGTCCCCCCAATCCATCCACACCCCAAAACGATGAGGAAAAAGCTTTCGATCAAATAAAGTGTGAGCGACGGCAGGTCAAGTGGCTCACTCACCAACTCACTGATTGTGTTACAGAGATTAGGTTTGGAGGTGCAGGTGTCAGCCAATAAGGGAGAACCTCATGTTATGATGTACCCAGCCCAGGCCAGCCCAGCCAGTCCCGTTCCCTGGTCTGTGTGATGGTGATAGGAGAGGATGTGTGGCAGGGAGAGTCATGTGGGTGGAGCGGGGTGTGTGTGTGTGTGTGTGTGTGTGTGTGTGTGTGTGTGTGTGTGTGTGTGTGTGTGTGTGTGTGTGTGTGCTCAGATGCTGCTGCTGCTACTGCTGCGGAAATGAGGCTGACCTTGCTGCTGCTGATGTGGAGAGGAAGTTAAGAGGCACTCCACTGTGCTGGATGACAGCTGGATTTAACCCCACAAGACAGGAGAGGAGAGAGCAGACAGACGGGCAGACAGCGAAACATTCTCTCTCTTTCTCACATGCACACAAACGCACGCACGCACACACACGCACAAACGCACACACAAGCACACGATAGCAGACAGGCACACACTCACCTACACACACACACAACTGCTGTAGCAGAGGTGGCAATAGGATATGGAATTTTGGTAAAATGCAACTGATCTTGCTGTTTTTCCAGCAGTTAACAAAGGCATTCCTTTTCTTACCCTCCTCTCCTCTCCTGCTCTCCTCCTCTCTCCTCTCCTCTCCTCACCTCTCCTCCTCTCTTCTCCTCAGCACGCTAACAGCCATCGCTCTCCATTAGCCCCGGCTGAGATTGAGGAATGCCTCCTCGTTAGCCCTGGCAGCGCTTGAGCAACGGAAGCCAGAGGACGGGGGTTAAAGGGCCCTCATTGACAGGGGCCACATGTGTTCATGACATTGAGGCTGAGAGGTATGCACCGGGGCCAGATACCTGTCTGTGCATGGGGTGGTGGGTGGTGGGTTGGCGGGGGAACCCTACGTTCACTGGAGCCTGGCCTCCCTCTCCTGGGGAAACAGCTGGTGGTTCGCATTAGGGTAGCGGAGGTAGAAGCAGAGGGTAGAGCACACCGGGAGCAAGAAACAACCCCACCCCCCCCCACCCACAAGCACACCACCTAACACCACCTAACATACTGGCCTTTGTAGTTCTGGTGCCTCCGTGTTTTTTTTTAACTCACTACATCCTGTGAGATGGTGAAGCTTACTATTTGGTGCGATTCAAGAGGTGCTATATGTCATGGTTATTATGGTGATAACTGGTGCTACAGTTTGAACAATACTGTGTCTAACTGAATGTTCTTGACAAACCAGGAGGACAGATATCTTGCTATAGAGCATGTTTTAGAATCTATATGCTCCCAATGCATTATTTTTGCATTATTTTTGTTTGTGGAATCAGAATTACATTTTGTATAATACACATTGTAATGTATAATATCGTAGTCAAAGTATTTTGATTACACTACGGGCAGGTACTACTAAAGGTACGCTACAGGCATGGCCCTATAGATAGAACCCCAGCACACCAGCTCCCCCATTTCAGGTTATCGAGTGTTAATTCAAAACTTAGAGAATCAAAGTTAGCACTCATGACTCTCTAAGTGTTGAATGAACACAGCAAAATGAACCACGGACTAAGAAGTGCGACCAGGGTAATTCAAAGCCTCCCACGCTGCTGCTTCCCACCTCCAGAAGAGTGGTAGGGCTGCCTTGCATCATACTGTACTGTAGCTCTGTGCTGCTCATTCCTTGCTGGAAATTCACAGCATGGATGTTGGTATGTCTCGTGTATTTTGTGTGTAAATGTGTGTGTGTGTGTGTGTGTGTGTGTGTGTGTGTGTGTGTGTGTGTGTGTGTGTGTGTGTGTGTGTGTGTGTGTGTGTGTGTGTGTGTGTGTGTGTGTGTGTGTGTTTGTATCTGTGTGTGTGCGTGTGTGTGTGTGTGCATGTTGTTACATTCCCCAATGCCGATTCATGGCAGCAGCAGCAGATGACTGAAGGCGAAAAGAGTGTGACAGTTTTGCCAAATGTTACTTAGAAAATAACGGTTAGCCAAAGGCGAAATGTTTGTGCCATCCAACAACGATAATCACATTCACAGAGACTGATACTGCATCTATATTTACATACATGAATATTCAATCGCTGTTACTATACAGTATACAGATGCATAATAAAAATGGCTGCTAAGTGACATTATAGGCACGGACCATGAAGCTTTCAGCCATACCATATGTGGGGTCATGAGAAATATTTAAGGTATAGCTGATATGCATTGCTAACTAGCAAACACTTCCCCATGGCACATATACTGTACATGAATACTCCTGTGGCCTGCTTGGAACAAGCAGGAGGAGTCATCACAACATATAAGCAATAGACCATGAATGTGGTATATCCTATTACAAAAAGAATACTCATGGTATGTCTACGTATGGAAATCAAGCTGAATTGATGGGGATATTTTTAACTCATCACCAACCAGAGACTCATTCATTGCTTTTCCAACATATCAAATGGGATGTAGCACACAAATAACCTGTTTTGATGGAAGGCTTGAGAAAGCCCAAAGGAAGCAGATAACACGAAAAATAGCATATTGCTGCCATGGAGGGTTTGGTAGCATGCTGCCATATGTGTTTTTGGGATTGAGTTATGGTGCTGTTGTGTTCTAAACACACTGCAGGATCCATGGTTTCATCCTGGTTGAACGACAGGTATGTTTTAAAGCTCCTGTATGACAATGTACAATCAAAATGTATTCAAACGTGAATTGGCAGAATGCATGCTAAGAGATTCAGCAGATCATCCATTGCAATTGGGGTTTGTCATACTATCCTGTTGCTTGGCAATATTTGTTCAAAATCTTTAAAGAGATCTTACATCCTCCAAGTAATTGGGCAAATGTTTGCAGAATTTCTTTTCCAATAGGCCTACCCTAGTCTAAAATGAGGAGAGCATTGCTCTTTTTGGTGGGATTGGTGCATTAGTGCTCCAAGATGTCAGAAAGGCTTTTAGAAACTCAAAGAGGCAGCTGTGTAGCTCTACTTCTACCACAGAGACCCGCAGTCAGTACATCTCCCTCTCATTTAGAAGAAATTACTAGCCACAAACGCACCTTACCTGCAACCTGAACTGCACCCTCAGCCAGACTTTTAAGACAGGCAACACAAATTTATTTTCATTTCCTTTTCTTGAAAAAAAAAGGAAATAAAAAAAGAAAGAAGAGGCTGCACGGACACATTCCAATATTACAGGGTAATTTTGGTTCAGAAGCCCCTTTCTCGAGAGAGAGAGAGGCAAACTCCCATTTCCTCACGGTGCGGTGCATTATCTTTTTTTGTAGGTCACCAAAACAATGGCAGATTTAGTGGAAATAACTGGTCCTTGGCGTTTAAGCCATTCCGACTGGTGATCTCTGTGTGTTCTGATTTTCATGACCCCATGCTAGGAATCCAAGAGGCACAAATGGTTTATTGGAATGCCTCTTGCTGTTCAGCTGCAGGAAATTGCATAGAGAGACTTATAACGGGGGAACAATTTGGGCCAGGCAGCTGGTCGTCCAGGTATTGTAATTCTAATTCCACATCCAATTTCCACAGCCGCATATACAATTCTCCGTTGTTGCTTTGTAGCGCGTTTGGCTTCTGAAGCTGTGTTTTCAAGAATTGTAGGTCAAATTAAACAGAATATCTGAAATGATTCTTTTTTTTCATTTCTTTGTAGCAATATACGTATGTGACACAATGTACACAGCCTGAAGGTTTGTTTAGTTTTAATCATTTTGTTTAATGTTGGGGAATCTTTTCATGTTGGCGTGCTATTCAGGAAGTTCACCTGAAAGCAGTATACAAAGCTTGACCTGTAATAAAGGATGAATAAAATTATAATACAAAATGGTTTATGGTAAAACATTCAGTTGTTTGCTTGTCTTTCTGCCTCTCTGTCTGACTGCCTGTCTGTCTATCTGCCTGTCTCTTTCTGTCAGACTTCTTGTCCGTGTGTCTGTCTGTCTGTCTGTCTGTCTGTCTGTCTGTCTGTCTGTCTGTCTGTCTGTCTGTCTGTCTGTCTGTCTGTGATTACAGGGCCTGATTACAACATGTAGACATCTGACAGTCTATTTATCTGTGCTCAGTGAAGCCCTGTCCATAAAGCCCAGCTATTTCAGCCACTAACTTTTAATTGGCCTCAAAACTACATGCTCCAAGATTAGAGGGAAAATCCTGACTCTCGCTTTGACTGCTCATCCATCAGCTCAGTAGTCGGGCTTTTGTCTTTAATATGCTAATGATATCAATCAGCATTGTTTGCATGGAGGCGTACTACAGTGTACTGCCCAACAACCCCAGAGCCGAAACCTTAACAACCTCTAGTTCGCCAGCACATACTTCATCTCACAGAGAACCCCTCGTTTTCTTCAGAACAGCTGCTCTGAGCTATACTCTGTGTGTTCTCTGATCCCCTTGTCTATTGCTCTCTGACAATTGCTTTCTTATTTGTGATCCAGTTGTGATTTATACACAAGTGAAGTTACCTAGTAATAAATAAATCTTTCATATTTGAGCATTGTTAGTTGTAGAAACGCTATGCTATTATTGTTTTTATTTGTGGTACAGAAGAAAAGAAAACACTCACTATCCCTGGCCACAGCCTAAGCTGCATTCCCACGCAAACTTCTGACTACCACATCTCCATGGCGATCCCGAGCACCAGGAAATTAGAATTAGACCCAAGGCTGTTGTTTAAAGGGTGTCACCACCGTGTCACCGAGAGACTGTCAAAGCCACTGTGTGCACGCTGCCTCTGCACTAGTCGCCTTCTCGGCATAATTGAAAATATTAGCATTTTTGTAGGCTAATGAGCTTGCTTTGTGTGCACCGTCTATAACGCTACATCTGAAGGCATCTATTTTTCATGTAAGAGTTTCCGGGAGCGGAAAGTATTGCGGTTGGCCTCTCTTTTGCAACTGGCCAGCGCATACTGAAAGCCAATTAGCTGTGTAAGATCAGATGAGGTCCTCATCAGCTCTGGGTCTTCACAGACATACTCAAAGTGTCTTTTAATCACTTATATCCTTTTTAATCATCACAGAGTGGGATTGGCTTGGCATTGTCCACTGTGTTTAACCATAGGCTAAATGTAGAGACACATCCGCTCCGACTGCAGCCGACCGTGCATATGCAAACATATAAAGCACACTAAAAACCTTACACAAATACATACAGTCATTGGAAATGTATGCCGTCACTCTGCAAGTCTGTCAGATTGCATTGGTTGTGAAATGAGTTGCACGTTTCTGGGGGATAATCTGTCCGAAATATAGCTGCCATAACTTAAAGGCCATTTCAATTATCCAAATGGACCGTCCGGCTGCTACGGTTGGTGAGGAAAAGAAATATATGACACAAGCTTTTTACAGGCAGTCTGACCCATATTTCTTTTTTTCTGCATAACATGCACAGACTGTGCTCCAGAGCACCGAGACCAGAACCTAGCAGCAGGAAATCTATGGGAATCAGATCCAGTTCAGATTTGACCTACATGCAACATGGAGAAATAGCGCTGTTCGGCCCGTTAAGCGGAAAGCATGTTTTTGGATCCTTCAGCCGATAAAATGGAACATTGTGTGTCCTAACTAACTGCCCGGGCCCAGTGATGTGTGTGGGACGAGAGGAGAAGTGGACTGCTGGTGAGTTCATACTTCTGTAATTACATTTTATTCAGAACAACAGAGCCTGTCAGATTCGCACCACATCTGAGGAAAATTGCCCCAAAAATCGCTCAAGTCAGTTTTTCGAGATTTAAAAACACCCTCCACCACATGGTTTACTGCTTTGGTATTTTAATGGAAAATTCTAGAGAAAAGAACCCCAAACACGCAGGGGCCTCTTCATGTGGTCTGCAAGCATCAAATATTTCTTTATTATACAGGCACACACAGCCCCAGCCAAGACCACTGACAAGATGATTCGAATGCAGAGGAGCCCATAAAAGCAATGGAGGAAACATATGAGGCCGACCATCGCATGTCATGATGGAACTGCTCTCAAAGCCATGACAGGGGAAAGCAATAAAGAAGAGAGGAGAAGAGAGGTGGGAGGAGGGCAGTGACTGCTGCTGCTGCTGCTGCTGCTGCTGCTGCTCTTTCTCTCTCTCTCTCTCTTTCTCTCTCTCTCTCTCTCTCTCCCTCTTTGTGTGTGTGTGTGTGTGTATGTGTGAGGGAGAGGTGGAGGGGAGGGCGTGTGCGTGTGTGTGTTTGTGTGTGTGCTGGTGTGTGTGTGTACATCTGTATGACGGGCGGCAAAAAATCTGCCTAAGAGGTACATTCAAATTGGGCCCTTGAAAAGTTCAGCCTGGTTATCAACACATAAATCATGAGAAACGGAATTAAAAAGTGGAGAGGAAGGAGAGAAAGCGTGCACCAGAGAGGGAAAAAAACAACAAACACCGAATGTCATGCTGGCTTTATACATCCATGTCTGAAGCCTCTCACCGCAGGAGTTCCGAAGCATAATAACTTTACCGCCCTCATCACCACCAAGAGAAATATCGGGGGTGCCTTCCAATATCTTTTTTAATTACTTAGACTAATTTGATCATTAGAGTCTAACGGATTCTCTATAAAGTACAAGAGCATGGGAAATAATTAAAGTGACAGCATGTGCATTAAAGTTAAAACAAAGAACTAAAAAAAAGGAAATAAATAAATAAGACAGGCAGTTGGACGAGTGGTAGCAGCAGAGTCAAGCAGCCTTGGCTGGGCAGGGGGGAGTGAGCTCAGGAGATCCCCTTGGAAAGGGGGTGTGGGGTGGGCAGGCGAGGGCCAGAGGCAGGGTGGGTGGGTGGATGTGTGTGTGTGTGTGTGTGTGTGTGTGTGTGTGTGTGTGTGTGTGTGTGTGTGTGTGTGTGTGTGTGTGTGTGTGTGTGTGTGTGTGTGTGTGTGTGTGTGTGTGAGAGAGAGAGAGAGAGTGCATGCATGAGAGTGTGTGTTTGTGTGAGAGTGTGTATATGAGAATGTGTGCGTGAGAGTGTGTGAGTATGGCTGGGATGGAGTGAGGGTGAGATTGCGAGAGGCAGGGTGGGCGGGTGGTTGTGGACCCGTGTGTGTGTGTGTATGAATGTGTGTGGCTGGGATGGAGTGAGGCCAGGGCGAGAGAGAGAGAGAGAGAGAGAGAGAGTAGAGAGCAGGAGAGGAGAGGCTGGAATTGCAGCATTAATGGGGACCAGATGTAGCGCGGACTGGGTCATTATTAAGAGCCACAGCCCAGGCCTTGGCGCGCACCGTCGGAGCGCTGTCGAACAGCGGTCAGTCTGTGGTCTCCTCGCAACCACAGGCCCCAGCACGACCACTACCAGCCTCCAGGATTACAGATTTAACATTACTGCCTCCTACATCTCCGTCGACGTCCCCCCCCCCCTTTTTTCTTTCCAGATATTGTGCATTTCCTTGTGATTAATCGCAGCAGTCGGAGCACTTGGTTCAGTCTTCACTGAAGTGACGTTTACAAAAGGGTTACAATATTTTTGCCTGTCTCTGCCCATAAGGACCGGCGCTCGCCAAGCATCGTGGGGCTTCGAGTAATTCCCATGACGGCATAAGTGCAGCTTTTTAAGCGCGGATATTCCTTGGTGTGTGTGTGTGTGTGTGTGTGTGTGTGTGTGTGTGTGTGTGTGTGTGTGTGTGTGTGTGTGTGTGTGTGTGTGTGTGTGTGTGTGTGTGTGTGTGTGTGTGTGTGTGTGCGTCCCACCAAGTGAAGGAGCGAGTGGGCCAGGCTCGGCCACTGCTTCTCAGTACCTATATTCAGACATCACTCAGCGGGGAACAATTTCGGGCTGATCCTCGGCCAAGTGAATTAAGGAAACTCGAGCCCGTTCAGATGGTAATCAAGAAAAAAATAATCAGCGGACGGACAAAGGGCCGCGCTATTACCGTGCCGGCTTAACATTTTTCTCAATCTTTCTCTCCTCTCTCCGCAGCCTCAGAGAACACAAACACCGGCCAAGGGAAAGTGACCAGTCTCGGGCCAATTAATGCGCCACCTTATCATTTCCCTGTGAAGAAAAAAAATAGTGCGGCAAACACACACACGCACACACACAGACACACACACACACAGACACACACACACACACACACACACACACACACACACACACACACACACACACACACACACACACACACACACACACACACACACACACACACACACACACACACACACACACACACACACACACACCTCAGACTGAGAGTGAGAGTGAGCCCAGGCAGACAGGCAGCAGTTGGTGAGTTAGCCGGCGCTAGCCCAGCCGCTAATGAGCTAATCACCTGAGGGCCTTCTTCTCGGCTTACTTAAACAAGTGGGGAGTTAAACACACATGCTTCTGAAAGGGTGTGTGTGTGTGTGTGTGTGTGTGTGTGTGTGTGTGTGTGTGTGTGTGTGTGTGCGTGCGTGCGTGCGTGCGTGCGTGTGTGTGTGTGTGTGTGCGTGCGTGCGTGACCCGTATCCAAGAGAGAGGCTACCCCCTAGCAGGCAGTCCAAACAAGACAGCATCTGTTCCACGCTAACTCAAGCTAACAGGGTCACACCAGCAGAACCCAGAGTAGAGCAGGCTCTTGGCTCTCATGTGGGCCACAACTTGGCCTGAGTCTGCCACACCGTCTCAAGGGATCTTAATGTGATAAAGAGAGGAAGTGGGAATCTAAACTGTGGTGATTTTTTTCCCAAGGAATGTCTAAATTAGTGGTTGTTTTTCTTTCACGGTCAAAGACAATGTAACTATAGATCTCCTTGTTTTTTTCCTCTTTAAGAAAAGCAAGCACACATGACAGATATTGCATCATGACGGAGGAAAGCCATCAAAATGCCATACTTTAGCCCAGCATACTTTGTTTAAGTCTGAATCAAGGTTTCCTTAAAGAATATTAATTGGTCGTAGACTTGTCATGGGTATGAGTATAATTTTCTAGTTCAATTACACTAAATTACATTAACAAACGAACCATGCTTCACATGCATAACATCTTGGCTTAAGATCCATTCAGTTCATGATAACATAAACAAACAGTGCATTTTCTGAAAGTTCAGCTTTGCCAGATGTGATAGAGGGTTTAGCCAGGCATCACAGTCACATACTACTACTTTGGTTTTAGTTTTTGCTTCTGGAAGAAATTGGAAGTGAAAGATGTATTTCATTCCTCATGACATTACATATCGGAGTGTAATGATGAAATGGTGCTGTGCATGAGCTCAAGCTGGGTCACTCTCACATCTGCTTAAACATTTACAACCACAGCGCAGCGCAGCAAGCTTGGATGGGATGCGAACTGCTCTCCCCCATCCTGCAGCACATTGTGTTCAGGAGATAGTGGGATTGGCCATAGGGCGTACAGGGCATTTGCTCAGTGGACTGTTGAGGATTTTGGCTTGGCCTTCCCCTCAATGGCATCAGTCTTCACGCCACTCCAGCAGACCTCTCTGAAGTAGTCAGACATGTACAAAGTATTTTGGCTGTTGCAGTCAAAAAAAAGCTCATATTAGACAAAAAATGAGGTCATATGCTGAATCTCAAATGGTGCACTTGTGCACTTTAGTGTTCGTGTTTCAGTGCTTATGGCATATTAGTTACGCACTGAAACATAGTGCCTGAAGTGCACAAGTGTGCCATTTGAGATCCAGCAATAGTCTCCAGTGTCTGTGCCAATTCTTGGTGGGCTGGTCTTGGCTGAAAATGCCTGGCCTCTTTTTTGGTCCCAGACCATCACTGCTTCAGGAGGAGCAATAGGGCAGGTTACCTCCCTAAAACTGGGGTCTATGTCTGGATATGGATGTCATTCTTCTTGCTCCATAAACTCTCCCCGAACACACACATCCTTATATGACCACAGCCAGGGTGGAGGAGAAACGCGCAGTCTGGAGGAATATATATATTTTCTAATGCCAGAAGGGAGTTGCGTTCTCAGAATGGTTCTGATTATAAGCTGGGTTTGCTGTCAGTGACACTGATTACTGCAGTATGTACATGTAGTCTCCCAAGTTCTCATCACTGGCTTTCGTTCAGAATCAGTCCCAAGAGTTGTCTCCCTTCACTGTAAAGGAAAGAAATGCAGTATTAATGCAACACTTAGGTAGATGATTTAACATCTTCTAGTGTGTATTTGATCCCAGAGTACTCTCTAAGTGTTGAATTAACACTGCATTGTTTACTGTGTTCTTTCCTCTATACTGCCAAGAAACATTCCTGAATCAAAAAGGGTTCAATCTCTCTGCCTTTTTCAACACTTGTTATTGTCATATTTATTTCACACACAAGGCAAAGGCAAGTTCGCCTCTGTCAATTTGAATTGGGCCTAATCATAAATCATATTTTTAACACGGGTTGTCTGTATAAACAAAGTAAAGTTTTCAGACACTGACAGGTTGCCTTAGGGTGTTCCCAGGATTCCAGTACGATTATGAGAGCAAACGAGTTTTTGTAGTGAGTCGGTGTACAGTATATTTTAATATTTATATCATCTATACAATGTATCGATAGTGCAGCAGAGTGACTGTAATGAGCATTGAAAGTAACTAATGAAATAGCTGTGGTGCACACATGAAAACGTGAAGAAATTACTGTAGTTAAATAGCCAGAAAGGTATTATTTTGATATCAAGTTGCAAAGGCTCATCAACACAAATTTTGTGTGTTCGTTATTTTTGATATTTCAGTTGTTATGAAACGTTACAAACACTAACGTTTAATGAATGTGGTTATTTTATGGTCTGTGGCTACTAGAAACTGTTAGAAAGTGTCAGAAATGTTGCCAATCTGTGTATTCTATGTGCTGTTCCAAACAGTGCTGTTCTGGTTATTATTTGTGTTTTTTATTTCAACATATATTTTCCATAAATTCTAATAAGGGATTGCCTCTTGTTTGCCAGAATAATTCTCCTTTCCTTATTATCCGTTCAGGCAGAAGATAAAATATTGCTTATGAGTAGTGCTTGAACACTTCCCAAGACACTTTGATTCCCCACACAGTTTGAACTGCTGCATGAGGGTGGTGGTGGTGGCTGCTGATGAACATCATGGCTACAGTTCTACAGTACAGTATGCCTCCTTCTCTGATAAATGGCGGCTGCTTCAAACCGATGATCCTAAACCGCTACTAATGTAAAGCACCTGATGCAATGCAGTGCTAAAAGAAAAGAAAAGAAAAAAAAGAACAAGGAGGGAAGAAAAGGAGAAAACGAGAGAAGGAAGGAATACTGACCCTACATCATAATGCAAACACAAGTGCTGCTGTCCAGTGTGTTTCAAGGACACGTGTTGCGGAGTTGACAGGAAAGCCAATACCCTGGACACACGTAAGTGCCCTTGGGTTATGCCTAATTGGATAGGGGAACATTTCCAGTGTTATTCTTTCTTCTCCTTCAGTGTCGTAGAAAAAGCGCCCACCGTTTCTTGAGCAAAAAGATCAGAGTTGATCTTAATTCAGGCCAATTGCGGGAGTGACCCTTCAGGTAAAGTGGTGCTGATGTTTACAAGTCTGCTTAGATCATTAGCTGTGGCCCGAGGAGTGCAGAGCGGAGCCGAGTGGAGCGGAGGTGTGTGGCTGTCCACAGGAAGAGGACGTGTGAGAATGGGTGTGCGTCCGTAACTCTGTGCATGCATGTGTGTGTGTGTGTGAGTGTGTGTGTGTGTATGCATGGATCTGTGTGTGTCTGTGTGTGTGTGTGTGTGTGTGTGTGTGTGTGTGTGTGTGTGTGTGTGTGTGTGTGTGTGTGTGTGTGTGTGTGTGTGTGTGTGTGTGTGTGTGTGTGTGTGTGTGTGTGTGTGTGTGTGTGTGTGTGTGTGTGTGCGTGCACGTACATGTGTGCATGTATGTACTTGAGCTATGTGTGTGCATATGTGCACATCTGATTGTACATTTGTGTGTGTGTGTGTGTGTGTGTGTGTGTGTGTGTGTGTGTGTGTGTGTGTGTGTGTGTGTGTGTGTGTGTGTGTGTGTGTGTGTGTGTGTGTGTGTGTGTGTGTGTGTGTGTATGCATGTACATGTATGTACTGTTTGTATACTGTACTTGAGTGTATACTGTATGTGCATATGATATGTGCACATCTGATTCTACATGTGTGTGTGTGTGTGTATGTGTGTGTGTGTGTGTGTGTGTGTGTGTGTGTGTGTGTGTGTGTGTGTGTGTGTGTGTGTGTGTGTGTGTGTGTGTGTGTGTGTGTGTGTGTGTGTGTGTGTGCGCGCGTGCGCGTGCGTGAGTGTGTACGTGCGTGCGTACAGAAAGACATGTTGTAGCGCCTCAATGTGAATCATATCCAGTCACCTGCTGAGAGCCTTGATTACACTCCACTCTAAGGATTTATATCTTATTTTTTTGGTAATTATTATAAGCCCCTGTTAATTTGCTCAGTGTTCAACTTAATGATACTCAATTTACAGACTTTGCTCACTTTATGACTGCACAGGGACCACACAAGTAAAAAAGAACTCTCCACACATTTTCACCTGATTTTTTTTTTATGGTGGGTTTTGTACGTTTCCGAGTAACCGCGGCAATTTTCTCACATATAGGAAAATATTAATCAGCCGTTGGCTAGCACAAACATCATCGCAGGGTAATCACGACGCCCTAGTGCATGTTTGAAAGCCGAGAGTGCTATTTTTGGCCATTTAATTGCTAAATGTGTTTCTACATTCACTCTGTGTGTGTGTGTGTGTGTGTGTGTGTGTGTGTGTGTGTGTGTGTGTGTGTGTGTGTGTGTGTGTGTGTGTGTGTGTGTGTGTGTGTGTATGTGTGTGTGTGTGTGTGTGTGTGTGTGTATGTGCGTGTATGTGCGTGTGTGTGTGTGTGTGTGTGTGTGTGTGTGTGTGTGTGTGTGTGTGTGTGTGTGTGTGTGTGTGTGTGTGTGTGTGCGCGCCCGCTCGTAAGGAGCTCAGTGAAGTAAAATATGAAGAGGAGGATGTGGTGGCACAGCCAAGTTCTTTCAGCCAATCAGTGATGAGAATGATGCATGTGCTAGGGATGTGCTTGGCAAGTCAAATTCTTGCCATCATAATTAGGCTATTAAATTATCATCACCAAGATGAAATCACTCAGCGCTACGGTTGCTAAAAAAAACTCAGGCGGTCTGAATAGTCCTAGTTTTTAATTACATTAAAAAGAATTTACAAACAGTTTGAAGCTAAGTAAATATTTGAATTATTAATTTCAAACACATGGCGAGCAATGGGCATATGTCAGCCGATATTCTAGTACAAGGCTTTTGCTGCTTTAAAAAGTACATCATAAACTCTACAAAGCTATTTTCTTTTGTTAAAAGCATTCTTCAAACCACAAATACACCCTCGAACGTATCTTTTGTCACTTTGTACAACACTAATTATTTTTGTGCAGATAATAAATGCGTTTTCTTCAGATCCCGGTTCTTGGAGGGTACACTGTTTGTTGTCAAAACAAGGAGAATCGAAGACGTAATCAAAGGCAGGGATTGGGAGACACTTTGGGAGACATTACTTTGCACATAAATTCATCAGAATTTGTATTTTAAATGGGAAGTCAAAGCTGACCTTGACATATTTTGTCAGTTTGAAGAAAGATCAACCGCCCTTCAACACCACCAGTCTATCACTAGTAGATCATTCACCATCCCTCTTCATGTTAACCTTTTAAAGGGCCCTCAAAATATTAGAAAAAAAATGTTTTTCAAGGTTTGAAAGGCCCTAGGCTGATTGGTCAAATGTCATGATGTCACTACCTGTGTGAAAGCCTGATCTCTCCTGATTAATTTGATATAGGTAACACACTTGGTTGTGCACTCTTGTAGAGAGGCATGGCTGGGACATTTGTAATAGGCGTGGAAGTGATCAAATATAGTCACTCGCCCTATAAAGGGTTAAATATACAAATTATACATTATCCATTCAGCGAGGCATCCCTTTTGATGTTAAATTCACAATTTACATTGTTCATTCAACCATCAATCAACAAAGGAGGTCACTGTATTGCGGTGTCACAAAGGTTCCAAAATGGACATTATCCATTCAACATGACACCGTTGATTAGTTATTTCAGTGCTATTTCAGTTCTTTACCACAAAGTCAGAGAGGGCAAATTATCCATTGCTTTGACATAAACTTAGTAACTAACTGTCAATCGTTGAGAAATTCAGGAGCAACTCTTAATTAAAACATTGCAACATTGGCTTTCCTTAAAAAGTTAACTCTTGCCATTGCCAATGTTTGGGCCTGTTGTCAGGGTAATGAAGGCCTGTTTGCCAATCCACGAGGACGATGAGGTGCCGTTCCTCACACACCCTTCGCAGCAGAAGCAACAGCCTCTCAAGCATGCTAACCTCACACTCTGCAGCACATCATTCACAGCACGCCCCAATCCAATCCCAAATTCAAACCAGCACAGCACGAAATATCAGCGCAGAAATGTCGAGATGGGGGAAAAAACAAGATTTTATGTGATAAGACCTGAATAAAAATTCATTGCCCGGATGCTGAGAATCCATTCCTAATAAGCTGTAATTTGAAAGGTATTTGACCCTTCAGCCCTAGCTAACCACATAGGCCTTTTTCTGCTTTGGAAATGACTACCCGACCATCTGTTGGCCAAATAATGAACTAACCACTTGACCATTAGTTTCATGACCCCACTGCTTTATCCGGGCCAGTGACTCCATCCAATTCAGTTTTTTCTCTCTCTCGCAGCGGTGGTTTGAATATGTTAGCCTGTGTAAGCAATCGGAATGCATTGTTGCCCATCACTAAACTGGATTCATTCCCTCTGCCTCTGCCATTGATTAAAACCTGAATGGCAGAATAACAATGCGTTTTCAAAAACGTTTTCTATTCTGTCTCCCTATTTTTGAAAAGGCCAAGAGAATCTGAACAATTGATACAGACCAGACAATGCTGGTGACAGGAAATGAAGATGGGTCAAAATGAACCGGAGGACCCTGTTATTACCAATTAATACAAAAACTAAATTAAACCAAACAAATACCGATGATAACTCTAACAAGGCAGAAAATGATAGTAATCAGCACAGGCTGAATTGAATTCTGGGTGTTTGACAGCCTGGGAGAGTAGGGTTAAGGGTGCAAAGCGGTATGTGCTCTGAATTTACACTGTCTGAAATAAAACGGACTGGAGAATGAGAGAATATTCTCCAATTTCAATCGATAGGCTTTCATCGCTGCATATAGGCAGTCTTTCATTCACTCCTCCAAGAAATTATCATTCATTCAGCATTCGACAGCACATCTATAGGACTCGCTCTGAACTACACATTACCGTAAAAATGCGCCATGTTCCACAGTGAAAAGGATTCCTTTTTTTAGCTTCCCTCTCTTGTGGCTTGCATTGTTTCAGTTGGTTTCTGTCACTGCACGAGAGAAGGAATGCTGTCATAACTAACTCCACATGACAACTAAATAAAACACAACCTTCGAAAATACACGGCCTTGCCATTTCCATACAGCACTGCTCAAAACAAGACTTCGACTTGCATAACATTCTTCAAGTCTTTCTTATTCTCCTTTTTGCAATTGATACCAATATCTGAGATTGCAGTTTGGTGAACTGTCGATCATTTTGTCACTCATTTATGTGAAGCATGACACAGCAATAGAGCGACAATGTGACTCACTGTGACTCATTTAGAACAGCCCTCGACGTGCTTATTACAATGCATCCTTTAGCGCTGCTTTGCCTATTTGCTGAATATGAATGGCGTATTGCACTTTGTTGCGTGATGCTCTATGCAACATGGCCACAGCGTTGCAGAGGACGCTGGCAGCGCCCCCAGCTGCCTACAATTTACACGCAACCTTGAGCCACAACACTGACTTATTGTGTTATTGTGTGTTGTTTTTAAAAAGAAAGAGTGAGAGAGAGAGAAAGAGAGACAGAGAGAGAGAGCGAGAGAGGAGAGAGAGAAAGAGAGAGAGAGAGCACTTATGTTTATGAATGGCATCTGGCCACTCTAGTCTAGCCCTGTACAAAAAACCTGTGTGTAAACTCAAAACGGTTGTTTTTTCGACCATTTCCTGCCCATTCATGTAAAACAGCGCAGTGCAGTGTGGCGCGGTGCAGCGCAGCGTAGCACAAGCACAAGGACCAGACCCTCAGGGGTGTCCGAGCTCGTCCGAGTGCTCCATCCCCGGTCCCGCATAGCCCCCCTCTCACTCGCACGCCCCGCCATGCATGTGCAGCCCCTGTGTTCCTCTCCACAGGTGCTGGGATATCCACAGTCGGGGGTTCTGTATTCTAACTAGGGGGGAAGCAGAAAAAGAACAATACCCAAAGCGGCCTCCCTATCTCCATGTCTCTCCCCGAGCACTGGGGGGGGTGGGCGAGTGTTGGCGGGAGGGTTTGAAGGACGTGGGGGAGTGGGAGGGGGCGGGCAGTCAGAACGGTTTAGTAAAGCATGCACCCAAATCCAGTTTGGTGGCGGCCGACAATAGCGCGGGGAGTAATCCCTCTTCATGGGGTCGGCTACCCCTGCCACGGCCAGCCCATGGCCAAGCGGAGACGAGGCGTCTCACTGGTGGTGACAACTCCACAAAGCTGTCATCTCGGGGTGCAGCAGCGTGGAGTGGAGTGAGTAGTGTGGCGCTTGGGGATGGTGGTGGCAGTGCCGAATGGGGGTGCGATGTGGATGTGGAGTGGGGGCAGTGGTGTAAGGGGAGGGGGAGGGGGAGGGGGGGGGATGGCTCTGGGTGCTGCTGTGCACTGCTGTGCGTGGAATCTGCATTGGAAGGGACATAATGGAGAAGAGCCGTGAGGCCACAATGAGTGCCTGCCTCCCTGCCTGCCTGCTTCCCTCCCTCTATCTGCCTGCCTGCCTGCCTTCCTTCCTGCCTGCCTCCCCTGCTTGCTTGCCTGCCTGCGTGTTGGGGTGTTGAGGCCACATCAGCTTTCTGTGTGACCACCCATCACATCCTCCGGCTTTCTTTCTGTCTCCCTCCTCTCCCCCCACACCACCCCTCCCCCTCCTCTCATAGTTTCTACATTTCTTGCTCTCTGTTTCTCTCTCGCTCTTTTTTTCTTTTTCTCTTTCACTCTATCTGTGCCAGTCTTGGCGCACCAGTGGCCTTCATTTTAGAGCTGACAACTGGGCTGAAGTACCCCCCCCCCCTGCCCTCCGTCTCTCTCTCTCTCTCCATCCCTCCATCTCTCTCTCTCTCTCTCTCTCTCTCTCTCTCTCTCTCTCTCTCTCTCTCTCTCTCTCTCTCTCTCTCTCTCTCTCCTCCTCTCTCTATCTGTCCTTTTCTCGGATCCAGTGGCCTTCCAGAGTGGGCTGACAACTGGGCTGAGGTATTGGTATCCCGCGGTGCTCCATGGGTGAGCCAGTGGCTGCTGGACATGGAGACAAGGTGTTGAAAACAAGCTGATGCTGCTGTCCATCACCTGCTCTAGCTGCTGCTGCTGCTGCTGCTGTTACTGCTACTGGTCCTGATGCTGCCGCTGTTGCCAGGGCTACATTGACAGCATCTTTCTGCCTGATTTAATTTTTCTTTTTTGGGATGAGTGAAAAGACAACAAATTGGCTTGGCCCGTCACTCCATCTAAATTTGTTGATTTTTTTTTTTAAGGCGGAAAAGTAGAAGAAGCTGTATTTGTGTGAATAGGACTAATAATAATAATAATCATAATCATAATCATAATTATAATCATAATAATGATATTCCCTTATAAAGATTAATATAAAATAATTTTAATTTTTGTTAAATTACATTTTTACATTATTTTAAATGTTTAGCATTTAACCTATGTAGTGTACAATTATGACATTATTGTTGGCACTGCTCTTGAGTCTATTATTCTAATATATATATTTTTAAAAATAATATAATAATTACTGATTATTATGAAATTATAAAATCATCATTTTAATAATAACAGCTCTATATTCCATGATATTTAACATAATAATTGTATTTCACAATGCTTACATTTTGGACGGTTTCAGTGCTCTCCGCATGGATCTGAACATAAATGGTGATTTTATGCCAGAGTTTAGTAGGCATTGCATTGCGTTGCAGGCTAGTGAAACCAGTGAGTTTTCGCCTGACCCACTAGTCTAGTATGAGCAGCCTCTTGGCAGCGTGTCCCGTGGTCATGGTGCATGTAGTAGTAGTGGTAGCAGTGTGTCAGTGGACAGATGGGTGGACACCTCCATGTAGCTGTAGTGTAGTGCCAACAACATCCCACTGGGCCCCTTACCAACGTGTAGTGGCCATTTAAACTAGGAGTTAACCGCAGAGCCTTTAATGAGTTTCCACACTTTAAGGACCTGACACACAGTACAGTACAGTAGTAGCCATGTGCTGGGAGCTTTTGCACCGTGCAATTTTGTATTCATGCCTCGCTATTTGGCAACACAAGTAAACAAGTGACACATTAAAATAAAGGAGTGGAAGTTAAGGCAATGACAAATTAGAAGAGAGGATGTTTAGGTACACAATACATTTTACAGTTCTAATTCAAGACTTAGTGAGTTCATTCTGACACAGTTTTTCATATAGCTAAAGCCCATTTTTTGTAACTCTGGCTGAACTCTTCACACAAATGCAACAACCTTATACCAATTCAGTAAAACTGTATATGGCAAAACCCAACCCGGTTTGCTTAACTCTACACAGGGTTGTAAAAAGAAATGTTTTTGTACCAAATTGTTAACACACACATCACATTATTAGCACACATTGCAGAAGACATAGTAAGAATGAAAAACACACATTGCCTCTTGGTTTCTACAAAGTATGTCATTTTGGGGAGGTTTGGAGTCTAAGAGTGTGTTCATCATTTAGGAAGGCAGTGACTTGTATTCACAGTTATGCAAAGTGAGTGTTGTACAAATGGACAATTTGCAAAGCGTGTGTTATAAAATTGCAAAATGAGTGCAAAGCAGTTTTTTACTATTAGTTTGGCTGATTTGGTGATAAGTTTGTGCATCTGTGTGGAGAGCTTCGCAAAAAAGAGACCAAGTTACCAGAAATGGGTTTTAGTGAACAGAAAAAACTCCAACACAACAGAGACTTTGCTGCGATTGCGAACATCAATTTATTGCTAAAATTGGGCAAAAGGTTTCAGCTTTTGGTAAAGGGAGTTTGTATTAATATTCTGCCCCTTTTCTATGAGGCTTTTACATTGGTATGTTGATTTTGGCTACATTGGACAGTCGATAACTGTCAGACTTGCCAATTTATCAATTTTCTCAGCATAACTGCAATTAATGTTAAAGATGAACTTAAAGTTGTCTTACAGGGATGGCAATGATCACAGAGTTAGGATAATGTTGATGACAATGATAATATGCTGCGCCTCAAATGAAATAAAAATTCTATTCTTGGACTCATTTTATTCTCATAATAAAAATAGGTAATTCTCTGCTTCCTTGATCTGTTTTTTATTAGGTAGACAATGGCTCGGCATATTCCTTTCCCTTACCTCAGCCAGGAAAGGCAAAATAAAAATAATAAAAAAGAAGCAAAAGCATCCACAGTTCTAAAAGAAAGAAAAAAAAGATCAGTGCTCATTACTAACTAGCAAAGTATTTTTTTTCTCATGCACCATTTCCCCTGGACTGATACACATGTTCTCAAGACATCATAGAACAGAATTCCTGGAATGAACGATATGTATTGACCTTACATAGGTCGTGCGTGCGTGCGGGCATGCATGTGTGTCTGTGTGTGTGTGTGCCCACGTGTGTGAAGACTAAAGTACAGCAATTCCAACACTCTATTGGTTAATTCACTTCCTGTGTGAGAGGGATGGAACACTGTATTACTCTAGTTGACATCTATCAAATCTGGTCAAATTGTAGCTGCCTCTATTTGGGATCCTATGGGTCAAGGCATTGGGCACTGGGCTTGAGTATTTCTATAGGCCTACCCATTTGCTTGTGTTTCCCATATTTATGAATGGTAAAACAGGTGCACATGGAGCTTTTTAATATGGGATAGCCTACTATTCCTTTGAAAAGAGGAAGAGGATCGCCTAGACGGTTGTGAAAGATTGCTGTACACCCCATGCAGTTTAGACTGGAAATTTACCTGTTAAATCTTGTTCTTTTCTCTATTACGTAAGTTCATTGAAGCACCATCCCTATAGCAGCAACATATTTGATCGGGCAATGTGATAACTTCAAAGGCTTTTCCCCCTCAGTTTTTCTACAGTCTATGGGTGCGTTCCAATATGCGACCTTGCGTCCTCCACTTGTGCTTGTGGCCTCGTACCAGGAAGTAATATGTCATGATGACATCACTGGCAACAGCATTATATTTCAATATCTTGCAAAAGCTCAATTGTAATGTCATTTTCTCATTTGCAATTGGGATGGTGAATGAAGAATAGTCCCCAAAACATTTTTTTGGCTTGGCTGGCAGCTGGGAAACTTAATTGTTTTCTCCACACAGGAGGGGCCAGGAGGCGGGGCGAGGCCACAAGCACAAGTGGAGGACGCAAGGTCACATATTGGAATGCAGTCAGTGTTCATTCTGCATTCTGCCATTGTAGAGCAGTGTTACTGGTTCTCAACGGGGTAAAGTCTTTTCCATATGTCCACATACACTCATGCAATCCCATGGGCACATGGGATTAATAATACACACCCGCTGTGTACATTTTGTATAATGCTGATCGTGCGTAACACATACCGAAATAGCGTAGAAAACAAGCTCGCTTCAAAAAACAGATGAGAATATCTGATAATGAACTGTTTGCACACAGAAGTCCGTCTCAAATGTCAGGCAAAAGGGAATGAAATAGCCCCGAGATAAGGACGCGGAGCTGTGTCAGCTGTGTGTGTGTGTGTGTGTGTGTGTGTGTGTGTGTGTGTGTGTGTGTGTGTGTGTCTGTGTGTGTGTGTGTGTGTGTGTGTGTGTGTGTCTGTGTGTCTGTGTGTGTGTGTGTGTGTGTGTGTGTGTGTGTGTGTGTGTGTGTGTCTGTGTGTGTGTGTGTGTGTGTGTGTGTGTGTGTGTGTGTGTGTGTGCGTGTTCGTGTGTGCGTGTTGTTTGTGTGTGCATGTGATGCTAACCGCCACGGCCTGTCTCCTCCCTGGCCCCTTGCACAGATCACTGGATGTCTAAATATTTACAGGGGAGGACTAGTCATCTCATCCTGGAGCATCCTTGTCTATCTGCAAGGCTAATCGCAGGACCCATGCGGCCCAAGCCTCCACCATTCTCCCCCCTCTGCCACAGTAGCTAGCAAAGTGAGCGGGACTGTCAATGGCTGCTAACCTACTAACCCAACCGTCTGATTTAAAAAAAACAAAACATGAAATTTAGCTGCCACGGAAATTTGCTCATGAAATCAACCTGACGACACCTGGATGCCGGACACCCGTTACATCGTCGTCGTTAGAGGACGTTCAGGGAGAAGAGCAGAGGAGGCTTGTCAGGAAAAAAAGGGGGCGTTGAGTCCCGTACAATTCACACAGCTCAGCTGTGAGTTCTTCATGAGAGATAGAGAGAGAGAGAGAAAAGGAGGGAGGGAGAGGAAGATAGAGAGACATACACCAAAAGAGAACAGGAGAGAGAGAGAGAGAGAGAGAGAGAGAGAGAGAGAGAGAGGGAGGGAGAGAGAGAGAGAGAGGGAGAGAGAGAGAGAGAGAGAGAGAGAGAGAGAGAGAGAGAGAGAGCGCATAAGAGATGTGGGGGACAGGCAAGACCGCACCCAGCATATTAATACCGTCTGTGTCAGGGAAAAAATGTCAAAGATCTCAAACAGACACACACACACACACACACACACACACACACACACACACACACACACACACACACACACACACACACACACACACACACACACACACACACACACACACACACACACACACACACACACACACTACGGTGGATCATGGTACCAGGAACCTCCAGCAGCCTCGTGCCCTCCTCTCCTCTCTCCTTGCCATGGCAGCGGACAAAGCAGCTCTGTTGTCAATTTACCTTGCCGCAGGAAATCCAAAGCCAAGGCAGATTGGCTCCCTTTTCTGCAAAAGATACGTGGGACCTGTTTATCTCTTAATTGATTCTCCGAGGAAGACAGAGATTGACGGTCTCGGCTCTGACATTGTCAAACTTCTCTGGGGGAGCGAAGGCCATGTATTATAACATAAATAAAACATAAATCGCACTCGCCTCATTCATATGCATGTGCCTGTGCTTAATTTATTCTTTTAATTTCATGGTGTGTGTCTAGTTGTGGTAGTGGGTGAACGGAAAGCCAAGGAAACGAACGTTGTGGACATGACCAAATAGCCTCTCCTCCTTGTGTTGTGTCGACATTTTGTCTGACGCGTTGCTCTGCCTTGTGCCTCGTCTGACGGGGTTACGTCGATGAAAGGGGAGATTGGCAGCGGGTCATGTTGAACAGTGAGGTGCTTTAACCAGAGGGGGGTGGGTGGAGAGGGGCAATGGTGTGATATTAAGACACTCCTAGCTTGCCCCCGTCCTCACCCCGAAATAAATATTTCCTGATTTGCCACTGACAAGTAATATAAATTTTAATATTTAATATTGGAGATGGCGGGATGGGAGGAGGAGCTGGGAGGGATTGGCATCATTATTGCTGCTGGCACGGCGTTAAAGCGGACTAGCACTGACCTGGGCACATTACGGGGCAACATTAAGTGAAAATTATGACAGGAGGGATTAAAGCGGGGGCCCTGGGTTGGTGATACAGACGACTAATCATTCGGCGGCTGCCCTTCTCGTTTTCGCTGCCACCGCCGTTTGACGAGCCCCCAGCCTTGCCACTGATTGATATAATAGTGGACTAATACACCCTCTGGTGTACTGCATTCCTCGGCTCTCTGTGACCTGACAATTATAGTGCCTGGTGACAAGGACAAAAAACCCACAGCGCCGCCCTTGTCTGTCAAGCGTAATTTCCATGGGTCAAGATGAAAGTCCGGCACATTTGTCACGGGCCGGTGTGAGGGCCCGTACAAACGCATTAATGGAGCCACTCTTTAGCGCTCGCTCGCTCGGTCCGACTGTCAACCAGCCCTATCCCAGCTGCCTGCCTGAGGACCTCTTCCTCACAAAACAGCGCTTTTTTTTACACAGACACACCTGTTATGTTGATTATGTGTGAATTCAGACTACTGTAGAAGGCATTAGAGAGAGAGAGAGAGAGAGAGAGAGAGAGAGAGAGAGAGAGAGAGAGAGAGAGAGAGAGAGAGAGAGAGAGAGAGAGAGAGAGAGAGAGTCCAATGCGCCCCACAACACAGCCCAACGCAGGCACAATACGACCTTTATGCAAATTCTGTGACATAGACTTGGACTGAGGGAGTTGGACTGAATCCTGTGCCTCAGTTGCAAAGCGCTGTGATTGGCAGGTTTAACGGCTCCCAACTCTAAAAACACATGGCTGCCTAAAGTGTGTCTCATGTGGCTATGTGGTATCCAAAAGCAATACTTATCCTCATTACCGGTTCAAGTACATGATACATGGATGTTTTACAGTATATAACCCAGAAAAAGAGCCTGGTAATTGCCAGTGCGTCAGGAAAATGGTCTGTGACAGCTCAACATAAAGTATTTTGACGTGCCAATGTCACGTCCCCTGATAAGTAGTTTAGCATAAGAGTGTCAGACTGAAAGACAAAAAATAGACAATGACAAAAGACGCCATTGTCAGTCTCAGTCATGGCAGACAAATTCTGACACAAAGTTTTGGCAGTATGGTGCGCTACAGATATCTGGATTGGGGTGAATAAATTGACAGTGGCTTGAAAGGTTCATTATTTCAGTTGAACAGACACGGTTTACATACCAGTGAAGCATTATAATTCAGACTCACATGATAGTTAAATAATAAAGATAAGATATGGGCCTCACAACCACAAACACAATGTGATCCAAGGAACACGCCAGTAGACTCAGTCGTTGGCAAGAGACCAGTTGCTTACAACAACCACAATCACAGTAAGAGAAATTTGCACATGATTTATTATCTGACGATAAAACAGTTGTTTGCTGAAACCACAGTCCTAGAGGCAATCAAATACAGTATGTAGACAAATTATATGGTGATAGGCTGATAATAATAAGTAACAAGTTGAGTAATTTTGACACAGTCACTCGAATGCCTTGAAACAAGTCTATGCACTGTTTATAAGGCCTTAGTAATGTCATGACTTCTGTGTCAATACACAGATTAGTTACAACTAAAATCCAATTACAGTGTAATGAAGCGATAAATGGGCGATACATTATGACTCTTGATAAAAACACCATGTACTCCACACGGCGAAAAAGTAGTTCTTACTTTTTCCCACTGACTCATACATTCTGGTAATTAGAGCGGGAGAGAGCCAATAAAACCAGGAGTTGTTTGTAAGAAACCTAATCTGCAAATAATTTATTCACTTTACACCAAAATGAGGTCACATTTAATCAGGCATGAGCAGCTTTAACCAAGGCAATTGTTTTTCATAATGTTGGTCTCCTACACAGGCTGCCACTACTGGCTACGCTTCACAGTATACGCCTTTTTTCTTGTGGTTTCTACATGCTATCCATACGTGTTCCTTTACATGGAAAGCGGGCGGCCCAAACACTTTATCTCTGCAAGAATCTCCACATGAAATACAAAACAAGAAAAGAGCTCTGCCTGTGTACAAACCCAAGCCCCAAATGGTGATATCATGCAGCAAGGCCTAATTATTCTTTAACCTTGGCAACTTGAAGCGATTCCCTGCTACAAATGCATGCTCAGCTAGCTGCAGTATACAGTATGAAAGAGAGAGCGGGAGAAAGCTTGTCTGGAGGGCTTGTTACCATGCAGGCGAAACAGCGTTCAGACTTCACACACAAGAGGTGAAAATATGTTTACGGCTCCTATAATAATCCCACCTGCGGACCAAAGCCAGCTTCTTAGTCAGCCTGAGGGCAGTCGGGTTTGACCAGACCAGAGCAAGCTAGCATTCAGACACTATGGGTTACATAACACACATATAGCACAGCACTGCCCTTGTCTGTCTCCGCCGTCAAGGTCAAAAGGACATAGTTTGTGTGACCGAACTGCCAAAATGGTCAGGGATGGAAAAAAAAATGGTTTTCTTACCTTGTGAGCGCTCCTCCTTTTGTGGTGAATTTAGCAGTTGGTCTGGGGCAAAACCTGCTGCTTACAGGGCAACTTTTTCACTGGGTGTTTGTGCAGGGTCAAAAGAAAAGGGTGGTGGTGGTGGTGGTGGTGCTGGTGTCAGTGGTGGTGGTGGTGGTGTCGGTGGTGGTGGTGTTGGTTGGGTTGTTTGGGAGTTGAGCAGAGGGAAGGGGGTGTGGAAGTGAGGGTCTTTTCTCCGGAATCTGATAATTAGCTTGACAGCATAAAAAAGAGCCCCCTTTAGAGGGCAAAAAACAAACCAAAACAAAAATGTGCTGTGTGGCGCTGTGCTGTCTTGTTTAGTGAAACGTATGTGGAAAAAAAACTGTCAGTGTGTAGTGTGTGTGTGTGTGTGTGTGTGTGTGTGTGTGTGTGTGTGTGTGTGTGTGTGTGTGTGTGTGTGTGTGTGTGTGTGTGTGTGTGTGTGTGTGTGTGTGTGTGTGTGTGTGTGTGTGTGTGTGTGTGTATGTGCGTGCGTGTATGTATGTGCGCACGCACGTGTGTGTGTGTGTATGTGTGTGTGTGTGTGTGTGTGTGTGTGTGTGTGTGTGTGTGTGTGTGTGTGTGTGTGTGTGTGTGTGTGTGTGTGTGTGTGTGTGTGTGTGTGTGTGTGTGTGTGTGTGTGTGTGTGTGTGTGTGTGTCTCAGTGTGTATATGTGTGTCTACGTATCGGTGCTGCTTTTCTGCCTCTGAACTCCCAACCATAATATCACATATTTTTTGAAAAGAAAGCCAAGAAAAAAAGAGAAATAAAATATATAAATATAAAAAAGATAAGAATAGTACTCAGGAAGGGTGCCTTTTTAGTGCTACTGCTTTGATGCTATCAGGGAGCTGTTTGGTCTGAGGCGGTGGCTTGCATGATAATGGCTGTGCTTTATCCACAGGTAGGTGTACTGTGGTACAGTGAGTCAGCCCTCTTTTGAACGTCTAAACCGCCCTGCTCTGCTCTGCTCTGCTCTGCTCTGCCAGTCTCCTGGCTGCATGAGAGATCTGAGTCTGGGTTTGCACACCCGGGTGAATTCCTCATGAAAGATTTACTTCCCCGATGCTGAATGATTATATTATTATGCTCTCATTCTCTCACCAAGTGCATGCTAAGTGCCGCTTCTGTGTTTTTTTTGAAGCTGTGCAGTGCAGTGCACACTGCAGAATACAAAGCCCTATTACAATGTTCTTGCATGATTGAAACAAGGCCTAAGAGTAGCCAAGAGTCCGCAAGATTCTCTCCTTGAAGAGAAGATGTAGAAACGACTTTTTCACCACGAAAAAGTCACATCGAGTGCAGTGAGCATGTCCACTTCAACAGTCTAACAGTCGTTGTTTGCTCTTAGATAATGTTGCCTCATCATGGAATACATTAAACGGCATTTCGTCTAAGCCGATTTCCCAGGAAAAAAAACATCCGTAAAACAAGAGGAGATAAATCCTTTTTTCCTGGAACATGAAGCACCAGCCAGCGCTCCCCTTACTAATATTTACACAGTGTAAATAATAACAATGTTAATGGCAGGATAAATACAAAGCAGAGCAAAATCTGATTACTTATCCTCTCTCTGGGTGTCTGTTTGTATGTGTTTGTGTGTGTGAATGTGTGTGTGTGTGTGTGTGTGTGTGTGTGTGTGTGTGTGTGTGTGTGTGTGTGTGTGTGTGTGTGTGTGTGTGTGTGTGTGTGTGTGTGTGTGTGTGTGTGTGTGTGTGTGTGTGTGCATGTGTGTGGATGCATTCATGTATGTGTGTGTGTGTGTGTGTGTGTGTGTGTGTGTGTGTGTGTGTGTGTGTGTGTGTGTGTGTGCGCGCGCGTGCGTGTGGCGAATTGAAAATTTAATTTGAAATCTGAGGACCCCGCTCTGACTGTAATGTATTACAGTCCGGCAGCAGGCTAAATTTAATAAAGCCGGAGAAAGTTCTAAAATGCATATTGCCCAGATAAGGACGAGGGCCGTACCTCTTCTCTTTTTTTCCTAAAGTAATTATGAGGTCCTCTTCATCTCCGTCATTAGTCAAAGTGACAGCCGCTCCCCCGTGGCTCCTCTCCACGGTTTCCGCCCCGCGCACCTAGCTCAAAGAATGCCCGTAATAAATGTTTACAACTCACAGGTAATAGAGTCAATATTGGAGTCATCAATTATTGAGCTTGAGGGATGGACAATCAAATCCCATGATTATTGTTGGGGCTTGAAAGCATGCGTGTGTGTGTGCGTGTGGGGCCCCTGCCGTCACACACACAGGGGATAGGGGATAGGGGCAGCGCATGCAACAGTAAGGATGGGTGTGCGCAGACGCACGTACGCACGCACGCACGCACACGCACACACGTGAGTATGCGTCCACTTTCCTCTCACCTTTTCACACATGAGATAATCTATGTGTGCGTGTGTGTGTGTGTGTGTGTGTGTGTGTGTGTGTGTGTGTGTGTGTGTGTGTGTGTGTGTGTGTGTGTGTGTGTGTGTGTGTGTGTGTGTGTGTGTGTGTGTGTGTGTGTGTGTGTGTGTGTGTGTGTACTGCCATAGGGACAATAACATTTAGATGACATAATTACCATCAACGGCAGCCCCTTTCAAAATGACATTTTGAAGCCATCTTGAGAGTAATGCAAATATTTACACTTTTCAACTGTGCCTCAGTGACTTCCCAAAGCATCCAAATGTTAACCTTAATATACTGTGTGTGTGTGTGTGTGTGTGTGTGTGTGTGTGTGTGTGTGTGTGTGTGTGTGTGTGTGTGTGTGTGTGTGTGTGTGTGTGTGTGTGTGTGTGTGTGTGTGTGTGTGTGTGTGTGTGTGTGTGTGTGTGTGTGTGTGTGTGTGTGTGTGTGTGTGTGTGCATGTGTGCGTGCGTGTGTGTGTGTGTATGCGTGTGTGTGCAAGTATGTGCATGTGTATGAATGTGTATATGTGTATGTGTTCATACAATTGTGCCACTTGGTCTCCCACAGTGTGTGTGTGTGTGTGTGTGCTCTATATTTAGATGCTTGTGTGACTATGTGTGTTTGCGTGATCTTTGTGTGTGCACGCAAATATACAGTACGTGTGTGATTTTTTTTCCCCTTCCTCCCTGTGTGTGTGTCCACAAATGTCTGGAGATTTCATTTATGCTGAGCTCAAAGGAGTCTGGAACTGCTGGGAAGCTGCATACTTTAACTTCAACTTTATGCTGAGGCCGGCTAGTTTGTTTTAGCCGGACAGTCTCCAGATATTTCCCCCACACACCACCATGTCAAATTATATAACAGACAGAGAAATGTGAATCCAAATAAGCACTTGTCAAATGAGGGCCCAAGATCATTTTTTTTAAAAATTCATTGGACTTCACCTGAAGGTCAGAAGCCTGTCACACCCCATTTTAATATCTTAACTTGAAGGGGTGGGCAAGCTGCATTGAGAGCCGCATTGAACGAAAGCTGTGAACGAAAAAAAGCACAGAGCTTTATTTTTCCAAACACGTTACAGGGCATAGGTGTAAGTGTGTGTTATGAGTGCGTAGGCATCGATGCCCAAGACACGCTTGTCTATTACGTTTAACCAACTGGTGCCTCATCGCTAGGATTCTCGGAGCAGAGATTAAAGAAGATCAAACAGTTATATGCATTCTCAATGAAAATCTAAAGGGACGTAAAGCCCCGGTACATGAAGAATGATATTTTCTCAGAATTGACGTTCCTGGGAGGATCCTCGACTATATCTTATCTTGCCCTGATTGCTAAGAAAGTCAGAGAAAAAGTTGGCTCGATGTGCTTCTAGCCTTACAGGTCAATGCATTGGACTTTTTTTTTTTTACCCGGTAACTGCTCAATCCAATTTTTTTAACAGTGGTGTATCACACCGTCAGAGTGAGTTTTGATTAGACCCTTAAAAATCAATGAAAGGTAAATCAAAAGTTAAATTGCTGACCAACGGAGGCCTGTCATATCTGTTCTCAAACTATACACCGCTGATCGCAACAGAAACAAGGAATAAATGTTTGCTTGACAAGGTTCGTTGCCCTTGTTATTGCAACAAAGGGGGGCTATTTCTGACCGCCATTGCTGAATACAGAGGCAGTAGTAATGACTTTATATGGGACAGGCACTGAGGTAGCTGGACTTAGTGGCACTGAAGGGTAGATTTGAGCCTGGGGTGGTCTCGGTGTGTGTGTGTGTGTGTGTGTGTGTGTGTGTGTGTGTGTGTGTGTGTGTGTGTGTGTGTGTGTGTGTGTGTGTGTGTGTGTGTGTGTGTGTGTGTGTGTGTGTGTGTGTGTGTGTGTGTGTGTGTGTGTGTGTGTGTGTGTGTGTGCACCTGTGTGTGTCTAACTGTGCATGTGTGCATGACTGTGTGTGTGTACATTTGTGTGCAAATTCACGTCTGCTCATGAGTGAATGCGTGTATGTGTGCGCGTTTTGATAATACATGTCTGAGTATGCATGTGCGTGAGTGTGTGTGTGTGTGTGCGTTTGTGCACGTGTGCACAAATTCATGTCTGCTCCTGTGTGTGTGTGTGTGTGTGTGTGTGTGTGTGTGTGCGCGCGCGTGCGCGCACGCTTGTGGGTGTGGCTGTGGGTGTGGGTGTGTGTCAGCTGCCAACTGGGCAAACCCGCTACACATCCAGACAGACAGCACCCAAGACCCTACCCATTCCCATCTTTGCTCTTAGCCTATTTCATTTTGTTTTACCTCATGTTTTTCTCCTCTCTCTCTTTCTTGTTTTTTTTCTTTTTTTCTCTCTTTCTTTTTCTTCTTCATCTTCTTTCTTCTTCTTCTCACAGGAGTGCCATACCCCCCGTGGGCTCAATTTCTGCAGCTGACCTGAGAGGCTGTGGCGTGGATGAGATAAACTGGGCCTATTTCAGCACTGCTGCACTCTGTCAATACCAGGGAGCAGGTTCAACTTAAAGATGAGCTGAGTGGGACAGAAAAGAAAAATCAGTGACACCAACCAGTGATCACTGACCAGAGACTGTTGACCATGACACCTTGCTTCAGAAGGGAATGGCTATTGAAAATCAAAAGTAGGCCATCACTTATAAAATAACTGTTTTGCCATTCATAATTACAGGAAACTTCATTGAATGAGATGCAAAAATAAATGTGTCTAACCACAATAAAAGAGGCTGCAAGTAGGCCTGGGGGCCATATTGAGTTAATCATGGAGTCTGATAGTGCAATGTTTACAATGATGCCTTACACGTGGTAATCCACTGACATTATGGTGAATTTGTGGCCTTTTCAATGTGTTTACTTCTTTAAGTATAGTATAGTAAGTATAGTAAAAATACAGAGAATTCAACTCTGAACGTTCCTCTTGCCCATTGAAAATGCACAAAGCTTTATCCCTATTGAAGAGAAAAAGTGTGCTTTTAGAGAAACCAATGCTGTTTTCTGAAGCAATGAGTTGCTTCCTCAAGACCTTCAACTGCGGAGTGAAGGGGGAAAAGGCCTTATTTGCCATTTTCTCACTTTCATCCAGGCCATCTTGTGGCTTGTCACAAATGCTTCAAACCCGTAGGCCTATATAAACTATTGGTACACCTGTGTAACCATTCATAATTACGGGAATCATAATCAAATGAAATACAGAAATAAATGTCTCAAATCTGGTACCCAATATCTCGAATCCAGTACCCAAAATGTCAGTAACTAGTGTGACCAGGATACGATGTGTGTACGACATCAGCTGCAATGTATGGATACAGGAGGGGAGGGTTACTTCAGAGACAGCTGAAAGGCAAAATGTAGAAAATCGTTGGTTAGGTGCCTGTCAGCTGACAATGTGTTCTAGATTCGTCTTGTACATTACTGTAGGTACAGTAGTCCTGGCCAGGGCTGTAGTACTCAAGTCCGGACTCAGGTCTGTTTTTCTATGGAATTGGACTTGTCTTGGACTCACTATTAGTTGGGACTCCCACTTGTCTTGGACTCAGGCCTTGCCAAATTAAGCTTTCGGACTTGCGCGTGTCTGTCTTAATTTTGTTACGAACACTGTCCATCATAGATTCTAAAGGGGAGCTTGAAATCTAATAACATACAAGTTTGTCTTCACATGCACCCACATAGGTTACCTTATGTACAGTGTGATCACAGAACAAGGATAGATATCATGTTAAACTATATGGTAAAATTCAAGTCCCTGACATTTGTTAGTTAGTTCTAACTCAGTTACTTTTTGTAGCAGTAACAAGCTACTTTTTCAAAGTAGGCTAACGTGACCAACATTGACTATCAGATACACATTGTCACACTACCAGTAAGTCAGAACTACAGTGCCCTCCATAATTATTGGCACCCCTTGTTGAGATGTGTTAAAAGCCTTAAAATAAATTCAGTGTTTATTGCAGAAGAATACTGTCACACTGAAAATTGTAGAAAAATGTAGCCTTCAACTCAAATGAATTGTAAGAAAATAAAAAAATCCCTGACTAAAAAATAATTATTTTTCATTAAATCACCTGTTCCACAATTATTGGCACCCTTAAGAATTCCCAGGAAATAAATATAATTGAAGCATTTCTGTCATTTCTACAGTAGTTTACAAAGTTTACCAGAGTATGTTGGAACATTTAATTAGTAATTCATCACTTCCTGTTTCCCTGGGGTATAAATATGACGTGACACCGAGGCCATTTCTCTTAACAAAGGAACACTCTTAAACAAGTGGGAGATGACAAAGGTCAACACAGCAATACAAGTGAGGCAGATTGTGCGTCGACCTTCAGGTCAGGGCAGAGCTACTAAAAAAGATTGCCACTCAACCCAGCAGCTGCCCATATCCACTGTGAGAGGAATGATTAAAAAAAACAACTGGAACAGTGGTAAACAAGCCTGGACGGAGACCCAAGTTTATTTTGCCACCACGCACAGTGGGGAGGATGGTAAGAGAAATCAAAAGATCTCCAAAGCTCACTGTTACAGAATTACAACAAATGGTAGCATCCTGGGGTCACAAAGTCTCCAAATCAACCATCAGACGCTGTCTACACGCCAACAAGCTGTTTGGGAGGCATGCACGGGGAAACACTTTCCTCACTCACAATCAATAAACGCAAGCGTCTGGAGTTCGCCAAGCGGTATTGGGGCTTCAACTGGGACCGTGTGCTTTGGTCAGATGAGACCAAGATTGAGCTTTTTGGCAACAAACACTCTAAGTGGGTCTGGCGTACCACGAAAGATGCGCATGCTGAAAAGCACCTCATACCCACTGTGAAGTATGGGGGTGGGTCAGTGATGCTGTGGGGCTGTTTCGCTTCCAAAGGCCCTGGGAACCTTGTTAGGGTGCATGGCATCATGAATGCTTTGAAATACCAGGACATTTTAAATCAAAATCTGTTGCCCTCTGCCCGAAAGCTGAAGCTGGGTCGTCTTTGGGTCTTTCAGCAAGACAATGACCCTAAACATATGGCCAAATCTACACAGAAATGGTTCAGCAGACACAAAATCAAGCTCCTCCCATGGCCATCTCAGTCCCCTGACCTCAACCCCATTGAGAACCTGTGGGGTGAGCTGAAGAGGAGAGTACAGAGGAGAGGACCCAGGTCTCTGGATGATTTAGAGAGATTCTGCAAAGAGGAATGGCTGAAGATCCCTCTTTCTGTCTTTTCCCATCTTGTGAAACATTATAGGAGATTAGGTGCTGTTTTGTTGGCAAAAGGGGGTTGTACAAAATATTAACACCAGGGGTGCTAATAATTGTGACACACATTATTTGATGTCAAATAATTATTTCTTTATGTGGGATTTTTTCCCCACTGAATAAATGCACTTGTATTGAAGGTTGGATTTTTCTCTTTTTTTCCATTAAGGTCCCATATTATTTAGAAAAAAAATTAAATAATTGGAAGCTAAAAAACACATCTCAACCAGGGGTGCCAATAATAATGGAGGGCACTGTGTATGTACAAAAAGGTATAACTTTTATTTCATTACTTTTTGATAGTTCTTCATTGGGTTAGCTCTTGTTTAAAATTGAAAGCCATTTACAAAATCTCAAATCAGAGATAGACATTGAGAGCTTGCCATTCATGACAGGTGGCACTGTCAGGACTGGGGGCTGAGCACCCCTAAAGATCAGATGTAGAATCACATCTGATTCTTATTGACATTCATCCTTTTCATTGTTTAACACTGACCGACATTGTGTCTTGACAAGGATTCTAATATTTTTCGACGCTGTCTTGTCTCGGACTTGAACCTCCTTGGACTTGGACTTGCCTCGGACTTGACTTGTCTTGTCTTGGCCTGTAGCCCCTTAATGCACGCCGTACCTCCTGTGGCACGCTGTAATAGACATTGAAAGTTAACTTCTATAGTACTACACTACTATGACAGTGCACAGGGCCTTTTGTAATACATCACGACTTGGTCATTGCCATTCTGATAACAGCTCATTTATAATGCCGTGTCTGAAGGGGCTAAAGAAGTGGACTTGACTACAGCAATGCTGTAAAATGGTCTCTGCCTGTGCATACAACGTTGGTCTTTTAAAAAAAAGAATGACCTCATCTGCCTGGATGAAGACTTCCACCTAATTGGAATCAGCTGGTTTGGTGAATGGCCCTAACAAATATGCGATGTGGACTTTTTGTTCTCTGACCCTGGTACACCCACTTGCAGTGGCATTTTTTCCCTTGCAAGAGCGGTACTGTATGTATTGTGAGAGTAAGCGTCTGTAGTGTTGACCATGCCTTTCTCACCTGCCTTCATATGACACATCATACTGTACAGTACAGGCAAGAGCGACTCATAAACTCTTTTGTTTGTGCTCTCTCACATGAAGAATAGCCTTATATTAGAGTCTATTAGAGAACAGAAGACCAAACACACCCACACACACGCGCACGCACACACACGCACACACACACGCGCACACAGACACGCACACGTATGCACGCACGCACATAGGCGTGCCGACAGGGGGGCACAAAGAGGACAGTTGTCCCGGGCACAGGGAAAGAGTGGGCACGAATTGAGTCCTCATTACATTGGATGTATTGGGCTGGGGGCCCCTTTCAGACGACTTTGTCCTGGGCCCTGCCAAACCTGTCAGCAGCCCTGCACGCATGCACGGGCGGGCACACGCACGCTCACACACACACACACACACACACACACACACACACACACACACACACACACACACACACACACACACACACACACACACACACACACACACACACACACACACACACACACACACGCACACACACACACACGCACAAATAAAAGAAGAAGAAGAAAAAAGAAAGCGAAAAACAGAATCTCATGGCCTTGTGCATTTAGTCCAAATAATGACTCCTGCGCGATTCTATGGGGTGGCTTGGAATCCACAACAGACCTTGATGAAAGAGACATCAGGGCTGA
>NC_085862.1:44534463-44576963 GCF_034702125.1 Engraulis encrasicolus | reverse complement strand
ACTTAATGATATTTTGATGATCTTTGATGATAATGACTTTTTGATACCCATAATGAAATATAATATAGCTTTCACCAGAAATTACAATAAAAAGGTAAACTATAATTAAACTAACTGGGATACAAAACATGTGTTTCATATAAATCATATAAGTCATATAAAGTCATATAAATGATTGTAAATGATTGTATGGCAGGTATGAACACAGGTGTGTGCTAACAGACATTGCAGAGGCCGACTGTTTTCCAGCAAACGCGGAGCTTGGAGGCCCCAGAGCCAGACACAGCACAGCACAGCACAGCACAGCACAGCACAGCACAGCACAGCACAGCACAGCACAGCACAGCACAGCACAGCACAGCACAGCACAGCACAGCACAGCACAGCACAGCACAGCACAGCACAGCACAGCACAGCACAGCACAGCACAGCACAGCACAGCACAGCAGCACAGCAGAATCGGCTGTCTGTGAAACCCAGGGTGGTGGAAGGTGGATGGTGGGCCCTTCAAAAGAGGCAGCATCTCAGACACACACCTGTGAGTTTATGACAGACAGGTGGGTGATGGGTGCCATCAGAAGGAGAAAAAAAACACCTGAAGCCGAAGAACAGAGATGGTGGGGCTGGGCCGGGCCGTGTGTGTGTGTGTGTGTGTGTGTGTGTGTGTGTGTGTGTGTGTGTGTGTGTGTGTGTGTGTGTGGGGGGGGTGATGGTAGTGGAGGTGAATACGTACGTACGGCAGCTCCAAATGAGCATTCATTTTTGGTTTGTTTGTTTGTTTGTTGGTTGGCGTGTTTGGGGGAAGTGAAATGAGCGCTGATGCATGATATGCATGATCAACACCCAACGTCAGCTCCACAGCCTGTGGACAAGACTGTGCTGCTCGGCTGGGTAGGCGCATAGTGCATGCCGGCGCGGGAGGAGCAAACCATGTATCACGGGCGAAACAAGAAGCATTCTTATCCTATCCCTCCCCGCACCTAAATGGTGCAAATGCATTTAGATGATTGAAAAGTTGCTTGCGCAGAAAACAGAGACACTGCGAAACGGGCAAATAATAGGCTCCTCTGTAGCAGGCCGACCCCCCGAGGCCAACCTCATGAATAAAGCCCCAGTGATCGAACACTGTAGTCTGAGTGCATCATTAACTACTTGCATTCATATGCACGACTCATATTTCTCTACAAAAGCCACGATGACGGTTATGTCGTATCTCTCTGCACAAAAAAAAGAAAAAAGAAAAATGCTGGATCAGACAGTGGGATGGGACGGTGCTCGCGCGGTGTCGTCCTATTAAGCTGTGCTGATGGTCTCTTCTTGGCTCAAAGTGGGGGCTGTCTTATTGGACTGTAGTTATCCCACCAGCTGTTTTGCCCAGTCAGACTATGGAGACTATACAATAGCTTCCACGTAGGCTCCAGAGATTGTGTTCTGTGTGCTTGAGGGTTTTGATCACGTTCTATGCAGCACTTATATATATTTGTATACAGTGTGCATGGATTAACTTCACTGATCAATGAATCCATCATGAAAGGATTACATCATCAGAAAATTGACTGTTCAATTAATGATTATCACTTGCCAGAATTTTTTAACAGTTTTTACTGTGATCAGGGGTGGGGAGCCTATGGTTCGGGGGCCATTTACGGCTCCTGAGGCCGTCTTATCTGGCACCCGATATAATTTGAATGTCAAACCTGATGACGCACTGGGCAAAACGCGTTGTTCGCTCCAAAAAATAAAGTAAGAAAAAGAACAGTAAGCAGTGTGCGGTGTCTTTTGAATTAATTTTGTTCATTTTTCGCCTCACACCTGCAATTGCACTGCTGAGGGCTTGTGCACAAGGACTCTCTTGAACTTTGATCATTTTAATGTCATTCAGTTTCACATAAAATATGACATGTTTTGTGAAGAAATCATAAAAATTACATTTAACTCATATTTTCAGGGGACCAAGTGAAGGTGGGGTCTGCTGTAAAGGTCTTTAATATAAGCCATAAGTGCAGAGGGATATCCTGGTTTGTGTTCATAAGTACGGCCCTTGGAGGACTTCATAAAATTTGATGTGCCCCCTTAATTGAAAAACGTTCTACACCCCTGGATGAGATCGTGCCTGGGGAAAAAATGATCTGAAAGGGCTCCCTTCTCAATACACATAATGTAACAAAGACCACATTCTGGGGGCCCCCTCTCTCCTTAGGGCCTGGAACAACTGACCCCTTTGTCCCCCTCTGTCAGCTTCCCTGATTATGATGCCAGACAATGACATAGTTTATGAAACTAAAGTCCACGGGGAAAAAAGGGGGAGCATTAATAATGGTCCATCTCTGCCCCATCCAGTAAATAAATAGATAAGTAAATACAAACAAGTCAGCTGTGTGTCCCTGGGGGTGCGGACTAACACAAATGTTTTGTCGAAAACAATGCGTTATTTGTGTCCTCTGAATCCAATGATTAGCATTCTTTAGAGCTGTTTTCGTGCTTTTCTCTGGCAAAAAAGGAGCACATTTCGCCGCGGCCCTCGCTGCCTCCATTCGGAGCACATAAATCATTAGGGAAATGCCGGGGCTGTATGGAAATTAATGGCAAAGAGGAAGTAAAACTTTGATAAATTACTGTTTCCTATCCCCCTCCCGCTCTTCCAACAAAAAGTAAGGCTTATGTTGCTTTAATGAATCTAAAAAAAAAACTCCACGGGTGTGATGTCCACCTTCCAAAAGCTCCACATATCCCAGAGGGGTGTCATTAGAGAGAATCAGTCAATACAACCCATTTTGAAAGTAGCTCGCCTTAACGGCGCACTAAAAATGGACCCGGCGTACATCACGTTAAGCTGTGCCAGCGGACCTTTAAAACACGAGTCATTTATGAATGAGGTTACAGGCTGACGAATAGGCGGCCAGCTCACAGCTAGGTGAGCGGCTACGACGACGACCGAGAGCGAAGCTGAGCTGAGCTACTGAGCGGCTGCCAGGGAAATGTTAACGACCACGTCGGCAAAGAAAGTGGATTTGTATGGCAAACACGGATGTGTGCTTTTGGTTAAAACACACACGTCATACTGAGTTAATGCTGTCAGATGGCTGCGCGACTCTTTCCAATGTGAATGAAGTGTCTTGCAGAGTTAAGCACACAGCGCAGCGAGCACACATGTCTCACACAGACTCCTCAGACAGACACACATGCATGGAGATGCATGCACAGATACCCCCCCCCTCTCTCTCACACACACACACACACACACACACACACACACACACACACACACACACACACACACACACACACACACACACACACACACACACACACACACACACACACACACACACACACACACACACACACACACACACACACACACACACACAGACCGACACTCATAACTGATTGCTTCGTTTCCTCCCTCTCAATCTGCACCCATGTCTCCACTGACTACTATTTCAACTCCATGTACATACTTGTAAATGATCTCTGACGACTACATCATCAATGGAATATATTTGCGCTGAATGATATATGGACTTTATGCTGTGTCCTTAAAACCCGACTCTACTGACTGTTTTATTACCATGATATATATGCCATCAACTCTGGACGTCCAGGTCTCTGCAAAGAAAAAAGCGTTACATAAACAGTATTGTAGTGACTGAGTTTCAGGACTAACAGTCATAACAACTGAACCAACAATAATAGTAATAATAATAACAACTTGGTAACACTTTATTTTACAATGTTTTGTGTGTTTATGTGCATCAGCATGTAAAATGATGTACTGTGCTTACAATGTATCCTACTCAAGGCTAAAATGAACCTTTTCCATCTGCAGCCAATTTGGCTAGATGGTAAACCAGCCAATCATACACTCACTACCAGTCAAAGTGCAGTAAGTTCTCTTTTATACCAGCCAAACTGAAGTTTCACCAGCGTTTGACCAGTTGTCAGGTGTAATAGCGGTGGTACATAGGGGTAACATTTGTATATACTTTGTAAACTTGTATTTAATTACGTAATGGGAACCGTAATATAAGCTGTAACCATAACAATAATAACTCTGTCAGTCATCATGTTTGTCCTTGCTATTTTACTCATCACCAAAAAAACGAAACAAAAAATCCTTTCCTACGTTTTGACAAACATGAGACAACACGTAAGTGCTCTCTGCAGAGAAAATATCTCTTTTTTCCCCTAGAAAATGCAACAGAAGAGAGATAGAGAGAGGCAGCAATCCTACTGGGCAGAGTCTCTGACCAGAGCCAGCAGTGCTGCGTTGAAGCTCGTCTGTGGCCCATTGAAAACCAATAACCCCTGGGAAAAGACTACAGTGTTTTGTCTCTGTCTGTCTACAAATAACAGGTTTTTTTTTCTTTCAAACCTGTCCTGGGATTGTCTCCAGTACACTTTGGAAATATATTTTCTGCACCATTGGAAAGTAAATATTTGTGTGTGTGTGTGTGTGTGTGTGTGTGTGTGTGTGTGTGTGTGTGTGTGTGTGTGTGTGTGTGTGTGTGTGTGTGTGTGTGTGTGTGTGTGTGTGTGTGCGTGTGCGTGCGTGCGTGCGTGCGTGCGTGCGTGCGTGCGTGCGTGCGTGCGTGCGTGCGTGCATGCGTGTGTGTGTGTGCGCATGCGCCCGGGTGTGCGCATGTGTGTGTGTGTGTGTGTCTGTGCGTGTGTGTGTGTGTGTTTATGCACGTGTGTCTGTATGTAGTAGTGTAATGGTGTGTGTGTGTGTGTGAGTGAGAGAGAGAGAGAGAGAGAGAGAGAGAGAGAGAGAGAGAGAGAGAGAGAGAGAGAGAGAGAGAGAGAGAGTACTTGCATTGCTCTCGGGGAGGAGGGAGAAGATGCAGGGAGAGGGAGATAGACTGGCCAGCAGGGCAGCATTGATTGATCATTTCTCCTCCCTCTCCGTCTCTGTCTTGCATTAGTCTGCCAGCGCGGCCGCGCTTCGTTGCTCATCACTGTAAATATTCACTGAACCCATGGTAGGCCACGCCACACCACAACCCCACCCCACCTCACCCCACCTCTCCACATCGCACCCCTCTCCACGCCACGCCACATCACACCACACAACAGCACATAATCGTAGCCCCACCACTGATTCCTGATAGGATCACATCTTCTGGTTTTAAACAAGGCATTTCACGGTTATAACTGAGGGCGTGTTTTTTTTTTAAGCCTGAGAGATATCAAGTGGAAACACACAAATCCAAGGTTGAGCTGCCTTCCCAGAGCAGGTGTTTACTTGGCCGAAAAAACAAACCAACAAAAAAAATAGTTCAGGTATGTATGTCCTACAATATGGGAGTGTTGCACATCAGACCGTTCTGACTTCTGCATGCTGTGTAAATGGTATATCACAATGCAGCCACAGAGGACCCCAGTAAACAGACAACACAAAGGCACTCCATGTGTCTTTGAAGATCCGCACCTGTGCTGAACCTATAGGCGGTATCCAGTAGGCAATGTTTCTGGCTATGAATACACTGTGTTTTTCTATGGTTGCATTTGCTCACACATGGATATTTTATTTGGCTCACCGTTTCAAGTCTTTACACACTAATCTACAAAACTCTGGACAGAAACATATCATGTTAACTTGTGTTTATGCCGTTTTATGTCCCAAATGTACATGCCAAATGCCAGGATTTATATGTCAAATTCATGCATGCTAAATAAAAACATGCAATATAGCACATAAAAGCACTGGAGAATTTCATCATTCAAAATGTGTGCACTGTCTTGTTAAAGGTGTAAATTCAAAACAAAGTACAAATTATTTTCTTATTTCGGAATCCCAGTTGAAGGCATGACGCTATAAAAGTGAAGAGAAATTTCAATACTCAAGACACAATATTTTGTAATAAATAACAAAATCTGTGAACAGTTTTAGGAATAGTGCCCTAATAAGTGATTGCAGCTTTGAGCCAACCTCTTTGACAACTGCTGACTTACGCTGAATGAAGCTGATGCTGAATGTGTCCAAAAAAATGAGAGACTGAGATTAACTGCACCAGGTTGCTTTTGCGTGAATACTTTCTGCCTCTGTAAAACTGTTAAGGCAGTGTGTACTGTAGTGTAATTCTTTCCATGAAACCCTGAGAGGGGCTCAGAAGGGATGAGTTCATGAAAAGTCTCCAAAGAACATTTAATGAGGCCTAATTTTACTAATGATCAGCGATATGATCCGGCACAGAAATGCAATGTGGGAAATAAGGTAAGGATTATCTCTCGTGTAAACAGTTACCCCGAGCAGAGGCAAGCGCACAGAGGGGGGAGAAAAAATATATAATCTTGGAGTTGCTCATACATCAGCCACAATCATTCCTGCAGGCAACACAGTGTCGCCTTAAAGACTCCCTCAGACAGAGCATATAAAAACTAAAAGACCCTAAAAGCCAAAGCAATCCAATACACCTTTTATGCAAATGAGCCAGAGAGCAAGACAAAAGCAAAGGGGAGGGCCTAGTGAAAGGTAATGATTATACATCACAAGTGTATGACAAATCACCACTTTTATCACTGTGGTTGCATTAATTGCAGAGAGATGTGCCTCCATTACCCTTGCAAGGTTGCGCTGAAAGCAGGCAAATAAAAAGGCTGCTGCTCAAATGGTGAGTATAGCAGACTGTCTGGAGACAGGGCGATTGATAAAAAAGTTAATGTCAGTGAGGCACTGACTGATGATGGATCGGATGGAGATGCATCACGCCGGAGAGATTCTGGAGGGGGAGAGAAATGTTCCGCTCCGTCGTCCTTCCTTATGGCTTTGGGGAAAAGCCTGAAGATACAGATACAATACAAACGAGGAGGGGGAATTTCTAAACATGTTCAATCCATTTGCATGGCATTATTAGGGAGTGTTACATTGTGACAGTGAGAGGGGGAACTTTTCAGGCAGCTAAATGGCAAATGTTACTATTCCGAAGTCTATTGGAATCTCTGAAGTCTATTGAATCAGCAGGCCATGGACTGATCAGTGAAGCTTTTGTTCATCTGAATGAGGTGGGGTGTTCTGGAGTGATAACAAGGAGCAGCTGGAGTCACAGGCATCAGAAAAAATATCCCTTGGAGTAGGTATGTGTCATCTCGTCAGTAGAACACAGGTCATAAACTTTTTTTGTTATGATCTGTTGGCGCCGCACATCACTATGTGGTAGGAAGACAGGTTTTTAAATAAATTATGAAAAAGGAAATTTGGAATGAAATAACGTTTTGCTTTTTGAAGTCGTGTGAAGTATTTATGAGTCATAATATTAACATTTTTGCGACCTCGGTGGAGATTACTCAAAGTTTAGATTTAGCGGGAAGCCTTTTAAAATCGTCTCTTTAACACAGGAGGTGAGGTAGTTTTATTGGCATAATAGTTCATGGTTATCTGTAAAATAACTCGCTACAGGAAAGGAAAGTCTTTAAACACAAAAACACTGTTTACCCAAGCCCGCAAACACTGTGTAATATGTACTGTGGAAAATGTTTCACAAAAAACTGCCTAAATATGGAAGTCAGCCCAGAGTGTGCGTTTCTTTTTTATTTTAGTGTGTGTGTGTGTGTGTGTGTGTGTGTGTGTGTGTGTGTGTGTGTGTGTGTGTGTGTGTGTGTGTGTGTGTGTGTGTGTGTGTGTGTGTGTGTGTGTGTGTGTGCGTGTGTGTGTGTGCTTGCGTGCGTACGTGCATGCATGTGTGTGTGTGTGTGCGTGTGTGTCTCTGTTCATGTGCAAGCAAGTCTAGTGCAGTGCAAATCCGTCCAGCGTACATGGGGCCATGCTGTGCCTAAGTGCTAGATTATAGTTTCTTGTCAACTTCTTGCTTGTACGAGCTGCACTAATTTTGCAAAAACACCTGGAGACAGATGGCCAGATCCGGCAAAGACAGCATGAGCGAATTGAACTCCACCAGGGTCAACTAATAAATGGATATTGGCCCTAGGATGTCAAAACTCGCCTTTGATCTTCCAGAAAAACACAAGATCTCCACTGCCATTCCAGCTGCAGGTGGGCTCCTCTGAAAAAAAATACAGAAAGAGAAATGATGAAGAATTCCTCAAGCCAGCTTTGAAGGGAAAAAAATCATCCTCCACAATCCTTTCTGTACTTCATTCTAAAACTGAAACTCTTCATCACTCTGTGCACAAACACACACACGCGCATGCACGCACAGACGCGTGGACCCACGCACGCACACACACACACACACACACACACACACACACACACACACACACACACACACACACACACACACACACACACACACACACACACACACACACACACACACACACACACACACACACACACACACACACACACACACACACACACACACACACACACACCATCCAAAACCTACAAGTCTGGGAGGACTTTATGTGTTTCCTCTTCTATGCGTGGGGGCAGCCGATAGTGCACAAACTGATCTGATGTATGGCTGGCCTGGCCGGGGCCACACTTGTTGGTAGGGCCGGCCCAAGCCTTTATGGGGCCCGAAGCAAAATTTAATCCGGGGCCCCCCATACCGAATATATAGTGGCTCCTGTTTTATTCATCGTAGTAAATGGCACATGAGAAAAAATGATGACTAGGGAAACTTGAGGACAATACTTCTTCCTGGAACTCCTGGGCTCCTGGGGGCCCTGGTGGCTTGGGGGCCCTAAGCCTCGGGTTGGGGCCCTGCTCGCTGGGTTCTCTGCAATCAGCAGCCACAGCTTCAGCTAGGTGCTGCTGGCACAGCAAGCAAGACTACACATTGATTTGTTTTTTTTCACAGGGTTAATACAACACTCAAAGAGTAAAACTTCACACTCATAGTGATGAATCTGCTGTCTAAGTGTTGAATCAACTTAGTGAGCTGTACCGTGAAGCAGGTCTCTGTCTGGGGGAACCCTGCAGCAGTGCAGCTGCCAGGCAACAGGTGGGAGATTGCAGATGGAGCCGTACAGTACAGTAGAGAGGAGAATGTGAAGGGGGAGGAAGAAAGAAAGAAACGGAGGAGGAATGAAGGACAGCAGTAACAACGATTCCAATTTCTTACCTTGTAGGAAGCAGTGGGTCAGTGGAAATGGCAACTGGCCAAAGACGTGTGGGCGACGGACGGCCAAGTCAAGTCATCTTTCCCTCACGATTGGCGAAAAAAAAAAGTTGAAACATCCCTGTCATGCTGTCATGTCTCTCCTCTCCTCTCCTCTCCGAAGTGGACAGCTGGCCGAAAAAATGTCAAGCAGTTGAGTTTGACCAGTCTGGACAGGGTAACATGATAAACTGGCACTCCACCAGTTCTTCCTGAAAGCTTCCCCAGTTGTGTGGGTGAGGTTCTATACAGTACGTAGTGCATGACTAAACAGGTTGGTGTGTGTGTGTGTGTGTGTGTGTGTGTGTGTGTGTGTGTGTGTGTGTGTGTGTGTGTGTGTGTGTGTGTCTGTGTGTGTGTGTCTGTGTGTGTGTGTGTGTGTGTGTACATGCGCGCCTGTGCCTTTGAGTGTGCACACGTATGTTTTTTTCTTTTACCAGTTGTTGCCGCTGTTGAGATGGAACAGAACTCGAGCTGTTGTCTCTGTGGCAGGTCTGATGGCGTCTGTGGTGTCCACTTAACATAAGGAGTGGGCAACGCAAGCCAACCATCCTGACAAAACAACCCTCTCTAACAGGGCTGGCCTGTGGGAGAAATAAGGCCCGGGCACTTTTGGCTTAAAGGGCCCCCTCATAATTAGTGGCACAGAACTGAGTCACCGGTGGGCCCCGCACCCTCATGAGCCCCTAATTTCAGAAAGGATTTTCTTTTTTTTTTAGCACAATTCTGGAAATAGGGGCCCACGAGGGTGCAGGGCCCACCAGGCAATGCCCACTATGCCAGATGGTCAGTCCAGCCCTGCTCTCTAACTCTCATATGGGTCGGGACGGATCAATACCCATAACAGTGACTTCTTCTTCAAGGCTTTTTTTCCCTCTTCTCTTCCCTTCTTCTCTGCTTGCTTGGCCATCGAAGATGCAGTCGTCCCAAAGGCTTGGAACCAAGGCTGTCGATACATTGTCTGGCACCCTCACAAAGGATATTCAACATAGTCTCTGACAAGTGAAAAGAAAGTGTGTGTGTGTGTGTGTGTGTGTGTGTGTGTGTGTGTGTGTGTGTGTGTGTGTGTGTGTGTGTGTGTGTGTGTGTGTGTGTGTGTGTGTGTGTGTGTGTGTGTGTTTGTGTGTGTGCGTGCGTGTGTGTGTGTGTGTGTGTGCGCGCGTGTGAACGTTCACGTTTATGTGCGTGTCTGTTCACTCTCGTGCGATTTTGTCTTTTTCAAGGTGTATGTTTTGAGGGCAATTGTATTCATGATTTTGCGGCACGTGTGTGTGCGCGCGCGCGCACGCGCGTGTGTGTGTGTGTGTGTGCGTGCGTGCATGCGTGCGTGCATGCGTGTGTGTTGCACACATGCACATGTATATTGACCAGTTGCTTTTGTCTTTTGTTTTGAGTTGCTATGAATCATTAGCAGCTGGACACGCTTGTGGGCAAATCTTCTTTAATAGGTGTTGTTTTTAGTTTTTAAAGCTCGGACAAATCCTTATGTAGACTGAAATATACATCTAAATATAAACATACACATGCACGTGTATATTGACCAGTTGCTTTTGTCTTTTGTTTTGAGTTGAATCATTAGCAACTGGACACGCTTGTGGGCAAATCTTCTTTAATAAGTGTTGTTTTTTGTTTTTGAAGCTTGGACAAATCCTGGTGTAGACTAAAACATAAATTGAATCAATATGACATATAGATTGTGCTACTGCTGTAGTATTTCAAATAACAAGTTTGATTTTTAAATTAAAGTGCTCTTATGTATCATCCATATACAATGCAAGTACGTGTGTTTGCATTGCATTAGACGTGCGTTCATGCAAACAAAACTAACATTTAAAAAATAATTGAAATACTCAAATCAATCTATTAACTTTATTTTGTTAGGTTTAATTCAGGGTTTAAATCCATCATTTTAAAGTTAAATTTAAGGGGGTGATGTCAAAATGGATTTCAATGTCAGAATGCAATTTTATTTATATTTTGCAGATACGCATTTTACTGACATCCACATGCTGACCTGAGTCCATCTCCAAATTACGTAATTTGATTAAGTATTTAGATTTTACCACTTTGTGCTTTTAGTAAATATGGAGCATAATATTGTAGTCAGTTCAAAATGTAGTTAAAATGGGTAATCCATTCACACCAGATTATTTAACAGTGATGACGGGATGATCATCAAGGTCACAAGATCATACTATAAAATATAGAAGATTTCTTTTACATTTTAAAATATATATATGAAGAGTTCAGATGCAAAAACCCCTAACTCCATTTCTGAAGACCTGCACTTCTATATTTTTAGAGAACCCCGTTGTTGGTTTGGTTTACATTCCTGTACTTGATAATACATATAAATAGTTATATTACATAAATTAAATTAAAAATATGCAATTTTGATAGCTTTGTATTAAATAAAAATGAATTAAGATTATTTTCTGAAAAGGCACTTAGGGGGTTTTGCATTTGAACTCTTCATATATTTAAAAATATTAGTGATTTATTCTTTACATTTTCAACAAAACAAATGCTATACATATCACAAATCTGAGACTGATTTTCAAACATATCAATGCTCAGAAATAGCCACTGTAGTGTAGTGTAGTGTAGTGTAGTGTAGTGTAATGTAATCTAGGCTACTCTCTTTCTCATTCGCTAGTCAATATGCAATCGCACTGAAGCGCCTGTCTTTGGAGAGAGGGGCACGGCCAGGGCAGAGGAGGGTGAATAAGACCATTACTCCTCCCTGGCCCGCGCTCGGAGCCCTGACAGTTAGCACAAACAAGTCCTTGGCCAGGGAGGCAAAGTGCCAAGCAATAGATCAATAGCTCACTCATAACAACACCGTGGACGCTAGGTAGATCTCTCTCTCCCTCTGCAGCCATCCAGTGAGGAACCAAAATGAACTCTGTGGATGAGGATACTGCTTTGAATATGCACCCCATTCCCTCCCACCATCTCTCTCTCTCTCTCTCTCTCTCTCTCTCTCTCTCTCTCTCTCTCTCTCTCTCTCTCTCTCTCTCTCTCTCTCTCTCTCTCTCTCTCTCTCTCTCTCTCTCCCCCTCTTCCTCTCTTTTTTCTCTCTCCCTCTGTGTGTTTCTATTTTTCTCGCCTCTCTACATAAACTGGTGTGGCAAGTTGTGGCAACAACTGGGTACCTCAGACATAATATTCATCAGACGTGACTCAGGAGGATTGGGGTTGGAGGGTAAGGGGTAGGGGGCTAGCGGTGAGCAGTATACAGAAACGGACGCATCCTCCTGGGCCAGACTGACTGGAGCAGCGGGCATCTCCGAGCTGGAGATGGATTAGAACGGGTTTCTCTGCATGTGCTTAAAACTCCCTCTGTACAAAATGAGTTTCGATATTTGGCAACAACTGAGGGTGCAATGGTGAAACCACAGGACTATATATTTAAATATAAATTGCTATAAATATACTGTAGTGATCACATGGATGCACAGTATGACATGTGTTAAGAATTGTGAGCCCTGAGTCCCCTGAGCCCTCAACAGTCAGGCCTCTCCTCACTGCTCTTAGCAGGTTGCCCATCCCCCGTTGCTGGTGGGCTACCTGTCTCCCCCCTCCTACTGCTCCCCCTGCTACTGACCTACAGACCCTTTCACTGACCTACAGACCCGGTACTTTTCCGTCATGCACCGAGTGTGTGGGTAGGCAGTGATTGGCCCAGCAAGCAGACCTTCCGGCTCCAGAGGTGGGTCCTGGCCTGCTGGTAACACCCCTGGCTCGGCACCCTGCTGTGCTGCTGGGAGCATATAGGGCCAGGACAAGAGGTCACTAGTCAGACCACTCATCGGACGGGGACTCCATGCACACTTGGGATCCAACTCTCATTCTGATCATCTTGGACGTTTCAGGATCCCAGCGTCCATTCATGTACTCTGTGCATGCCGTGCGTCTTTGAGAGTGAGTGTCTGTATTATGTTGTTACCATGTTATGCCATGTCTGTATTTGTTTACTGTACTGTTTGTATCTAGTGACTGCATAGTATGTTATTGCTCATTCTCCATGCCGCGGTTCTACCATAGAGTACATTGGTTCAGTAATGTGCTACTGTGGTGGAGTAGCGCTTACATTTCACGTTTCTGTTTAATGCATGCTCTGTGTGTCTGCTGTAGGCAGGCACATACCCATGCCCCAGTCCACACAGCTACTGTAGGTAGCTGTGTCATGTTCCCTCCTCACTCCCCCTTGTTTAGGGTGGGTGCTTGTAGGCAGTCAACCTCATGTTCCCCCTCCCCCTTGGTAAGATAGCTGCTGAAGGCAGCTATCCTCATCTCCTCATTGTATATATTGTATATTATATTGTATATAATCTGTATATGTATTTTGCTTGTTGCATTATTATTATTATGTATATGTATCTTATGTCTTGTTTTGTATGTTCTACTTTTCTAGTAAAACCACGGTTCACGGTTTACCACGGTTTGCATTCCCATCTGTGTGTGTCTGACTTCATTGGACATCTTCATACTGTTCTGGCCGGACAGCCTGTGGTGTTTGTTGTACACCTGTACCAGCCCCTATCATACAGTCCTTTTTCGGGTGCACACAGCACTATATATTTTTCCAACATGCGATGTTTAAAACAGACATTCAAAATATTCCATGTACTCCCTGTGCACTTTAATACCGTGTACTGTATATGGTATATTGATGACGTTGTGGTTTTGGAATGTTAGAAAACGGCTTTGGTACATAGATTCCAGTGCTGGGTGAAATAACAAGATTATAAATGTAACAATAAATTCAGTGATCGCACTGAGGTGGCTGCACAGTGTGACGTGAAATGTTTTAAACAGACATGCAAAACGTTTCAGTCGCAGTGCACTTTTATACGGCACGCTGTATGTTGATGACGTTGTAGTTTTGGAATGTTAACAATTGGCCTTGGTACACAGATTCTACAGCAAGGGGAATAAATGGGATTGAGAGATATAAAAACTTTGAGGAGAGTTGGATTAATTCCGTTTACCTGTGTTTATTCCCCACTACATCCCTGCCAATGATCCTATCATATAACTCTGATGGTCATAACTTTCTATGATTCCAGATTGTCCTTCCAAAGAACTAAGAAGACTTTGAAATTGTGGTTTTCTATATACTGCCTGCTTACTCCATAAATAGCTCCATCGTCAGGTGGAAAACTTATCCCAATCAAAACAGCAGTGACTGTGAAAGTGATGCAGACTTCCTGCTATGTAGGTGAAAGAAATCCTGCGAACAAGCTGACACGGAGTTGCACTTGAACGCGGGAGGGATAAAGTATCTCCTGCTGTTCGCTGCACTGTATATAGCTGGAGGAAGAGTCTTAACATTTCCTCCCTGGAGGGTGACTATACTGCCACCTTTAGTGCCACCGAGAGGAGCAGACAGGGAAGATGGGTCAGGTGCCAGCACAATTACTGCCCCCCTCCCTCTGCAGTCCCCTCCCGGTCCCTTGTCCCCACCCCCGACAACCCCACCACCACCACCACCACCTCCACCGCTATCCCACGCAGCCAAAGAGTCACCCGTCCTGTAAAGGGGACAGATATAGAGGGCATGTCCCTGCAGCTCGGGGCAATCGGCGGCAGGCAGTGTGAAGGTGTCTGGCAGATTTGCAACCCAGATCCTTCCTACTACTGGCAAACTCATTTCTTTCTTTGCCACTGTTTGTGGGCACTGCCTCTGCTGCTGCTAGTGCAAGTTCTGTGAGGTATGGGGCAAGGACATGGGACTTCTGTCAGAGATTTTGGAAGGTGACACCTTATCCTCCGCATCCAAGACTCAACTCTTCTTTTGGGCTGGTTGATCTGTCCCTGGCCCAGGTATAGGACAGATGCTATCTGCTGAAAGAAAAAAAAGAGACTAGGGCTGTCTGGAACGCCTCAAAATATGGCCGGACGGACTTCAGCAATAATGAAATGCACTTTAAATGCAAAATATAAAGAGATACGTACATCTGATTCTATTCACACTGGATATTTTTCATCTAGAGTTTCCCCTCCTGTTATAATTGCAATGAATAAAGGATATTTTGAGAGCAGATTATGAAGTGAGCAGTCGACTGGTGTCTGAGGATGTTTAAACTAATCAGTGGAAAAGAGGTATCACATTCCATCAATTAAAATACTTTCAAGAGTAATGACGGAGCCTGGAAAAATGGAAATATGCTTTTTGTGCATATCACAGTGGCCTCTTAATTACATCATCTGCCAGAGCATTTTTCTTTTCTTTCTTTCTTTTTTTTTTTTTTTTTTACAAATAATAAGACAATGATTAATCTTTTTGTAAGTAACAACTGTTATTACCAACTGTTTGGTTTCACAGCAAAAAAATAAAAAATAAAAAAGAGAGAAAATAATGTAAACCCAAATGATTACAACAAAAATTGACCAAAAACCATGTAGAGGGAATGCTGAATTTCCAGTGTTAATGAAGAGTAACTAATTGCTCTATACCCAGAGGAAGAGTTATTTACACTTAAATATATTTTCCCCTCTGGCTCTGAGTTTTTCCCCGCAGAAGTCATTGGCAAAACAATATCTAGTCAGGCAAGTTTTTTTTTCGTTCTGATCCACTGAGACAGATCCACGCGAGCCCAATCCTTTTGTCTTTGTGAAGTGGTAAAGCAACGAGTGCACGGTTTTTAAAAAAAGAGTTCCCTTCTGGTTTTGCCTTCTGACCCCACGCCTTCTCAGGCTTGCCGCGCTGCGTTGCGCTGAGCGGAATGGCCCGGAGGAGAAGCCCACCTGGCCTGCCCCCCCTTGCCGGGGCTCCTGTGCACTCCTCTGTCAGCAACTCACCCCACCGACCGCCCTCCTGGCTAAAGCCGCCTGGAAGGGAGCCGTGGGGAGAAGGAGGTGCCGCCACCCGTCTGCCTGGAAACAACAGAGATGTTGAAGAGAGGAGAGGAGGTGGAGGAGGTGGTGGAGGTGGTGGGGTGTGGAGTGCCGGCAGTAGGGAGTCCATTTGGAAGCGGGCATGAATTTTGGGGGAAGCACTTGCGTCCCGCCGGCACGAAAGCAAGGCAAGTTTTTGGAAGGAGGTGTGGTGCAATGTAGAGGAGGTGCGGTGTGTGTTTGCAGTGCAGGGCCGCCTGCCTGGTAACAGAAAGTTGGCGAAGGGTGGAGGTGGAGAAGAAGGAGGAGGAGGAGGAGGAGGAGGAGGAGGTGGAGGTGGTGTTGAGCTCTGGGCCACCCGCCTGGAAGCAGGGAGCTGTTGAAGGGAGGAAGAGGAGAGGGGAGGTGAGGAAGGACATGGTGTGGTGCGTGGAGGGGAGCTTTTGGGCCGCCCGCATGGAAGCAGGAGAGTTATTGAAGGGAGGTGTAGAGAGGAGGACGAGGGAGAGAAACAAGAAGAAGGTGGTGGGGGGTAGCGCTGGGCCATGTGGCTGGAAGCAGGGAGGAGGTGGAGGGAAGAAGAGGAGAAGGAGGAGGAGGAGAGGGAGGTGGTGAGCTGTGGTGTGGAGCGCTGGCTGGCCACAGGAAGAAGGCTCTTCCTCTCCATGGGACTGGCATATTGACAGAGGAGAGGGGGCGGCGTGATTAATGACCTAATGGGTACATGGTCATGAGGACACGGGGAACATGTTAGAGCTCTCATTTTACAGCACTGCGGAGGGCGTGAAACCGCACACTAATGAGAGATGACATGCTATTGTTTGACTTGGAATTGGAGGAGTCATTTCATATGACGACGGTACTGTACTGCACAGGCAAAAACTACTGAGCTGGCTTTTGGAAAATTAGACATCTGAATTAGTAAATGCCGTAAACACAAAATGTAGGGTTGTAATTATTCAAATTCAAACGACAAATTGAAATGGCATTGGCATGAAGCAGATTACTGTAAACATTTTATTTACTAATTCAGATAAATGATTACGATGTTTAATTAGGAAGCACTTTAACTGCAATCTAACATTGTGTGCATACATTAATTTAAGATTTGGGAGAGTGATTTCCATTATTTCCATTTTATTATTACATTTAAATGCTATTTGAATATGCCCAATAGATCTTAGGAGAGGGCTAGGATGAAAACAAAGCACATACTGAGCTGAGCAGCGGAAAGGTCCATTTGGATTTCGGCAGTGCCATTTTCACTTAACCCCTAATAAAGACATGCATTGCAGGTCTAAATAAGAAATCACATGGGCAAAATGAGGTTGTGATTTGCTTACAAATAAGTTTCAATTGTTAACGTCAATTGTTATAGTGTCTGCTTAAATAAAGGGTTTCATGTGTTCTCATCAACAATACTGTAACGGTTATTTTTCTTCTCTTGTGCAATTATTGTATCTGCTCATTAAAAAACGATGCAATACACCTTGACATACACTGTTGGAGTTACAGAACATTGCAAATGAAACAATCTGAGGTCACATTATTGCCAAATGAACTTTAAAAAGCAGTTCAGTAAAAATAGAAATTATATGGCTTAAAAAGTGACTATAAATGAAGGAAACTGGGATGAACTGCGCCTAAACGCATGGCATAAATATTTTTTTTCTTGTTAGTCCAAACTGTTTTTTTTTTACTTGTCATTATTATTTATGTATTAGATTATGTTCTGTTCATTTTCCATCTGCGCTTCATGCGAATCAGCATTGTTTCCTGCCACACATAAAGCCGTGCATTAAACATTAATGCTCAATGTTTGGCAACTGTTTCTTGTACGATTCTTAATTTTAGGGAGTGTTTTTTTTATAATACCAAATGAAGCACGTTTAATGATATGTTTTTAAATCCTGTATATTTTGCCTATCTCTCTAGCACAGAGGGAAAGCAACCACACGCTGTGTGCGTACGTGCGTGCGTGCATGTGTGTGTGCGCGTATATCTGCATGTGGGTGGGTGTGTTGTGTGTGGGTGAGCGTGCTCCTTTAAAAGCGCAGGCTGCCCAATAAAACCTGCCCCTGTTCCACTTACGCATTCAGAGTAAATGTAGTGTGGCTGGATGCAAAAGGAGCTGGTGCTTTGTAATTCCCCATCTCCTGGGCCCTAGCCCCACATGAGTTTAGCATATGGATGAATAAGGAGGGAACACTACATTTTTTACGCATGGCACATTTCTGTCTCACCCCTTACCCATGACAAAATAGCCACATAAAACTATATGGAGAAAAAAAAAGGAAAATGTGAAATGACAAAAGAAAAAAGTATGATACATACTTGGAATAATGAAAACAATGAATAAAAAGGAGAGAGAGAAAGAGTGATGTTTTTGCAGCATTGTTGTAATATTTCATACTGCTTGAAGCAGAGCGAGCTGGAGCTGAAGTGAAGTGTATCGCCGTCCCTCTACCCGGGTAGGCACGCAGGCAGGCAGGCAGGCAGGCACAAGTCTGGACATGGCTGGCTGGCCATATATTTTCTGCTTGATGATTGGCAGAGTGTCCAGTGGGCCAGTTCCTTGAAGACCGCTACTGTGGCGTCTGGAGGTCCGCTGCTATTGATTTCCTGCTCCGGCTCTCTGCCTTACCTGCCAATCACGGCTCAGAACAGTAGGATGTCATCGAGAGAGCATTGACAACGCGCAATACTTAGCAGACGGGAGACTGACAGCACGGAATGAGCAAAACATGTTGGCGTGAAAGATGGCTGGAGCACAAAAGAAAGCAAAAAAGTACCAGGAGACCCTGACTTTTTCTTCTTTCACAGAGAGCTGACAAATAGTATCGTAAAAAGCTGAAAAATGTTGGGGGTGATTTTATGTGGTATTGATTTGAACGGGCCTACAATCAGCTCTGAGAAAATGCCGTCTTCACAATGTAATAACATGGCCCTCTTTCTTGGTCACATGTGTGCTGTGCTGTGCTGTGCTGTACTGTGCAGTGCTGTGCAGTGTGGCCCCGCTCACACTGTGAAGTGATTAGTTATAAAGACAAATCTTGAGACGCAATGATTAATCCACCTCACAGACAAGTCAAGTGGAAAACGACATGGGAGCATTACACACTTGGATTTCACAGTTCGATTTCAGACACACACACACACACACACGCACGCACGCACGCACACACGCACACACGCACACACGCACACACGCACACACGCACACACGCACACACACACACACACACACACACACACACACACACACACACACACACACACACACACACACACACACACACACACGCCGACCACAGGAGTGAAAACATATAGTATCTCTGTTTTAAGAAATAGGCTGCAGAAGCAGAAGCACCTGGACTTCAGTATAAATGATATTATGCTCAGTCTGCACACATGTTTGCAGACCTCCTGTTGAACGAGCGAGCAGTTGTGCAAATCCAAACCGCTTTACCGCCACCAGGCAGAGAATATGGACTCCTGAATTTTGGAGGAGCTGGCAAAAGTCGCACTCAACAGTCAGGCTAGAGTGAACTTTTAAAATTTCATATGCTTTAAATGTACTGTATATCTCTGGCTAGTAGCGAGATCTGCTATAGCCACCAAAGCAGAACTAGTGAGGGCTTTGGTGTGAGGAGTTAAGTGCCATGTCGGCGTGCTGCATATCAACACTCTGAGACTAACATTTCCACAGAACATTTTTTTTTATAGCCCAAGTCAGAAGAGCCTGGTGCGTTACGCTCTAGATCACAGTAACAATGCCACCACAAAATTGGTCGAAAGGGGAAAAAAAAACATTGAAATGGCAAACATAGTTTTTCTTTTCTTTTTTTCCCCACACAATTCTGTCGAAAATGAGGGCGCGTTTTGCGGTTACAGAAACAGATTTGGGGGGGGGGCACCCCTCTTAATTAAGAATATACATGAATGACATGAATCCCAAGTTTCATCCATGTCTTGCCACACTGACTGTGCCCATTTTTCAGTCACACCAAAACCTCAAAAAAGCCACTCTAGCTGGAAAATTGAAATCTATATTTAACATGAAGGCAATACATGCACAACAACACACAGAGTCCTCCTCCAGCAAAGAGTTTCTGGAAAATTAAAACCATTATAGAGAAGAGAAGAAGTAACAAAACATGTTTTAATGGATTCATCTGGCCACTAATGCCTCTGAGTCAGACGAGGCTTTTCAACACATTACCCTCTCGCTGCCAATCTATAAATACCCACTCCAGCTATTACATTTACTCCTTGGGAAAACATCACCCCCTCAACAGCAGATACAGCAGAGTCTGCCTGGTGCTGGGTCGGGTGCCTAGTATTTGTCTACCAGAGTAAGATATGAACCAAGAAAGTTTTACGTTGCAGTACATACCGTACAGTACAGTACAGCTGAAGATGATAATTATATCAGGGTGGGGGGTGGGGAACTGTAAATTGAAATTCACGGGGGGATTTTGTGAACTTTGCTCCTTTTTGCACACACTTTTAACTTTGTGCTTCAATGACAAGGGAACTCTCACCAGGAGGGTGTGTGGGGGTCTTCCGTAGCAACAGCACTGTCTTGTTGAGGATACAGTGTCAGCATAATCAAAGACTCCGGCAATAGACACAGCATCCGGCTGTCTCCAGGGGCAACATTTTACCTGCGCGGGGTGACAGCTATGAGAGCACCATTACGGTAGCGCGCATTTAAAATGTGCATTTATGCGCCAACCATCAAGTTGCCTGCGCATCTTCGCGCCCGTGACCAAGTGTCAGTGGGAGTCAGCCCCCGAGTAGGTACTCAGCCCAAGACTGTGTCAAATTAACAATTGTCAACCATCAGCAGTTCTCCATGCAAATTGCACTGGGCTGCGAAGAGTCATTTCTCGATCCTTGCCACAAATGAACTTATTCTAAAACATTATGCATTTTTTTTGCTGTTTTACTGTCAATTTAGATTTCATTAAAGATGCTAAGAGTGTGAGGGAGTGTACCTGCAACTGCTTTTCCGGCACATCTAGACAGACAGGAATAATAAATTGCAGAGAAAGAAATCAGTTCAATCATGGCTCGTTTGAGGCATCCAGAAGGCTGGGAGTGAAAGCAATCTGAAGCACTTGTTGTCAACAGTTGTCTCCACACCTATCCATCCTCAGCTGAATTTTTTTTATTATTATTCATTTTTACCTGCATAAACATGACAGCTTTAAGCCCAACCAAGACAATATAATGCCATCATATGAAGCACTGACAAGTCCATGAAGGGATTTTTCTGCAGTTTTTTCCCTCTTCATGAAACAGAAACAGGAAGACCAGGTAAATATTAAAAAGGTAAATATTAAAATGTCACACTGCTTTAATAACTACTCAAGGGAGTCACTCATGGAATGGTCTGGGACCGTTCACCAGACACGCGAATAAAATAATGTCTCATAAATAAATAAATATATAAATAAATAAATAACAGTAAATACATAAATGAATTCTTCTGGGGACAAACACTCACAACGCTCTAAAATTACAGCCACCACTGAGAGTCCTCAAGAGTGATGTGGCAACACATTCCAAGTTGACTCTGTTGGGACGACAAGGCATAGCGGCTGTGTTCAGAGACAAACCAAAGCCCAGACTCTTTCCCGCTGTCCCTCTAAACACATACACCACCCCATATTCTCTGCAGACAAATGCCATGGGATCCATTATTAGATGCGTATTCAAATGCAGAATATTAATTTTAACAAAAGCTCCTGGGCAAGGGGGCTGCGAGCGCTCTCTCTAAGCTTGCCTTAAGGACTAAATAAGACACGTTGCAAGCAGCTCCCTGCATAGGCGTGGGGCTCTCTCTCTATCACTAGTATCAACTTGAGGATCGCTACAGTGAGCGGATTTATATGCGCTTAAAAATAGAGTTCAACAAAAGGGCTCCTTCCTGCAAGTTCACTGGAAAATAATACCTGAAATTAGCTGTTAAGATGCTAGTTATAAATGTAAGCACATTCCCGTAACTGCTGTAGGGAGCTTACAGATTAAATCACCACTGGGGACGGACGGCCTTGCGTTGGGGGATCTGGCCATTTTCCACTGGTCATAAAAACTATACTTTTATTGGGGGACTGAACATTCCTCTACCTCAACTGCAGCCAGCCAGGTGGTGGTTTTACCATTGGGTGGAAGAAGATAGATTTAAAAATATATATATATTTTTTATAAATAAATAAATATATTTTATGAGACTGCAGAAGTTGCACACTCTATTATTTCAAGTCTTGGTAAAAAAAGGTAGATGCTAAACAAAATGGGAAAAAGAGAAGGATATTATTCTATGTCAGCTTTCCAGAGTTTAGAAAATGACCATATCATAGACATATACACCAAGTGACTAAATTGATATTCTTAACTGTGTCCTTTATTTGTTTTATTGCAACGGTATTGTATGTGGGGTTGGTGTTGAATAAAATTATTCCTCAATGTTTCAGTGAGTGTACTGCAGACTGAAAACGTAATCATCAACACATACGGTACTATCTAACACCCAACACAAAATCTACATGATTCAAGATAAAAACTGAATGGGAGCATACAAGTGAAAACCTGACAAAAAGTCCAACCCTAACCCTAACCCTAATCCTCACCAAACCCTAAAAGTTAGAACTAGAATTAAAAAATAATGTGTAATTTGAAACCTGTGATGAATACAGTAGGCCTATGTATAATGTGAAATCATCAACTTTACTCTCTCCTTTCAGAGCAAGCAGCAGTAACTGCATGTGATGTCAAATTTGTCTTTGACTAGATTTAAGTAGAAACTTTTAGTAGAGAAAGTGCGCTCAACTCCGAAAAGTTTCTTACAAGGTCTTTGGGTGCGAGCAAACAGCAAAGTTCATGTATAGTAAAAAAGCCGCACTCCCGGATCAATTTCTTGCAGTTTTAATACTGGGTTAGCATGGCAGACAGACAACTGCCATGCTAACCCAGTATTAAAACTGCAAGAAATTGATCCGGGAGTGCGGCTTTTTTACTATACATACACTTAAGTAGAAGCAATTCAGCTTTGTTGATACTAAATCTCTTGCTTCTCGCTGGTGGGAAATTACATGAAATCACCATTAAAACACGTACGATAGATAGTATGACAGTTTTAGGCTCTTTATTATATCTTTATGAAATATTCTTTTCTCCGTATCAATGTTAACACAGCACGTCTGCCTTTTGTACTGATACATATGCAATATTATTGATTCGTGTGGTGGGTGACCTGGGTGCATCTCAGTATTCATCACTGTTTGATACATGTGAGAAGGGTTTGAATTGATTTGACCACTCTTCACACGTTTACACTGGCACAACAGTAGTTTCAAGGTGTCTGTATAGACTATACGTGAGCAAGAAAATGCTGTTTGGTGAATTGCAGTGGGGACTATGAATACACTAAATAAATGTATTGCTGGAGGGCAAAAACATACACAAATCATCTCTGGTTTTCTCTTTGTTTTGTATGTTTGTTATGTTTAAGTAGGAGAATACAGTAAACTGTGATATTTTTTGACTTTCCTATCCCTTTTCTTTATCAAGCTCATCGATTGTTGCTCAACTGCCTGGGTTGTTATGGTACATGCTTAACTATGTACATCATTTTCATGTTTTGTCTGGTCTGTAGAAGAATACCATGCTAGCACAATTACTACACATTGACAAAGCACATCACTTTGCTTGACTACGATAAGCTCAAGGTCCAATGCCTGGAGGTGAAGCAGCAGAATTTTCTGAGTACTAATCCACTCCGCACTGATGCAGTTATCAAGCCAACCTGTATGTGACAAGATTATGAATTCTTGACTTTCAACTTGTGCACAATAAAGCATTCTCTGGATCCGTTACAGATGTGTGTTGCCACAGGCCTGTGTGCTTAGAGCTGCCCATTGTAGTGCACAATGCGTTTGATTCACTCTTAATTAAGAAACCTATACATACAGTATTATCTGTCTCCCATCCTTGGCTGTATGTACATTTCAAGAAGATTCAACATTTTTCTTTACTTTTATAGTCCTTTTATTGTAGCTTTGAGTTAGGCCTACCTACTGAACGAAACTTTGAAAAAAAGACAAGACCAAAAGGTGCAAGATAAAGCAATCAATATCAAATGTGTCCAAGTAGGCTATAATTCAGTACTAAGTGAAGAGGGGCATATAGGCCTACAGTAAGGGGTCATAGGCATGCACAGATAGGGACGAGGTGGTGCTAAAGCACCTTTTCTCAACTGGATAAAAAATGCCCCTTTTGAAAGGGCACAATGTATTGTGGTCAATGTTGACATGGATAATCTACAATTCTTTACGATTAAAAGCATGTGACAATAATGCCCAAATGTAATTTATGGCCCCTAAGTATAGCCTAGTAACAAAGTTCCACATGCCCCCCAACCCTGAGCACTCTTCAGCACCTGCCCCCCAAAATGTCTGTGCACGCCACTGTAGGAAGTACTATGATGTGGAAATTAGGAGTATGAATAATAGCCCCAAAAAAGTAAAAGGATTATGGACAATCACACACATGCTACATAGGTGGTGATTAATTGCACTTCTTCCATGCGAGCCATCTTTTATTATTATGTCCAGCTAATACCAAAGACACACACATGTAGTTGTATTCAAATCATCCACCAATACAGGCGTTGAGAGAATTCATTGCATAGTTGTGAATGTGTTAATAATTAAATCTCACAAGGACACCAAAAAGTGCTAAACACAACTAAAATGACAAAAAAATGTAATTTCAAATGTAGTATTAAATGTGATTTTTATGATTATTCAATTCAATTTTTCAACCCATTAAAGAGTATTAATAGAATAAAGCAAATATTTTCAATTAGTTATTGAAATGACCAGTAAATGTGAACAGAATAATAACAAGCTGCAATGGAGCATATTTGAAAGGACTGTGATGCACAGCTCCTGGATACGGTCACTGGTATTCAGGACCAATGGCGTGCACAGACATTTTGGGAGGCAGGTGCTGAAGGGGAGGGGTGGGGGACATGTGGAACAACCTGCTACCTTACTAGGCTATAGAGGCTATATAGCATTACATCAGGGAATTATTTTCACATACAATACTATTGATTGTAAAGGATTTGGGGATGACCAGGTCAACATGGAGCACAGTACATTGGTACAAAAGCCTTTCAAAAAGGAGCTCACAGCACCACCTCGTCCCTATCTGTCCACGCCATGTCACTTGGAACATGATGAAGTCAATGTCAATGAAGTCAATAGAGGAGGTCATTTTGTCATTAGAAGAATGTTATGGTTATAAAAGCATTGCAAATACATTTCAAGAAACATAGCTTAAACTAAAACTAAAGTTTAAGCTGCTCTCTGCAGTTTGGCTGAGTTTGCGAGGTGCCCGCGGCATGCCTGTCTCAAAATCTACACAGTCATTAAGAAAAATACTGTTAAACTCTCCTCACGGTGTGAAGGTTTTCATCCCAGAGCACCAACAATGAATTGAAATGACAATATTTCTCCTGCGGCACGTAGAGTCTGTTTTTCCTATGAGTAGTTTTTTCACGACACCCGTTCAGCTCCGTCACCCAAAAGTTACATGTGAGAAATTCTGACAGCAGACCTCGAAAGTGGTTGGAAGAGTCACCGTTCACTTACTTATGACTCATTTAAGGATCAGCCAACTTCGGACAGTAATTAACTAACATTTTAATTTTACCTTGTATCCCTTTAAAGCAGTGATTCTCAACCTTTTTTGAACTAACACCCCCTTGACCTCATCATAAGCCTCCCAACACCCCCTTGACCTCAATATAATGCCCTCCTTAGTATTGAAAAGTAAAATAGACTAATGCCCCCCAATGGCAAGTAAGACCCACCACCCCTCAGCTGTATCCTTATCAACACCCCCCTAGGGCTCCCCAGCGCCCCCGTTGAGAAACACTACTATAAAGGCACAGTTTAAAGGGGCTCCAGGTAGGATTAAAAGTTTAATTACTCATGGTCCCGAGTCAGCCAACGCTTGTGTGAGTCTTTAGTAAGTGAACGATGGTTCTCGTGATCATTTCTACGGTCCGCTGTCAGAAAACCCCACATGCAACTCTTGACAGCGTTGGACCGAACGAGTGTCATGAGAAACACTTTTCATTTGAAACATCGCTTTACATATCGTATTCAGATTTGTATCAACTGCTGGCATTCCGGGATGAAAGCAGTCTCACAGCGAGTTTATTTGAACAGCATTTTTTCATTACGGTGTAGATTTTGAGACAGGCATGACTCGGGCACCTAGCAAATGACGTCATCCTACCTAGTGCCCAGAGAGAGTTTATGGGTAATACGAGAGAGGAATCTCGCTACTTTTTCCGGGTGGTACTGTCCACTAAGTGGCGCCATCCAGACAGCGCAGAGGAGCGCCAAGGAGCGCAGAGGCTGTTGAAATGAATGGGGTCGCATGGAGCTCAACCACGATGCTGCCATTGCTTTGGGAGAGAATTGGTATTATCGTTTCATTTTATTTTTCCAAAAGGCAGGATAGATTATCCTTTCAAACAGCAGTTAGTTTGAATGTTTAAACTTGCTGGATCTTTGTAAAATACGTCTTTATTGTCAATATGACGTCACGAGTGGCTTCACACACTGCGTTAAGATTTGTCGGCCGGCTGCATTGCTGTGATCACGACGACCGTAAAGCAATTTTGTTAGCAAGATGCTAGCGGAGCCTGACTCATAAATGCCAACGCTGTAGGAAATCAGAAGGACATAATTCCCAGGTTATTGTACATTTCATTGAAATCCACATTGGTTTCTCAGAACTTACAGTAATATTGTCAAGTTTCAGCAGACAGCGAGCACAATTGTCAGTTATTAGCACCAGCCTTATGAGCTCTGCTGTCTCGACAGCGCTCCCTAGGTGAACTGCAGGCACGGGTTTGAGGGCGAGATTCAACACTGTATGTAAACCCACTGTGCTAGTGCCTCTTTAAAGTAACTAAAGTTAAAGGTACAGTTGAAACTCTACTTGTACATGGCAGAAAGACGATGCTTACAGTGACTGCTGTTCAATACTTTAAGTGAAAGGTGGACAAAAATCCTCAGGCGACTGCTGAGGAACTGTAAAAAGCTTTTTGACAAGAAAGTAGTTGGTTTTAGCTCAGACTACAAGACGCACACTGCAATATGAAGACCTCGATGGTGCACCCCTCTGCTGACCCCAAAGAACAACAAGGGTCATCTCCAGGATGTCAAAAAGGAAGTGGACACACCACACATGTTTGGAGATACTGATACACAACAAGACTGGAACTCTTTGGGTCTGTGGATCAATAGTATTGTCTGAAAGAGGAAGAACAAGGCGTATGAACACAAGAATGCCTTGTCTATTGTGCAGCGTGATGGGGTATACTCATGCTTTTGGGGTTGTTTGTAGCTAGGCCGTGCCCTCCTAGTGACGCAACACATTCAGTGCAGTCAGGTTAAGAGCAATACAAAAATTGTTTCTGCGGTCCAGAAAAATTGGGAACTCCTCCCACATTGTTGGGAAGCATATGTAGCAGAGTGGTGCTTACCAAGAGTTCAAACTTTTACTCTATCAGGTTTTAAAAGGTGACTACGCCAGTCTTGTTAAAGGGTGAGTCAACTCAGATGTTAAAACACAATTTTCCCCTACAGGTTCAAGATGACAAAGGATGACAGCTGTTGCACATACAATAGCTTTTATTTTATTTTGCTTTCAGCCTTATTTGTATTCAAAATGTGCAGGCAGTTCACTTGAGTTTATATACTCAAACAGAGTTTTAACTCCACTGAAGTGAATACAAGATGGATATCGTGAAACAGTGATGGCTGAAGTGCGAGAGCATGAGTAGGCTAGTACAGGTAATTTACTGAGCGTGTTACCTACACACTGCACTGTGAATGCCAAAGAACACTGCAATCAAAACTGTACACACAAAACATAATCAAAATAAACAAAAAGAAGTCACAGCACACAGAAATGATTCACAGTGAAGAGGTAGCCTATGTTTATCAAATCAGGCCTCTTGGCGGAGGGTTTACTATACCACTCAGGGGATCTACACCTCACCAATAAGTTTACACGATGATACTACTAATCTCAACCGGCCAGTCTCCAATCACTAATTCCTTGTCCAAGGGGTGGGTGATTGGAGCTGACCGTGTCAGACCGTATGGCTGAAAGACGAAGGCGTCACGCACCTGCGCAAAGAACAACAACCTGCCACAACTAAGAGAGCTCGTGGTGGTAAAAGGCAAAATAACAAACACAAACACCGGGTAAAGACGGCGGCGTTCCCCCACCCCAGCCCATTGACAATATGTGCTCAACCTAGAAAGCACAAGACAGACGGGGTTAATGCCAGGGAAATGCAATTATCAATGCGCAAGGTGTGGCGTGAAAGCCACAGGCACAGAGTGACGGTAAGTTAGAAATTACCTTAAGTTGCAACTGGGAAGCACCGGAACAAGCCTGGAAGCCTACGGCTGACCCTCTCTTCTGGTTCCGACCATGCAATGCTGCAGTGAAGCAACATCACGTTAGCCACAGTACAAACATAATTGGGTATCGCCAGGTGCACAGTGCAGAAGGGCTTACCTTCAAGCCGCTACATGCGGCAACCTGGCGTCTGCATTTCAGCTGCGCTCTAGTGTGCGCTCCATTATGGGTCCAAAACCCAACGCGCCAACATCACCTACTGCACCCAGCGTACAGGGCTTCCCCAAGCGCCAACCGGTACTGAAGTTAGCCACACCTGGCTAACAGCCAAAACACAGGCAATTTAACCGGAAGGGCTCCGCCCTTGCCCGCATGGACATCCGTTTTAATCACAACATGCACACTAACAGGGGACCTAGTCCAACCTGTTACACATACAACCATTACCAAACCAAGGGATGCGGTTCGACCATGCTGTTTGAGAAATGTTAATTGTTATGGTCTTGGTCAGACCCAGTCCTGAAGAGATTTGAAAGTCGATGTAATCAGGCTAGGTTGTTTTGCTTCTTCAGGTACAGGATCACTTCTCTACGTGCGAGGTGTCATGAATTCTACTAAATACCAGGAGATCCACGGGTGAAAATGTCATGCAGACACAATCACAAAGCTGAAGTTTGGAAGATGTTGGACATTCGAAAAGGACAACCATCCCAAGCATTCCACCAAATCTCCCAGTATTTGGATGAGGGAGGGTTGGAACATTCTAGAGAGGTTGTCACAATCACCTGACTTAAACCACATTGAAAATCTGTGGTGGGACCAGAAGAAGGCAGATGCTGCACACGGGCCCAGAAAGTGAATGAACAGGAGACGTTTGCTCACAAGGAATGGGCCAAGATGTATTGGATCGCTGCAAGATACTTGTCTTAAGCTATGTTAAGCTAAGCATTTTGCAACTCCTTAATTGATCTGATTACAAATCAGAAAGACAGAATGTCAAACAGGCTAAAATTCTTAATTTCAGTGGGAGTTGAATAATTTTAAACACACTTGTACATACGAAGCGAGTCATGATGGAAAGTAATAGTGGAAGATAGTGTCCTGCCTATGTTGAGCTATAGTATACTGTAAACGTGGATTGAGGACAGTCTTAATGTTGTCCAGCTGCTCTATTTTATGATAGGGACTTTAAGAAAGATTTTGATAGGGATCGCCCTCAGGCTATTGGAAATCAACAGGTGTCCAGAAGTCAAGGGCAGAGTTGTCCGAACACACCCCCTACTAAAATCTTGTGCATGGCTTTTACCAGTGTCCATATAAGTGTCAATCAGATGACTTCATATACAGTTAAGGCTGTGCGACTCTTGCTTTGCCGTATATTAAATGATGTAATTTCTCCATAGGGTCAAGCAGGAGGCAGAGAGAGCAGCAGCTGCCTTGTAGCCCTTGAGAAATGTTCGCTCACATAGTGGATGGTTTAGGAGAGACATTTGTTTTCAATATTCAATTTTCTGTCTGTTGTCTACTGTCAACATTGTTGGTTGCAAACAGTATCTTCTTGTGCTTTTGTTACTGCTGCCTTCTTATAACCGCAAAAGACTGTATCATCGTCTACATCAGCACTTCTGCTAAAGTGATGGATTAGCCCACATTTACACATAAGTATTTGTGTTTTTTAGATATGCGTGTCAAAGAATCAAATCCAAATGCAGCATTCATTACAGCTGAGAAAAATTGTCCCATCATTTTTGCTTTCTGCAATCCTGATTTTATGTGTTTGTGTGTGAGTGTGTCTCCAAAAGTCTCTCTCTCTCTCTCTCTCTCTCTCTCTCTCTCTCTCTCTCTCTCTCTCTCTCTCTCTCTCTCTCTCTCTCTCTCTCTCTGTGTGTGTACATGCACGTGTTTGTGTGTGTGTGCGTGCGCACGTGCGTGTGTGCTGCATCTTCGCTTTGAAGTGCTGGCTACGCGGTCCCTGGGTCCCCAGTGCTGGGCTCTGCCTAATGCCATCCATGCCTAATGTTCCAGCTGGATTAAAACTCTGCAACGGCAAACTGTTGCACCGCTGCCTTGCCAGCTTGCAGCCTGAAATAGATTCATCCAACTTCTGTCAAACACCAGTTATTATTTTGTTATCAATGCTGCCGGTGACAGGTTCCCTTATTTAAGACATTATAGGTTTTTAAAAAGCAGGGTAAACTCTGATGATGTATGAATATGGCTCAACATGATATTTTTGTGGGGTGCATGGACATGCAAAGTAATCATGTGACCATGCTCATATAGTATGCACACATGGGCAAGCTTGCACACTCAAAAAAATAACGACATACCTACACACATGTATACATTCACTAAGTCGGCATGTTGTCACTATCGCTTTGCAAAAAGTACAGCCATGTTCAAATTGCAGAAATGTTACATTAGCACCATATGGGAAAGATGATGAACTGAGCTTAATGCCAGTTAGTAAACTGTGCCAAACTTGGTCGTAAGGCTCTCTCCCACTAAAACTTTTTGTTTTCAATAACACCAATGGGAACATAAACGGCACATACAGTGATTTTGTACGGGTATTTTTCAATGCCAATCAAGTCTCAATTCTCGTGGATATCGCTTCTGATCATTTTCCGACAACTTATCTTCAAGTTCATTCATTGCCACTTCACATTGTTGCCTGCCTCAAGGAGGCTATGTTTTTTTTATATATACCTCAGCCAAGGAGGTTATGTTTTCAGTTGTGTTGGTTTGTTTGTCTGTCTGTTTGTTTGTCTGTCAGCAGGATACCTCAAAAATGCACAGATTTTGATTGAAATTTTGTTGTTGGAAGTGACAAAAGGAACAAGTGATTACATTTTGGTGGTGATCGGAATCGATCCGAATCCAGGAATTTTTAAAAAGATTCTTCACCATTGCGGGATAGGGTGAATTTCGATATTCCAGTTTCTAACAACAAGGAAGAACAAATTGGGGGAAATCAGGGTGTAACATTTGACTATGCATAGTCAAATGTTCTATCAACAGCTTCCTTGGGCTCTGCACTCTCTTAGTGCATTTCTAGTTTGAAATGACACTAGTCAAATGACACTATTCGAATGACATTGCCATAAGACACCCAACCTACACAATTCAATGCCATTTGTCCTGTGCTGTCCCCCAAATGAGTAGTGGGCACCTGATTTTGGTGAAAAGGTGAGAAATGTCCGGATAGTGAAATACTGTACACCACCTATGATTTGTAGACATACCTTCCAAAACTGAAAAAATATCTTGTGCGTTTAGACATGTTTTTTAAGTGTTTTCCTTGCCCTAAAACCCATTAAGTCTGACACATAGGCACAACACTGTCTATCACCAGTCTGTCCAGAAAAGAAGGGGGCAGGTCCTTATTTTGACCACAACAAGTTTACCAAGCAGACAGATTGGATTCATGTGAGTGGGCTTTTGTGAGATGTGGCAGGGAGAGGGGGAGAGGGGAGGAGAGGAAAGGAAAGGAGAGGAGAGCCATCCGAGGGAGATTGACGGATCCGCGGAGGACTGAAGCAATGTGTGTGTGTATGTGTGTGTGTGTGTGTGTGTGTGTGTGTGTGTGTGTGTGTGTGTGTGTGTGTGTGTGTGTGTGTGTGTGTGTGTGTGTGTGTGTGTGTGTGTGTGTGTGTGTGTGTGTATGTGTGATGGCGAGCGAAGCCGAGAGGAGGAGACCCATGGCAGATGTTAACGTCCTGCTCGAACAGACTGGAAAAAGTGTCTGACATCCCCCTTCTGCTGACAGGTCTGGCATGGGAGAGAGACAGAGAGCCCAGGACTGTGGGCATCTGTGAGCTCTCGTGACATGACTGCCTTCCCTGCCTCCCTCCCTTCCTCCTTCCCTCCCTCTCTCTCTCTATCTGTCCTTTCTCCTTCTCAAACTCTTCCTCCTCCTCCTCCTCCTCCTCCCCTCCTCCTCCTCCGCAGATAAAGATACTTTGAACCCTGAAGAAATGGAGGGACACAGTGCAGAGATAGCCCTCCGACTCAGAGCGATGAACACTTCTCATTCATTGACCACGGCCTTCATTTTTTTTTGCCTATATGTCTCCTCGCTCTAAATTGCCGTCCATATTTCACACCCACAGCCCTCCTCCAAGAAGTAATTATATTTTTTCTTCTTCTAACGGGTAAAGATTTCACATTTCTTTTAATGTCTTTTCACCTGAACATCGCTCCAACTCATTGCACCAGCTGATGCTATGATTTAGCTGTTGCGAGTGACAGATGTTTAATTAAATCATCTGCGTCTTGCTCTTCCCCCTTCTGGCGGGGCTTGCGGAGGCGGGATATAGCATCCTCAGCATCCGCACCTGCTTTTAAAACATTCACAACTCAACTCAACTCAACCCACCGCAAGTCACGGCTGGATTGGCATGAGGCATACGGGGCATTTGCCCACTGGACGGTTGATGATTTTGGCCTGGTCCTCCCCTCAATGCAGAGGTATCAGTCCTCATTCCGCTACAAATGGCCTCTCCAAGTCAGATTTTAATATTCATTTTGGCTGTTGTGGTCCAAATTGCTTGTATAAGATTACTAGAACTGTTGTCAAGGGCTTCATTGCCTCTCTCATTGCCAGGTGGATCAGTCTTGACTGAAAATGCCCAGTCTGCTTTTTCATTCCAACCCAGCCCCGCCGCCAGTATAGGACGGAGCAAAGCAAAGCAAGCCGTTTTCAAAGCAATGCCAACCCAAAGACGTGTGAGTAATACTATATTGAGTAATACCGATTGCATTATGCATACCTGATTATCGCCTTCAGAAGCATCTAAGACAACACGGAGGATATTAAACTCCCGACCGCAAACATGATTGCCAGCACATGCTGCCACAACACACCCCTCCCTACACACACACACACACACACACACACACACACACACACACACACACACACACACACACACACACACACACACACACACACACACACACACACACACACACACACACACACACACACAAAGTAGCACAGGGCTCTCATATCAACACAAGTGTCTCTCTCTGCAGTGGAGGGCACAACAACATGAAAAACATATGGCCATTTGTTTTTCCAAACAACAGGCATCATCATATACTGTAATATGCGCTCTCAAATTACACACTATACACAAGCCATTATTCCTGTGTGACACGCCATGGGTGACTTAAAGTGGGGCCATTGATGCCATGCTGCGCTATTTTAAAACTCCATCTAAGACCAGATACATGGTAAAAAAAAATGCAGTATTAGTGTACTCTGGGACCAAGTACACTATAGAAGATGTTAAATTGACTCTATAAGTGTTGAATTAACACAACCTGTTCCACTGTGTATATGCAGCATTTTGAACCCCGCGGAGCACACGAGGAATTCCTGACCCAGTCACATGAGTTAGTTACATTTCACTGACACTAAAGGAATGTGGCCAGGGTGTCACTTATGTCTTTTTGACCTTGATGCAACTCACATTTAACACCATGGTTAAATAAAGACTAAAAGATATGTTAGAAAAAAGAGAGAGGAAGAAAAAAAGAAATTAAAACCTTGAGCTTCAAAGTGAAACTATAATGACATAAATTATAACAAATTATAATTGCAGCATTAATGAGAAATTGTTTGTAAAAACATTGCTGATATATTTCAAACGAATGTGAAAACCAGACGGAAAAAAAACTCTTGTTGCTTTGCAGGGACTCACATGAAGGGCTGAACACAGTGGTATGAAAACAGAAAAGAAAAAAAAAACACAGCACAAGGGTTCCATTCTCTGAAATTCATTGTTATCTTTTGTCATACAAATGTGAAACAAAAATGAAGGCCATCACTCACTGACTCTTTGAAACATGGCGACGTCTGTAGGGCTGCGCTGGAGGGCCTTCTGTTAGTACTGTTACACCTCCACATCAACGCTTCTTCGCAGGGCCGGCGATAGGCATAGGCAGGCAAGGCGATCGCCTAGGGCATCTATTGTCTAGGGGGCTCCAAAGTAACTCCCCAAAGTCCAACAGAGTTCTAACATCAAAAGAAATAATACATTAAAATGTACATTGACAATGATTATTCATGGGCACTCAGTATACATGTATACATGCACTGTACAAGGTACTAGATCAGCTGTGCTCTATCACATGTACATCGCTATGTTTACCAATGCCAATTTCTACACATAAATGCAAAAAAAGGAAAGGGGATGTTCGCCTAGGGCACCAAATTGTCTAGAACCGGCCCTGTTTCCTGGTTTAGGCGGGGGCTAGATGGGTATATGGGTGGTGGGGAGCCGTGCGGTTCTAAAGCAGGAAATATTTCATGGTAACTGTTACCATTGTTCAGCCCAGAGCAGAGTGGTGCAAACTGAGGGATTGCTGTGGGGAAGCCAGGAAAAAAAAGAGAGAGAGAGAGAGAGAGAGAGAGAGAGAGAGAGAGAGAGAGAGAGAGAGAGAGAGAGAGAGAGAGAGAGAGAGAGAGAGATGTTAATAAAATATCTTTATACGTCTAGACAAGAACTGAAAAGGAGAATTAAAAAAGGAAGAGCTGCAGGTTACCTGGGCTGTACACTGTGGGAGGTCTTCGAAGGGATGGTATTTTTTGTTCATTTTTTGTTCATTTTAGATTTGGCTACAGCATGTTGTAGCTGGTTGGGTCTTGATGTACAATAACTCTTGATCTGAATGACACATATAAAGAAAATACAGAACTAATATAGTTTGCTTATGATCATCATGAAGATACTTTAAAAAATGAGTGCCCGAGTTGAACTCTTTCTATCGAATTCCCTATATCCATTTCTCTATTCTTCCAATTATAGTATAACATAACAAGAATAACAAAAACCAACAAGAACAACAACAGCAGCAACAACAACAACAACAACAGCAACAACAACAACAAGTAGACAACAACAACAAACAACAACAAAATGTTTGTTTTCTTTCATCATTGTTAGTCAAGCTTAGTAAGTTGGTCAAGCTGGTCTAAGATTTTCACAAAACTGTCAAAGCCTAAACAGTATACCTGTAGACTGTAGAGCATCCTTTCTGCTTTGAAAATCCTACTGTCTTTCCACACCGTAGGCAGCACAGGCCTGGCAGAAAATAATGTTGATCTTCTGACATCTATGTAGCTGGTCAAGGGGATGTGTGTGTGCGTGCGTGCGTGCTTGTGTGTGTGTGTGTGTGTGTGTGTGTTTGTGTGTGTGTGTGTGTGTGTGTGTGTGTGTGTGTGCGTGTGCACGCACATGTGCGTGTGTGTGTGTGTGTGTGTGTGTGTGTGTGTGTTTGTGTGTCTACTACGTGTGTGTGTGTGTTTGGGAGCATGTACGTGTGTGTGAATGTGTGTGTGTGTGTGTGTGTGTGTGTGCGCGCCCGCGCGCGTGCGTGCATGCGTGCGTGCGTGCGTGTGTATACACACACATGTGAGTTTAAGTGTGTATTATGTGTGTACAGTACAATCGAAGCACTAATCCCCCCAGTGCCGTTGGGCTAAGTGGTCATCTGCCGGGTGGGCCAAGGTAACAGTCCACCCAGATCACCTTGGGTCATGGCTGAGCACATAGGCTAGCCAAGATGGCCACCCCCTTCCTGGTCAGGTCCTGGAACGGCCCAGCAGCAGATGTAGCAGATCAGAGCTAGCGTCAGCCAGCGGTCAATCCCCCCTCTCTTCAGTGTATCTGGGCCAAGGCAAAGGAGGAACGTCTTAGAGGCAGACATGTATGGAAGTCCAGTGAGCAGGATGTTACAGTTGGCAAACACCTATGGTCACCAAAAATAAATCTGTGATTTTTCACCATCACATTATTAAAGTCACATACAATGAATGGCAGTGCAGTGTATTTATAAGCCGGGCTATGTGAGATGTAGTCTGAGAACGATCTATTCATCTTCCACTGGGAGGTTGATCCGAACTACTTCAAATACTATTTAAAGCTTGATGCAAAGCTGGATTTGTTTGGTGTTATGTGCCATAAAAAGAAGGTTAGCAGACCCAAGTGGTACAGTATGCCAACACTTAAAGTAAAAAGGTAAAATGGTTTCTTACCCAACCAAATGACCGATGGGTAGACCCTACAGTACACCGACATACAGTACACAATAAAAATAAACTGCAGTGTACTCTGGGCCAAAATACACTCTACAAGATGTTAAAACCGACTCTCCAAGTGAACTAACACTGTACTTTTTTTTTTTACTGTGGAGATTCGAGAGTTCCAGGCGTGTGAGTAAACAAGCTTCTCCTGCTCATGTCCTGTAAGGCAGCTCCACTATGGTGTTTGCCTGGATCCAATTTGCACATCTTGAGGACTGCAGGCCGTCTGAGTATTGTTTTATACCAGCTGTACAGCAGCCTAATGGTCAAATTCTGCAGCACAAATCATTCTTGGAGAGATTGTGAAAGAATATGGCATTTCTGTGTACAGGCAGGGCCACAGACACCGATAACACTCACACTAGGTGAGGAAAACACTGACAAAGTCCCATCAAAAAAAACTTTGTGGCATTGAAGAATCCCTGGATTTTCTCACCTCTGTTACGACTGATACATGTAGGTGAACCTGTGTGTGTGTGTGTGTGTGTGCGCGCGCCTGCGTGTGTGCGTGTGCGCGCGTGTGTGTATGTGTTTGTGTTTGCATTTATGAAAGATAATTCCGACAATAACCGGTTATTACAGTATCTCCGCAAAAAGTTTGGAGCAGCAGGGCTTTGCAGTTATTGGGGACCCTACAACTCCCATTGTTATCAGTGACAAAGTAGGTAAATTTCATTGTAATAACATTTCAGGAACAGTAAGATCAGAGTTGTAACTTTTTCAACACAATAATTCAATATACCATTATATCATTGTAGTATGATTTTACAACCTAATGAGTATCAAATGCTTTTTCTTGTGTTATTATTTATTTTTTCGTTTTGTCAATACACCGTTTCTGGTTCGTTTCTATATACAATACACAGAATTTTCTAAGTTCGGAAGGTTTGGGTAGGAACTTCCTCTGTCTTGAATGGCAGACCCTACTGCAGAGGCAGTGTTGAGTCCGGCCTTCAGCAGTTGAATTAAAACCGTGTCAGCCGTAAGACAGCTAAGTATATGCAGCCAGTAAGGTGCCATTTTTCTCCCGCAGTCATTGAATGCATACAGCAGTGTGTGTGTGTGTGTGTGTGTGTGTGTGTGTGTGTGTGTGTGTGTGTGTGTGTGCCTGTGTGTGTGTGTGTGTGTGAGACGTGTGGCCTTGCCACTGTCCCAGTGTCGCAGGAGATCCAAGCCAACATCAGAAGTAGCCTCACACACATTCCCCAGCCTGCACCTGCACAGGGAAAGATAAGCCAGTGGCTCCACAGAAAGGCACGGAGTTGAATGAGCTGAAACCAATTCAAGGGGGTTGATACGGCGGCGGAGTGACACACGCAGCGGAGCGGAGCTGAGTGGAGCGCGCTCACGCTCGTGCCGATGCTGGCAGCAGAGTGCCAGGGCTGAGCTGCCTGCCATGGCTGGCAATGCCAACTCACCCAGTTTTTTTTTTTTTTACACTGACTGGGGCTGGATTACCAGTTGGGGAAAAGGGGTTGCTGGTGATGGCAAAGGGTTATGGTGTGGGCGGGAGTGGGTGGTGGGTGAAACACAAAATTAGTCAGCCAAATGCTCTCCGAACAAAGTGATCCTCCCCCCACACACACACCGATAGAAAAAAAAAAACAATTTCCATTAGTCTAGAGACACATTACCGAGAGCGAAATGAGTTAGTTGAGAATAGTGTGCCATTTGTGCTACCAGGAGTGTTGCACTTTTTACCCAGGCTATTGCATGAGCTAAATTTCGCTAGCCCCTGCCAGGCAACAGTTGTTTTATTTAATTTCGTTGTTTATTTTGAAGCTTATTTATTTTATTTTGGTAGATTCATCTTTAAATGTACGCTTTGTTGAGCCGGGCTATGCATAGCCAGGTTGTCCTTAAAATCTCAAAACAGCCTCTGCTTGATATACTGAGCTTTAGCCAATGGATGAGCGTTTTCGATTAATGGTCATTAATTACAATTGAAGCAAAAATTTGCAAAATTAGAATGTTTAACCCCTTTTAACCGAATAGGTGTGTTGACACACTCTGCAAAATCTCTTATAAGCATTACCCTGGTGAAGAAATGTCCTCAGTACAATGTTCAAGTGAACCATAATCTCACTTAACAAGTCATGATTACTACTTAGCATTGCTAAATTATTCCCCTCTCCAAACAAATGCTAATTGCTAGTGTTAGCTCCAGGTAAACACCACTGTTTGAATTTGGGAAAAGAAAAGGATACCATCATCTCCCAACACAGCTACACTAGAAAACTCTTTTCTCTTCTCTACTATTTTTGGGGTGTCTAACAGGGTGAGCTAATTTGTGCTCTGACACACATGCATAAATGTGGACACTCCTAATAGAGGGTGAGAGAGTTTTTACTCTCCCCCACTTCTACCTTGAGGCATCACTGGCACCGCTGAACACATGGTGTCCTCTTAGCTGCCATATAAATATACCCATGACCTTCAGTGCTGTCCCCAGTTCGGTCCGTGACTGAATTCACAATGATCACACTCTTAATATAAACTCCCAGAATGCTACATACACCTACATGCAAATGTCATTGTAACTTGCCAAAACTTTTGTCATGGACTACTGTACTTAGTATATGGAGAGGTTACCCAGGCAACTTTATTGTTTATGTCAAATGTAGAAACACAGGTTAACATTGTAGGTGATATTCCCCTGTGTTTTCGCCATTTCTCCCCGCGCCTCTAGAGGGCGCTGAACCCAAAGAGACTGTTTGCAATGTACTACTGAAGTATGTTGTTTCCTGTTACCCCCTGCTGTTTTCACTATAAAGAGTGCCGCACAGGTACCCCCTTTCTCTCTGAAACCCGCTCTTTGAAGAGGACAAGCCTCTGTAAGACTGTACCTATCCCGGATAAGACTAAGAAGATTTCAACTGCGCAACCCCTTTTCCTTCTCCTTGGACAAGACTTTCGCTCCAGTTTTAGTTTGGCCAACTTAAACTCGTGAAAGACCCCCTTAGTCCGATCACAGCTGTAACCATCCCGCCTTGCAAGCAACACTGTAGGAACAGTGTTTTTTTTTTTCCATGTTCGAGATCTGAACGTTTCTATCTTGAACATTTTTCCGTCGGACCGAGCCTCCCGGCTCTCGAGGACAAAAGAAGCAGACGACTTCAAGAATCCTCCCTGATCCAACCCAGACAGGAGTCTGTGTTGACCAGAACTTTTCCCCTGGAACCGAAAGCAGTGTCGCTGGCCGGCACAACCCGTTTCCCGTGGGACCCCTCTACAAAATCAGTAGGACACTTTTCATGGGCAAATGACTAGTTAATTCTGAGTAGAGTTTAGTAGATGTGTTTCTTTGAATCTAGCTCGAAGCTTTATTTCATGTGCACATGTGTTGTTCTTTAATTTCTTTAGACATTGTTTTGAACTCTTTTCTCTCTCTCTTGCTTAGTTAGTTTGCATGCTTCTAACTTCTACCTCGCATACTCCTTAACAACGTGAATCCCTTCTGTACGCCGCGATTATTTGTATGAACCGCATTCGCAAGCGTTCATACAGTATCGTCCGTATTCGAAAGATTCTCTTTGCTAACGGGTTAGCTAAGGACAATCGCTAGTAGCCCCTGTGTAACAGCGGCCTGCTAGCCAAGACGCACGACACACACACCCACACACACACACGTTACACCCACATCTCTCTCTCTCTCTCTCTCTCTCTCCCTATCTCTCTCTGAGTGTTAGACTTGTAGATTTCTCCGGACTTTTTGGTACCTTTCCGGTACAACTTTGCACATAACTGATAATAGACTGTTCATTGAATAGCCTCCTTTGTCCGGACATTTCTGCTAGCTAATACTGCTGCTCAGCTGTAGCCACGCTGAATCTAATTGCTTTGAGTACACGAGTGTACGGCCATCTTTGTAGTGACAAACATTCAAGCTCGCCGTTTCATTCGTGCTCTATTCTCTCTCTTTTATTTCTTTTGTGCTCACATTCCATTCACATCATACCCGGAACTGTTAGTGTTAATTCCAGAACCTTTGATACATGTTTGTGCCCTTCACGGGACTTTTAATGCTTGAAAAACCCCGCCGGTTATTTGCTAAGTAGCTGCTAGCTACCCCCATTGTTCTTGGTTTCTGAGGCTAACGCTAATATCACCGTGTTGTTTACATTGCTATAGCAACCTAGTCCACGTGGTGGACGCCATCTTGCTACCATAGCAACCGGGGCTAAAGCTCCTCCATTGTTCACGCTCACGCACCTACACACACACACACACACACACACACACTTCCATATACACGCACAATTCCCCTTTTATTTCTTTCTTGTTTTTATACTTGTGCCTTATTGTGTTTACCCATTGATCCGACTTTGAATGTAATGTTTTATTAGTTATCCTAGTAGTTAATAAAGTGAATCATTTGATTGCATTTTGTTGTCCTTGTTGCTTTGTACAACCAACCAACCTCAGATCTACTTTTGTGCTTGCATACCCAGCTGATCACAGAGAATAGGACTTACTGTTCACTGTGCCCTGTTGAGTATCCCAGTAAAAACTTGTTATTAATTCTGTGTTTAGCAATTTATTGTTGAATATTGTGATTGATAATCTTAAGGATTTTATGAGACGGTCCTTTAATTACTTTTAATTAATTTGTTTATTAATTATAATTAATTCATAATTAATTAAATTCCCAAACAAGATATTTTGCCTTCAATTCCTGGTATAGTCGCATTAGGAGTAAATCCAAACGCAACTACCCCTACAACATCAACAATAATTATGAGTAGGCTGTTCTAAAGAACAAAATGTAACATTGTATAAAAGAATGTTCTCTAGCAATACATTAATAAAATGACGTAAGATCCAATGTTCAGAGGAAGTGGTACATTGCAGGTGGAGTGTTTTGTTTCACCTGTCGAGTTGTGCAGCATCTGCCTAATTGGTGTGTGCATCTCTCACCTCTCTCATTAGTCTCCCATTCTCCTTCATTTACCGTATGCATTCATTACATCAATCAGGCTTGGCATTTCCGTCAAATGTTAATGTTGTCTTCCGATGTGCCTCACTTTACTTGTACTATGTTTTCAGTGTGAGTCCTCGAGACACAGTACATCTCCATCAGCCCTCACTGCTACCACATTTGGACCCTGGCCTACACTGCAGATTTTCCCTCATGCCTCCAGACATCGCTCCAACAGAAGTTGGCAATTGGTAATTCTTCGCTGCCTAGACTTTACATTTTAGGTAGGGGCCCTTTTAAGATTCGATCAATTATGCCCACATTATTTAAATGATAGTGCTGATTAATTCAGTTCCAAAGTTCAATGGCCAATTTCTGCAGAACACATAACACCGTCATAACACCATCAAGTGAGCAGTGGTCAATTTTAGCACCTTGTCTTTAACCGTTTTTTTTTTTTTTTTTGGGTCATCTCCATGGCTCTGGATCAGAGCAGCATGCCACATAATCTGTGGTGCAGACAGTGTACGAGGTGTAAAGAGATTACGGAGGGAAGTGAATCTGCCCTGGGTGACATTAAGGAGGTTTACAGGCTATCTGTATAACAGCTAAACCCTTCTTGACCAGCTTTTAAGCTCATTCGCCTACTTAAAGAGGCCCTCTCTTCTCTCCTCAATTGTAAATACTGTATGACAGGGAAAAAAAGGGAGTGCTTGCACTTGCAGGGCTGGACTGGTGATCTGGCATACTGTACAGGGCATTTTCCCAGTGGGCTGACAGCATACTGTAGGACATTTTCCCAGTGAACAGTTTTGTTTGCTTGTTTTTCGGGACTGGCTTTGTAGGGGGCGGCTCATTGGACAATCTGGATTGTAGACAGAGGACTGAGTCAAGCAGCATGTAATACGAAAACGGCTTGTATGTGTGAGAGGTCAGTTTAACCCAAAATGCCTAGGTAGTTTTTTTTTCTTCATCCCAGTTAAGCCCTGTGCAGTACTTCACTGTGTGGATGCTAACAGGAAGACTTTTTTAGTTGCAGGAGGTGACCTTCTGCTATTTTCATACGTTCAAACAAATATCTGGTGCATAGCCTATACAATCCGAGCGCTGACCTACA
>NC_085862.1:44489463-44529463 GCF_034702125.1 Engraulis encrasicolus | reverse complement strand
CCTACCTTTGTGAGCTGATATAGAGAGGTGTAAGATATGAGACATTGTAAGGTGTTTTTATTCGGAGTATAAGCATATGAAAAGAGTGAAACGCGAGTAAAAAAAGACTACTTTTATATTTTATTCAACTCCTTTTGGAAAGTGCTGTTAGCAATGCTGTGAGGTAAATGAAATGTCATTGACATAAATGAAAATAAAATATGTATTTGCCCCAGAGTTTAGTAGGCTAGCAAATTCTTTCCTTCCATTTTATGCTCCCCTTTCTAAAATGGGCATTGAAGTACTGTTTATAAAGCTCATTGTGACATTGTGGTCATGGGGAGCACTGCGATTGCAAATGTGTATGACCACTATACATGTGATTTTGACAATAAAACTCCATTAGATTTTTGAAATCAAAGTCTAGCTACCAACCATAATTATGTGTCAACCTAAAGTGCAGCCCTTTGACAGTTCAGGTTTTGTTCTCTTAATTGTTGGCATTGCCACTTTTAAAATGTTATATATTTCTCTGTCGCACATATGCACTCAGCAGTGATGTCCATGTTATGCATTGTATGAAATGACAACTAGATAGCTACACGCATACACTGATGTACGTATAGGCCTACATGTGTGTTAACTTGAGCTCAAATATGTCCATGGTGTTGGTATATGTCTCTATTTTGATTGTGTGTGTGTGTGTGTGTGTGTGTGTGTGTGTGTGTGTGTGTGTGTGTGTGTGTGTATGCGCGCGCGTGCGTGCGTGCATGCGTGCATGAGTGTGTATGTGCGCACATGCTTGTGTGCATGCGTACGTGTTTGTATGTGTGTACACACCTTACAACCATTATGGGGTGTCAGATGTCCCCAATTAGGCAGTAACATGGAGAAAATGCTACTTCGTGGGGCCCCATAAATCTAGCAGTGTTTTTCTGGTATTTTTGTTGTTTCTGGTAACAGGAAAAGTGTAAAAAACATTTCCTCACTGACAGGTTAAGGTCAGGGACTGTTGTGGTGTGTGCAGAGCTTAGCATTCTTTAGCGACTCTTAGGGCTAATATGATTGAAAGTTAATGGGAGGACCCCACAATGATATATTGTATTGCTGAGGGTGTGTGTGTGTGTGTGTGTGTGTGTGTGTGTGTGTGTGTGCGTGTGTGTGTGCGTGCATGTGTGTGCATGTGTGTGTGTGCATGCATGTGTGCATGGTTGCGTGTGTGTGTGTGTGTGTGTGTGCGTGTGTTCATGCGTGTGTGCTTATGAGGCTGTTGTCTTGGGAGGGGTGAAGCCATGCTGTTTATGTCTCACAATAAGTGATATTGGAAAGGGCGGAAGTGTGGGTGATTCTAGCGCTGGACACGCTGGAACCACTGTCATTAGTGCAGCGTCTCCTGTGTGGAAATCATCAGCTCCAATCAATAAACAGCCAAAGTGTTGAAATATTTATCCCAACGCTAATCCATCTGCGTGGATTAACCCCCAGACATGCCTTCCCCACCTTTTGAAGTAATTTAGAGAGCGGCTTGTCGGGCGCCCCGTACACCTTCGGGTCAGAAGCGTGGCACTCTATGGCTACAGTAAGTGCAACAGAAAGCCATTAATTCTAGACACTGTCAATAAGCGGGGTGGAAATGATCTTGTGACTCCCTGAGGGGCCACAACCCCCCCACACCCACACCCACCCCCACCCCTCTCGCCATGCACCCTCTTCACCATCTTCCTCATCGCTCTCCCCACTTCCTCCTCAGGAGTTACACTGTCTGCGTTTTGTTGATTTTTGTTTACGTCCACAACAATGCACACAAGCTCATGGAGCAGAGTTGGCCGATGGCATGGGGTGTTGCCGGTTGGAAGCCGGGCTTGAGAAGATGTTAACACTCGTAGGGTTTTTCTGTTTTCCGCATCGCCAACTTACCGTTTCGCTTCAACCCCCCACAAACACACACACACCCAAAAGGGCACGTAGGAAACTGAAGAGCCCCGTGTGTGAGGAAAGACAACAGACACCAATCAATGAATGATGAAAACACCTTTTGACTCACACATAGGACATAGTTAAATGAAATGCCATACAGTTTCCCATGAGTACCTTCATGATTATGAATCATTATTGAACTTCGGTAGGGAGAAGCTCACCGCAGAGCGCACAAAGCTGGAAAAAATGGCCACGAAAACTGTGAAATAATAACTAAATAATGACTATAAAGAACACCATGCGATGCATGCTAATGAGGGAAACACAAACACATTACGAAGTTCAGTCGAAGGAAAGTGCGGTCAGCGGGCTGCTGCCTGAGGATGGCTGGGATCCTCCCTCCCGACGCCTCAAAGGAGCTACGCTACTGATGAAGCTAATGGGTTCGGCTTTTAGCGAACTTGGTGGCGCCACGATTCTTCCTTCCAGTCTGTGACGCAGCAAATTATGAGTTCCTCTCAGTGTGTAGACACAACCCGATTCAGAGTTGAAGTGGCAAGACTATACAGTCCAAGTCATATTACACGGCCAAACTTTCATAGACGTTAGCGGTTAATGCAGAAAAAGAACCTTACAGAAACAAACACACAAAAATCACACACACACCACATCCAAAATCATTCACCACCCCACACACAACCTAAGTGATCTCAACCTCAAAGCTGTCACATGAATTACACACTCACTTTCTCATGTCTCTTCTGAATTTCTTTCCTGAAGAGACAATAACGGATAAACTTATCTAATCAATAACCAGAGACAATATTCATTCCATTCACCCACACGTTCCCTTCACATTGCTTCCATCTGGCTGCAGGTACAGGACACGGACAGATGATGAGGGGCACGCTTCAACAAAGGCTTTGTACCATCTGCATCTTTGTATCACTGCACTTAACAACCTCCCACAGTGACCCGGCATTGAACCCCCTGGAGTGTATAAGTAGTGTCTGACTCATCAATGTTGTGTTTGTGTCGTCTGACGGTGTCTGAGTGTGCATGTATCTACTGTAGTGTTGAATGTCATCAATATTGTGCCTTGGGTCTTGCCTGAAAATGTCTTAGTGTACATGTATTATGCTTAGTATCTCAATGTTCAGTGATGTTTGATGTCTTCTATGCTTTATGTTGGTGGTGACACATTCTCTAATAAAGTATAGGCACCTCAACAATGCTGTGATTCGTTAGAATTGAATAGAATTGTGTGAACTGAGTTGGAGGTCTTCGTAAAATGCAACCCGTTGCCCCACCACTTTTCTTTCAGGGAGTGGTTGATGGTGGTGGGTGCTGATGTACCAGCTAATGAACTGTGGAGAAGGTAGACTATTGTTGTGTGTAGAACTCTACCCAATGGTTGCACACACCTCGCAAATTAATGATGTGGAATATTGGCTTTGCTACAATAATTGTTTGGCACTAGCTGGTGTCGTGCCAAAATGTGTTTCTGGGCGTACTTTGATATTCTCCTGCTTTGTTTTGTACTCCTCACTCTATAGAGCTCTTACAGGTAAGCACACTTGAACCGATACACACTGGCAAAATAGAAGACAAAGGAGAGGGAAGGAGAAAAGGGAAAGCAATTATATCTCTCATTTTCTCAAAATATCTCAGTCCTTGAGTGGTGTGGCGGATCTTGGGCAGGTAAGGTTAAAGGACCTACCCAGAGGCAGATAAGTGGAAGGACCCCATTAACAGTGTGTTTACTATGAGCTGAATTGAGAGCGCGCAGGCTGTCTGTCTGTGAACTCCTCTCGTCTACTGTACCTGCTTAGTTAGAGACTTGCCGTAAATTATACCTGTTGCTATGGATACCAGTCAGCCCATGAGTACATATCAGGTCTGTAGCTCATATAATGGTTTGGAAAATGACTAATTATCAAGAACGAAGTGCCATTGACTTCATCATTGACTTCAAATATCCTCCTCCACATTTGATAAAGGGACAGTAGGCTACCTCTCGTCGGGTTGCTGGCGGCTCTGCTGATCTCTGTCTCAGTGAGTGACAAACTTGGCTCTTTCAACTGTGCTGTGCTTGGCCAACTCCGTCAGTTCAGTTGCCACAGGTTTCAAACTTCAAATTTGATGATGTGACTGGAATTTCCAGGAACTTGTTAAAAAGGACTCCTTCAGAATAGTTTTGTGTGAGTGTCAAGGACTAGTCATAAAGTGGTCTAGTCACACCTCTGCGTGTGTGTGTGTGTGTGTGTGTGTGTGTGTGTGTGTGTGTGTGTGTGTGTGTGTGTGTGTGTGTGTGTGTGTGTGTGTGTGTGTGTGTGTGTGTGTGTGTGTGTGTGTGTGCGTGTGCATGTGCATGTGCATGCGTACATACGTGCGTACGTGTGCGTGTGTGTGAAGAGAGGGCAACTTGTGAATTCCCGGCTTTTCAATTGATACTTGACCCCTGATGTCTCTCTGGATTTCCTGAGACACCTGGACACTTTGGACTAAACTGACTTTGGCTAAATGTATGTAAGCGTTAGCTGTATGGTGAATGTGCAATGATGTGTGTAATGTCTGTGCTACTGACACCTTAATTTCCCTCGGGATCAATAAATGATACTCTACTCTACTCTAAGAAATTCATCAAAGCAGAATGAGAATGCTCTAATTTTGTATATGTTTTTGTCACAGACTCTTCACTCTTCAAGGCTATGATGCCTTCAAAAATACATTCACCATACAGCTACTATTTTGCAGGAACAAAACTCTTACAAAACAGGAACAAAACTCTTACAAAACTCTTAACCTGTTATGAATGATAAACATATAGATTCTTTAAGAAATTCTCTTCGATTCAGAAACATGTACCATATATGGACGACATTGCATAAATAGTTCATCATTTTTACATCTCAGTTATTTATCTGAAGTACCACTTTTTTCAGAAAAATATCTACAAAGCAAAGTACAAGTGTGTGCAAATAATCTTGTCTTTGTCATGTCTTTTTAAAAATACACACATAATAGCACATGAAAGCCAGATACTGTATGACCAAAAGACAATTTATACTGACCAGTAATGAACTCATCACGTTTACATTATTTCTGATCCAATGCTCTTTGAATCCATTGAGCTTCTATTGTTCAGAAAGTATATGTCACACTTAGCTCTATCACACTCTTAATGAAAAATACATGAAAATTTAGAGCCATGCTAAGAAGGTACAAGTGAAATCTACTCGAGAAATAGATTGTGTGAAAGGGTTGGAATAATGAACTCTTCTGTGACACACCCTTCTAGTTACATACGGCCTACAGTGCATGGAACAAAATGCCACCCCATCTGGTATGTTAGGCTAATTACAATGTATTTCACCTGTGTTTGGCACAATACCGTTTTTACAGCTGGCTACAGTAAGGGACACAGTGCATCAGAATAATAATACCAGTTCTCGTTGATCCAGCTAGAATACAGGAGAAAACATACTTGAGGGCAGGCACTAATGGTAATGCATGCGCACATTCATTTTGATCACTTTATTTTTTTTTCAAAGAGGTTGACTCTCCATTCCACTATGTATAGGCTATTCTCTTCTTTTGTCCTCAGGATCTTCAATGGATAAGTTATCTTTGACCGCACAAGCTACAATTGATTTATTGAGGGTAATTCAAACGGTTTGAGAGAGATAAACAAACATTATATGAAGTGTTATCCGTCATCTCAAACTTTGACCACATGGCATTGAATATCAATGCAGTTCAAATTGCCCGTTGTCTTTAAGCCATGCAAAAGCTGATCCACCCTAAGTTGATTGTTTCACAATTATATTTACGCAATTATATTCTGGTAAATAATTATGGGTAACACTTTACAATAAGGGTACATTGATTATATTGGAATTATGTTGGAATTAATGTATGATTTATGGTTAATTAACACATGACTTATATATGGATTGATGGATAATATACTAGTAATGAGAAGGGAGTCCTGCTTGGAATCATAATGACCGACTATTAACTAATTGTGCAAATCAAAGGTGAATTCATGGTGTGAGTTCCAAGTGTTAATATACCATGTGTTAACACTGCTGATAACACTGCTGTTAATATATCATGTGTCCAAGTGTTAATATATTGTGTATTAACACTGCTGTTCATATATCATGTATTAACACTACCAGATTGATCCTCATCATATATGAATTCGACCTTAGTTAAGGGGTGGAATTAATTGACAGAGTTGGCCTACCTTATGCATGCAGCAGATGTTGAGTGTAGAAGTAAAGTTAACATGGTAGATGAAAGATAAATTTAAAGTGCAAAATTATAGTGGAAATGAATCCCATGCTAAAAATCCTGCCTTATCACGATCCAGTCGTTTCTCAAGGTAGTTGTCTCACGAAGGCGGCGTGACACCACTGTGCCAGGAAGATGTTGCGATAGGGCACCGTTGGCTCTGCGGTGTTTGAACGTGGAGGGGGGCTTGCAACCTTCATATCATTGACCTGCTGGCTGTAGCCTAGAAGCCGCCTCTTCGGGACCCACAGTCCCTGGCGCAATGTTTAGCCACTCTGGCCACAGAGAACATTATTTCCCAAATCACATTCTTGTGACCAGCCGCACCCATTTTTAATATTAATACAATATCATATTATGTCCCATGTGTCAAGGTCTGCTTGTTGAAGAGGCTTACAAGTGGAATGTATTATTGGGTAGGCCTTCGTCTAAGATGATCTTGTAACCAGCACCACACCCGTAATATCTTTCTGTATGAGGTCATATCTAAAGTAATGATTAATTAATGTATTATTTAGCAACATCTTATGAGTCATAATATAAGTCATGATGACTATGGCATTAGCTAATGTATAAAGAAGAGATATTCCAAGTGTGTTAATATATACTCACAAAAGATGTTATGCTTAACTAATCATGCTTTGCCCCTTATTCTGCGGTCATGACATTATAATGAGTACTATCAGTGTTTAAATTGGCTTTTGGGAGGTGGGGGAGCCCTTCACCCGCGGTCAAAATAGCTTTGTTTTTTTGTTTTTAAATTAAACATCGCCCCATCAGCCAAATACATGTATTCTATGAAGTTATTGCCCATAATTAATATCATACATAAATCAATGTATTACTCAGTTATGAGAAAAACAGCAAGGTACCCTCATTCCATCTTCACTGTATTAGGTTGCAAAAAAATAGGAACAGTTAGACCAATATCACACCTGATGCATTTATGTAGCCTACTTTTTATTCTCTCCTGTCAGTTGGCAACAGTATGCTATTGGACTGTCAGTACAGGGGCAAAACAGTTTTAATTCTGACCACCATCACTGCACCATCAAGCTACAAAGGTGTAGACCTAAGACTATTAAGAACTCATATTATTGATGTGAATAACAATTTGTTTTAAAAGATCATATGATTGATTTTAATTCTCCTAATTTATTTCTTTAATTCTCTTAATAATGTCATGGGTTTAGCATGCATTTATTAGCACGTTTTATGCCTAATAAGTCACAAAGTTAAAATATTAAAAATGCATGCTTAGGCTATGCTGTTCTATTACAGTGCGTGAAAGTGTGCACTGTCACTTTAAATCAGGCGGAGTCTGCAGAGAATCTTCTCATTCGGAAACGTCTTTTCTTTACAGATTGCCCCTTTGGCTGACTGATTATATGGGCGTTCTTATTTCAGTAGTTTAGTTAGTTCAGCTATCTCGCTCCGTGCATATGTTTTAATTACACTTCAGTCGCATTAAGTAAATGCTTTTTTGCAAAGCAATAACTTTGGCAAAAGGCGGCAATAGATTGCTGCAATTCTAGCGCGAGAGAGACGGTGCACTGCTCTACACGCAAAGCTAGGATGGACACGCAGGAATCCCTGTCATTTGCTTACTGTCTAAAAACTTTTAATACGATCCTGGCATGTTTAAGCCCACATAAAAGTAACCTGCAACCAAATGGCTACACATTCTGACAGAACAATGGACGGAAATCCCAAACTTGATGTTGATTTCCCCCCATTAACAAACTGCTGTTAAAGTAGGCAGACACCACGCTATGCTGCATGACTGTTTGGTTAACTTTGCCTGAAAGCTAGCCGATATCAAATGAAATGACAGCTTACCTCCGTTTTGTAAAAGGCATTGTATCTAGCCTACTTACTTTGCACATTGAACATGAAGGCATGGAGGACAGGCTTGAAGTAGTGACAACTCGAAGCGGAGTAGTTCTAGCTGTGAGAAAGAGCAAGCGCTCCGGACCGCTCAACTGTTGCAAAGTTGCAACGTTGCTACAAACTCAAATTGTGGTGTCTCGCAGCGCATGTGCAGAATGCAGATGCATAATAACTGAAATAATGCGGGAGTCCCTTAATCTTATTTTATGATGCTATCATTATAAAACTTTCATAAAAATATGATATTTCAAGAAGAGGTGAAAATATATGAACTGTGAATACACTAGGGTGGGGCAGCAGGAGCGCAGCTCCGTTTGGCTGTCCCTCCGAGGTGAGGAGGCGGAGCTGCGCTCCGGAGGGCTCCGCCCCAATTTAAACCCTGAGTACTATACCATTAGCTAATGCATGAAGAAGTGATATTCACAATGTGTTACTATGTACTCAGAGAAGAACTTTTGATTTACTAACGTTATCAATAAAAACACCAGATTGTGTACAAGTTTTAATAAGCAAAAATTTAAAACAAGGGATCACACAATAACATACCACAGGCTTACATACATTTATCCATAGGGAGTGAGAGAGAGAGAGAGAGAGAGAGAGAGAGAGAGAGAGAGAGAGAGAGAGAGAGAGAGAGAGAGAGCGACAGACAGACCGACCAACCGACACACACAAACACACAGCCATTGTCCTGAAAACGTCCAAAAGGTTAAGTCCATGGTTTACAGATGCATAGCAAGAGGCATTGTCCTGTACGACACTCCTGTATAACATACTGGGGAGCGCACAAGGTGTTTGGATCCGCAAACCACTGAGTGGTTCACTGTGAAGTGCCTGTAGTCTGTTGCAGCCAATGCACTCCTGTAAGCGCCCCATTGGTCACTGATGACGGTGGTTCCCGCCGTCTTCTCCTCACCAGCCACAAGACAGGACGTTTCTGGCGGTCACCTACTCCTAATATTCTTAATACCCACTTTTTCTGTCGCCATGTTGCACCGGCCCTTCTGTGGTGATACTGTAAATACACAAGAGTAAAGTAAAGCAAGTGAGTAAGTACATTTACCTTATAAAGCACATAAAACAGTACAAAGCTGACCAAAGTGATGTACAGATATTAAAAGGAGAAGGGAACAATGTCAGATAAAATTCATGGAGCTTGGCCTGCAAGTTTTTTAAAAAATATGCAGCACCATGGGTGACATCATCAAAGTTAAAGGTGGTCCAACAACTGCTGCACTGCTTCTCAGTGGGACCTCTCCAGCCCCCCATGGGAGGTTGAGATGACTGCGGTGCTTAGTTGCCATTAGGGGGCATTAGTGTACTTTACTTTTTTAATACTAAGGGGGGCGTTGGCAGGCCTATGATGAGGTCAAGTAGGTGTTGGGAGACTCATGGTGAAGAGAAGGGGGCGTTGGGAGGCTCACCTTGCTATTATTACAACAACTTTCATCAATAGCTGCAAACTCTCAACGATCTCCAACCATTTGACCACGGCGTCTCAGGTGGGCCTTTATTGCATGATTGCAAATCCACCTGACTGTTCCAGCCATCTTAGACAGTGTCCGGGAACTCCTCGCAACTCCATCCTGCATCTAAAGCACAAAACCTGAAAGAAACTGACCAAAGGCAGAATAGAAAAAATAATGAAACATATAGTCAGTAGACGACACAGCACTGTAGTCTAAAATTCCCTCGAAAAGACAGTATAACCCCTTCACATTAAACTATTAGAGGCAATTTCTGGCAATATCATTTCTAAAGAAAAAGTGTATGGAGTTTAGGACGCTACATCTACATCTTGAGAAATGGCCGCCATACTGAATTTTTTTGTGGCGAGTGTTTTTTTTCCTGAAGTGTGACCCTTAGAGAGTATTTCAGCTAAATTCCATGTCTTTTTACCAAAGTACGTGGCTTTTACAGTAACCATTAGTAGAAGAGACGACCATCTTGAAAAATGGGCGCCATATTGACTTTAAGTGCGGCCAGCATTTTTTTCTAAAAAGTGACCCTCATATAGTGTTTCAGCTTTTTAACTAAAGTAAATGGTTTTATACTAACCATTCAATAGCAGCAGTCATCCTGGAAAATACCGGCTATATTACAATTTTGTGTGGCCAGCATTTTATTACAAAAGTGACCCTCAGAGAGTATATATTTGCCAAATCCCATGCTTTTATACCAAAGAGTATGACTATGTCACTAAGCTGCTCTACTAGTAGATCTAGCAGAAATTCACTCCTTTCAACTCTCCTCCACAGGCACACACAGAAGTCACAAGTCCATTGTCCATTGTATTGCCGCCATACTGAATTTTCTTGTAGCGAGTGTTTTTTTTCCAGAAATGTGACCCTTAGAGAGTATTTCAGCTAAATTCCATGCTTTTATACCAAAGTGTACGATTATGTCACTACGCTGCTCTACTAGTAGATCTAGCAGAAATTCACCCCTCTCAACTCCACTCCACAGGCACACATAGAAGTCACAAGTCCATTGGAGAGGAGTTCTGCCAGTTCTACTTTACTGGCTGGTAAGCTTACGGTAGTCTTCTTATTTGCTACTGGTTTGTGAAATTACGCTACCAAAAATGAACACTAGGAGCTTAAATACAGTATTGCATTTCAGTGGTAGGGCATGACAAGCCACCTCTTCAAACAAGTTATTTTTTTTCTTGGGATGTGTACTACAAGTTGAGATACTGGAACAACGCCATAGATTTTGTTTGTCTTGGCCTCACTACTAGGCTAAAAAACAGAGATCTAGAAACACCACAGCAGCATAGTATTTTACTGAATCATTTTTGTGAAATTGATGAACAAAACATGTATCAAAGCTATTAAATGAAGAACCATGTATTACTTACTGTAGCTGAGTTGCACCATGTGTTTGCTAAACCATTATCCAAACTACTTCGTTTTAATTGGATTTTTAAGCTACTAAAATGAATATATGAACTACCCGGATGAAATACACTAAATATACGATTAATTATGCAAACTAAAGTACTTACAGGAGTTGCTTAAACAACCACGTTGAAGGAGAGGCAAAGGGAGCCTTCCGCATCGTTGTAGCATGGTCAAAATGGCTACAACAACGCCTTTGCTCTCACTTTCCTGTTCAACTCACAATAAAAGAGCCGAACAGCTTTTTAATTACATTAGTCCTACCACAACTGTAAATAGTGAACATTGCATGAAAGAAAAATCGAAATGCATCTTTTGATTTTCATAATATGCAACAGTCAACAGCATTTGCAATTAAAACTAATGTAATCACCAAGCTATTCGTGGCTTTTATTTTGACAAAAGATTTGAACCGGAAGTTGCGAGCAGGAGCGTTATTGTAGCCATTTCGACCGTTCCACAACGATGCAGACAGCTCTCTTTGCCTCTCCTACAACGTGCTTGTCCAAGCAACTCCTGTGAGTACTTTATTTTGCATAATTCATCATATTTGTAGTGTATTTCATGCTGGCACTTCATATATTAATTTTAGTAGTTTAAAAAATCGAATTAAAAACGAAGTAGTTTTCACAAAAACATATTCAGTAAAATACAAGAAAGACAATGTGCTTCTGTTGTGTTTTTGGATCTCTGTTTTTTAGCCTAGTGAGGACAAGACAGATTGCTAGCCTGTAGAAATGAAATCTATGGTGTTGTTCCTTTATATCAACCTGTAGTGCACATCCCAGTCAAAAAAAACGTGTGAAGAGGTGGCTTATCATGCCCTACCACTGAAATGCAATATACTGTATGTAAGCCCCCCAGTGGTCACTTTTGGAAGCGTAATTTGACAAACCAGTAGCAAATAAGATTACCAGCCAGAGTAGAACTGGCAGAACTCCTCTCCAATGGACTTGTGACTTCTGTGTGTGCCTGTGGAGGAGAGTTGAAAGGAGTGAATTTCTGCTAGATCTACTAGTAGAGCAGCTTAGTGACATAGTCATACTCTTTGGTATAAAAGCATGGGATTTGGCAAATATATACTCTCTGAGGGTCACTTTTGTAATAAAATGCTGGCCACACAAAATTGTAATATAGCCGGTATTTTCCAGGATGACTGCTGCTATTGAATGGTTAGTATAAAACCATTTACTTTAGTTAAAAAGCTGAAACACTATATGAGGGTCACTTTTTAGAAAAAAATGCTGGCCGCACTTAAAGTCAATATGGCGCCCATTTTTCAAGATGGTCGTCTCTTCTACTAATGGTTACTGTAAAAGCCACGTACTTTGGTAAAAAGACATGGAATTTAGCTGAAATACTCTCTAAGGGTCACACTTCAGGAAAAAAAACACTCGCCACAAAAAAATTCAGTATGGCGGCCATTTCTCAAGATGTAGATGTAGCGTCCTAAACTCCATACACTTTTTCTTTAGAAATGATATTGCCAGAAATTGCCTCTAATAGTTTAATGTGAAGGGGTTATACTGTCTTTTCGAGGGAATTTTAGACTACAGTGCTGTGTCGTCTACTGACTATATGTTTCATTATTTTTTCTATTCTGCCTTTGGTCAGTTTCTTTCAGGTTTTGTGCTTTAGGCAGAGTGACATGATGCAGGATGGAGTTGTGAGGAGTTCCCGGACACTGTCTAAGATGGCTGGAACAGTCAGGTGGATTTGCAATCATGCAATAAAGGCCCACCTGAGACGCCGTGGTCAAATGGTTGGAGATCGTTGAGAGTTTGCAGCTATTGATGAAAGTTGTTGAAATAATAGCAAGGTGAGCCTCCCAACGCCCCCTTCTCTTCACCATGAGTCTCCCAACACCTACTTGACCTCATCATAGGCCTGTCAAAGCCCCCCTTAGTATTAAAAAGGTAAAGTACACTAATGCCCCCTAATGGCAACTAAGCACAGCAGTCATCTCAACCTCCCATGGGGGGCTGGAGAGGTCCCACTGAGAAGCAGTACAGCAGTTGTTGGACCACCTTTAACTTTGATGATGTCACCCATGGTGCTGCATATTTTCAAAACACTTGCAGGCCAAGCTCCATGAATTTGATCTGACATTGTTCCCTTCTCCTTTTAATATCTGTACATCACTTTGGTCAGCTTTGTACTGTTTTATGTGCTTTATAAGTAAAATGTACTTACTTACTTGCTTTACTTTACTCTTGTGTATTTACAGTATCACCACAGAAGGGCCGGTGCAACATGGCGACAGAAAAAGTGGGTATTAAGAATATTAGGAGTAGGTGACCGCCAGAAACGTCCTGTCTTGTGGCTGGTGAGGAGAAGACGGCGGGAACCACCGTCATCAGTGACCAATGGGGCGCTTACAGGAGTGCATTGGCTGCGACAGACTACAGGCACTTCACAGTGAACCACTCAGTGGTTTGCGGATCCAAACACCTTGTGCGCTCCCCAGTATGTCATACAGGAGTGTCTTACAGGACAATGCATCTTGCTATGCATCTGTAAACCATGGACTTAACCTTTTGGACGTTTTCAGGACAATGGCTGTGTGTGTGTGTGTGTGTGTGTGTGTGTGTGTGTGTGTGTGTGTGTGTGTGTGTGTGTGTGTGTGTGTGTGTGTGTGTGTCGGTTGGTCGGTCTGTCTGTCGCTTTCTCTCTCTCTCTCTCTCTCTCTCTCTCGCTCGCTCTCGCTCTCGCTCTCTCTCCCTATGGATAAATGTATGTAAGCCTGTGGTATGTTATTGTGTGATCCCTTGTTTAAATTTTTTGCCTATTAAAACTTGTACACAATCTGGTGTTTTTATTGATAACGTTAGTAAATCAGAAGTTCTTCTCTGAGTACATAGTAACACATTCTGAATATCACTTCTTCATGCATTAGCTAATGGTATAGTACTCATTATAATGTCATGACCGCAGAATAAGGGGCAAAGCATGATTAGTTAAGCATAACATCTTTTGTGAGTATATATTAACACACTCGGAATATCTCCTCTTTACACATTAGCTAATGCCATAGTCATCATGACTTATATTATGACTCATAAGATGTTGCTAAATAATACATTAATTAATCATTACTTTAGATATGACCTCATACAGAAAGATATTACGGGTGTGGTGCTGGTTACAAGATCATCTTAGACAAAGGCCTACCCAATAATACCCCCCACCTTGCTGCTGCTCTCTATTCACACATGAGGCACATTCCACTTGTTAGCCTCTTCAACAAGCAGACCTTGACACATGGGATATGATATTGTATTAATATTAAAATGAGTGCGGCTGGTCACAAGAATGTGATGTGGGAAATGATGTTCTCTGTGGCCAGAGTGGCAAAACATTGCGCCAGGGACTGTGGGTCCAGAAGAGGCGGCTTCTAGGCTACAGCCAGCAGGTCAACGATATGAAGGTTGCAAGCCCCCTTCCACGTTCAACATCGCAGAGCCAACGGTGCCCTATCGCAACATCTTCCTGGCACAGTGGTGTCACGCCGCCTTCGTGAGACCACTACCTTGAGAAACGACTGGATCGTGATAAGGCAGAATTTTTAGCATGGGATTCATTTCCACTATAATTTTGCACTTTAAAGGGACACTGTGTGAGATTTTTAGTTGTTTATTTCCAGAATTCATGCAGGCCATTCACTAATGTTACCTTTTTCATGACTACTTACCACCACCATCAAATTCTAAGTATTCATTATGACTGGAAAAATTGCACTTTTCATACATGAAAAGGGGGATCTTCTCCATGGTCCGCCATTTTGAATTTCCAAAATTAGCCATTTTTAGCTGCAAAAATGACTCTACTTGGACCATACTAGAAAATATTTGTTTATTACTTAGTAAACGTTCTTGTAAAGATCAAATTTGGCAACAGGCAGCCGAGTTTCAATTAGCAGCATAGTTGCAGTACCTTTTTTGACCATTTCCTGCACAGTGTCCCTTTAAATTTATCTTTCATCTACCATGTTAACTTTACTTCTACACTCAACATCTGCTGCATGCATAAGGTAGGCCAACTCTGTCAATTAATTCCACCCCTTAACTAAGGTCGAATTCATATATGATAAGGATCAATCTGGCAGTGTTAATACATGATATATGAACAGCAGTGTTAATACACAATATATTAACACTTGGACACATGATATATTAACAGCAGTGTTATCAGCAGTGTTAACACATGGTATATTAACACTTGGAACTCACACCATGAATTCACCTGTGACTTGCACAATTAGTTAATAGTCGGTCATTATGATTCCAAGCAGGACTCCCTTCTCATTACTAGTATATTAACCATCAATGCATATATAAGTCATGTGTTAATTAACCATAAATCATACATTAATTCCGACATAATTCCAATATAATCAATGTACCCTTATTGTAAAGTGTTACCTAATTATGTAGACACTTCCCTTCACTTCCTTTGATACCGAATATGCTTTTGTTGATTCAGAAGGACTTCATAGTTCCCGTTGTTTATTGTACTCAAGGACACCATGCCATGCACAAAGCAATACCATCATAACCTCAGTATTGACAACATATTTGCTATTTTACAAAAGTTCATGGAAACAACTAGTGAAAGTGTTGGAGAAAAAAAAACTCAAATTGTCTACAGCTACACAATCCATACAAACAGAGAGACAGTGGATGATGACATTGAGATTTAAACTCACAGGGTGTCAAAGGGTGATGTCTGATATGTTGATTGTGCCATATATTTAAGGTCATACGGTATGCTGTTTCATAACACATTGAATTGATTGTGTGCATAGGAGATGAAAAACAGTGAGTCCCCAAAATATAAACCAGCACACCTGTTGCTAGATGTAAATCAGATACGTGTTTGCTTAGCATTGCCTTGAGGCAACATAACACATCTTTTTTCCCCAAAAACTACTACCTGACACATCTCTGTGCTATCAAATGGTGATTTGGAGTGGGTAAGGGCTTTTGTGTGAGGGTGGCACAGACTCTCTGGAAGTCAGGCCGCATGCAACACATGCCACCAATTGGTAAAATTATATTTACTTTTTAACATGTTTAAATTGAATTACTTTATACCAAGAAATATGTGCATTTGTATGAATATACAGAGAAGCTTCTTGGATTGTTTGAATAGTTTTTAATTGTTATCTAGATATTTAAACTGTATATTTTCATTTGTTCCCTCAAGGCAACACTGTGTAGTTAGGAAGTTCTTTCAGTCATTACAATGCATTTGCATCTGTGTATGCAATTGTGTACCGGTATACATGCATAAATGATCAGTTATTTATACAGGACATGGATATTAATACATGTTAATGCATTCAATAAGTTTGCAATACATTTAGCCAGTGGCCAAAATGATGATGGGGTAAGGTTACGAAATGACCCAGGCTGGATTGGAAACTGGGTTTCCTTGGGCAATCAAACCCCCCTACGGGCATAACACACAGTGCACCACAACACCCATTGCTGTACTAATGTCCCAACTTGAGTCCATAATGCATTCTTGCAGTTTTTACTATTTTTGCGTTATTTTAGGGGTCAGGGATCTGGGGTCAGGGGTCAGTTGAGGAGTATTTGTGAGTGTGCGTATGTTTGTGCTTGTATGAATGCAAGTGTTACCAGTATGTAAAGTATGTATGAGAAAGTATGTGTGGATTAAATAAAGTTGAGGTCAAATTGTATTATTGATGTGTGTTCAGGAATCCCAAAGCACCCCAAAAATAAGGTGGAAAAAATTCCTCCTAAAATCGAATATTCATGTAGTAGAGGTTTAAGAAATATAGACCCTAGCACATGTATGTAATTTTGTACATTAATCAAGTCATGCCAATGTTTACAGTAAGTGTAGAACAATGTGCTGTGTACTGTAGTATTCTTAAAATTGCAAGACGCAATTGTAGGTGGTGAATTACAAAATGTATCCATCATTGTATATACATTTACAAACAAATTATTTAAATTAGACATACCTAAATAAAAAAGATTGCTATATACCTCCTTGTAGTAGTCTAGAATATACAGTAGGCCTAAATTTCACAGGACCTGCTACTCTTGACAGGGGCACAAATTAAATGGTGGAAACGTATTATTTTTTTGGCTCTAATTTGTTTCATTGAGTGAAGCACGGAGAAAGGTGTCATGAATCTTTAAAGTTTGGGCCGAAAGAAAAGATGTTTAATTTAAGACAGAAATTACATTTTTACTCTACCTAAAATAACCTTGAAGTTTCAACATGTAGCAAAACTAAGAATTCGGGGCATATGTAATTCGAGCGCTGAGAAGTTGTAAATAAATGAAAACATATCAGAGTCAAGAGACTGATAATTTACACCATGAACTCACAGTGACATTCACAGGATAGCAGCTCTGTCATCTGCCATACATGCCTGCCTGCCTGTCTGTCTGTTTGTCAATCTGTCTGCCTGCCTGCCTCCCTGTGTGCCTGTCTGTCTCCCTGTCTACCTGGCTGCCTGCTTGTGTTTCTGTCTGTCTCCCTACTGTCTGTCTGTCTGTCTGTCTTTACCTGCATACCTGTCTGTCTGTCTGTTTGTTTATCTGTCTGTCTGCCCGCCTGCCTGCCTGCCTGCCTGCCTGGCTGCCTGTCTGCCTGTGCCGGCCTGGCTGTCTGCCTGTCTGTCTCCCTGTCTGTCTGCCTGCCTGCCTGCCTATCTGTCCGTCTGTCTATCTGTTTCCATATCTGCCTGTCTGTCTGTCTGTCTGTCTGTCTGTCTCCACCTGCGTGCCTGTCTCCCTATCTGTCTGTCTGCCCGAGTGCCTGCCTGCGTGCCTGTCTGTCTGTCTGCATGCCTGTCTGTCTGTCTCCACCAACCTATTATTTTCGCCAAACAGGACGCAGGAAGCTACGCACCTCATGGAAAAGACTAAAACAATACCAGTGTAAGTTCACAGTGTCTGTAGTGTAAACACAGATCCCTAGCTCTTCTCGTTGATTACACGGCCACATGTTGATGATGTGCTGCACTGTTAGTCTGATTTTGAGAAGGGGGAAGGGGTGTGTGTGTGTGTGTGTGTGTGTGTGTGTGTGTGTGTGTGTGTGTGTGTGTGTGTGTGTGTGTGTGTGTGTGTGTGTGTGTGTGTGTGTGTGTGTATGTGTGTGTGTGTGTGTGTGTGTGTGTGCGTTTGTGTGTGTGCGTGTGTGTGTGTGTGTGTGTGTGTGTGTGTGTATGTGTGTGTGTGTGTGTTTGTGTGTATGTGTTTGTGTGTGTGGAGGAGGGGTGTCACTAATGACGTCTCATCAGCATGAGAATATGACGAGCCTGAGCTTCCAGATGACAAATGCGCTGCTTCAGCCACAACAGTGTGTGGCCACCCGACTACGGGAACAAAGGTTAATTGCTCGATCGTAATAGGGTATCGGTCACACTAATTATCTTTCCTAAAGAACTGCAATTAATTTATCAGCGTGATGCACAGGTGACTGCTCCGCAGGGAACCAAACACTGAACACATAGTAGGCCCTATCTGATTTTAAAAAAAAAAACATCTGAAAAAATGAACAATTAATCGTTTCTGTCATATAAGGTACCGATAACAAGATGAAGTTCAGTGCAGTTCAGTTCAGTCCAGTTCATGCCTTAACGAATTTCCTATAGGGTTTATTGGGAGTGACTGATTTTGCCGAGTGTATCTCGTATCTCGTTACTGTCATGCCAGGAGGTTCGCGGTTCAGTCAGCAGTCTTGGCGTTGACATTGGAGGGTTCTCCACTCAGGGTCTGACCTGCTTGACAGGAGTGATGGTAATACACGCATGCATTGGCGACGGCCTACAAAGAGCAATGAGGGAGAGAAAAAATAGTGAGCGGGAGAGAGTGCGATGAAAGAGAAAGTGAGTTATGAGAGAGAGAGAGAGAGAGAGAGAGAGAGAGAGAGAGAGAGAGAGAGAGAGAGAGAGAGAGAGAGAGAGAGAGAGAGAGAGCAAGGAGGGCTAGGGGCGAGGACAGGAGTGATGTATATGTGAGACATAGATGAGTGAGAGATACAGATGGAAAGATAACATGATGAGATAGAGAGGGGGGAAGGGGTAGAGAGATAGAGCAAAAAAGAAATCTAAAGAAGAAGAGAGGTGGAGGCAAAGAAAAGGAAAGATGCAGAGAGAGAAGGGCAGAAGAATAGTAAGAAAGAAAAAGAAAGAAAGAAAGAAAGAGAGAAGGAAAGAAATAAAGAAAGACAGAAAGAGAGAACGAAGGAAAGAAAGAAAGAAAGAAAAAGAAAGAAAGAAAGAAAGAAAGAAAGAAAGACATGCAGCACGAAAAGGAGAATGCAAGTGGGATAGTAATGAGGGGAAAAAGAGAGAGGTAGGAAAAGAGACACATAGACAGAGAAAGAGAGAGAGAGAGCAGGAGAGATGGAGAGAGGGAGAGCGTAATAAGAGAAAGAGGAGAGCACATCATCCCCTCCTCCCTAAGGATGGCGCCTCTCTGGGATCCAGTAATGCTGCTCTCATCCCTTCCTCCCAGCAACCCTCACTGCGCACAGCGGCCGCGTGTGCAGGTAGCACTTAGCTTCAAAGCCACACGCCCCGCTCTGCCGCTGAAACACGGCCCTATAGATAGTGCTTGTGGCCTTCAATAAAGGCTCACATAACAGGAAAGTAGTATGGTGTCCTTAATGCAATGTTGTGACATTTGCGGCCAATTTTAGCTTTGATTTTTTTTTTCTTCTGGGGATATGTTAGCTCCATGCCAGTGTCCTCCTGAGCTCTCCGTTATCTCCGTCCTCTGTCACGTGTAATGTGTGGTGAAAAGAGAGGGATAGATGACATGTGGTTCACCTATTGGGAATGAAAGATATGATATAGGCTATAGATCTTATGGATCAATGTAGTAGGTCCCTGTAGACCCAATGTCCTGTAGAATGCAGTGATAATGCAACACCTAGAGAGTAACATTGCCTCAAGTGTATTTGGTTCCACAGTACTCCCTTAGTGTTGAATTAACACTGCATTTGTAACTGTGTAAATACACGTAGATGAACATATCGATTTGAAAAGACAAACACGTAACATATTATCTGTATTAAAAACGCACCATGAAACAGCAGTTGAAGAACCATACTTGTACTTTTTGTCTGGAGATTTCGTTGCCAACAGTCATTCGTACCAATATGGGCTCGTCGTGCTTCGTTTTGTACTCCAGTCCAAACCCAGAGAAGCGGCAGGTGTCATGGGAGCCTACTGTGATCTCTAGCGCTCCTCACTGAGCAAGGGGATTTAATTAAAGGTTGCGACGGAGACTAGAGAGCCAGGAGCCAGAGTCAGAGCCAGGCTGTCTGTCTGTGGTGATTTCCCTTTCCCCATCCACTCGTCTCGTTCAGGGCTGGTCTGGGGGAGAAATAGGGCCTGGGCACTTTTGGCTTAAAAGGGCCCCTCATAATTAGCAGCACAGAACTGACTCACCGGTGGGCCCCGCACCCTCGTGTGCCCCTATTTTCAGAAATGTTAAAAAAACACCTTTTTTTACATTTCTGAAAATAGGGGCCCACGATGGTGCAGGGCCCACCGGGAAATGCCCGGTATGCCAGATAACCAGTCCAGCCCTGGTCTCATCCCCATCCCATCCCATCCCATCTCATCCCATGCTGGTGGTGTGGTGTCGCCACCACGGCTTTGTTTTGGGCCTTATTTTCATTTCCACAGCTACTGACTGCAGCGACGCTGACCTCATTATGCCGCACGGACCCAGCTGTACTTTCATTTTTAATATCAGCAAAACAGAGAGAGAGAGAGAGAGAGAGAGAGAGAGAGAGGGGGAGAGAGAGAGAGAGGGGGAGAGAGAGAGAAAGAGGTAGAGAGAGAGAGGGAGTGGAAGCGGGAATGAAAGCGAGTGATGAGAATGAGAGGGAGAGAGAGAAACGGAAAGAGAGAGAGAGAGAGAGAGAGAGAGAGAGAGAGAGAGAGAGAGAGAGAGTAATCAGCGTGGAATCATCAGTACAGCTGTGATCCAAACAGTCTGAAGCAAAAAGGTCCCTGCAACGGTGTTCTTGGGATTGCCCAGTCGCAGGTGCTACGCCACACTCCCTGCTCCTATACTGCAGGTGTGCTGGCAGCAAACACCGCTCTCCCCCCGTCGTACCCTATCCAGGCTCTACACAGGTAGCCTATGGCATGCTCATCCGGCCTGGAGCCGGCATCCTGAGGGGCCACATCCGGCCCCCCAATCTGTACTGCATTGTGTCACATTTTGCTTTGTTTGCTGAATTTCTTAATTCACATTTTTTCCCCCACTTTTTTTTCACCCCACCCGCTCAACAAGGAAAAAACATTTTTGTTTCTCCGGTATGTCTGGTCAAGACCTGACAGCCTGTCATCATGCAAGATTTGGTTAGGCTATAAAGTCTGATAAATGAATATGGAGTCCTGGGGTGATGTGAATAATTAACTTTTTAACTAATGAGCCTACAACATGTTTTGCTGTTAGGTGTTTTTTTTTTGCCCAGTTGCCATGCAAAAGCCTTGGAAGTTGAGCAACATCACCGCCAGCATTTGTCTGGCGACCCGAAGAAAAAAAGAAAAAAAACAACCAAACAAATGAAAAAAAAAACAATGTGATTGTTATTGTGGTCATGTGATCAAGTAGACAAGGGGGGACAAAGGGCTCAGTAGTCCCGGGGCCAGGGAGAGAGGAGGCCCAGAATTGGGTCCTCATTACATTCATTGCATGTATTGAGTTTGGGGCCCTTTCAGATGACTTTATCCTGGGCCAGGCCAATGCTGTCAGCGGCCCTGCATGTGATTATGTCTCGTCTGCCCATAAAGCTGCTATCCACCTCTTTTCCTTGGGCACCCGCTCTTGTTTGTGTCTGGAGCCTTCCAGATGTCTTAATAGCGCACACAAACAAAATCAAAGTAGGCGTTTAATCAGCTAATTTCATGCCAAACTGAACCAATGAAATGTGGCAGGGGGGAAAAAAGGGAAAAGATTTCACCTACTCGAAAAAGTTTCTGTGAAGCTTATTAAAAAAGTAGACCTCAAACTTTGTGATGAGGTACAATTAAATGAATACTGGGAGGAATGCTGCTGCAAACGATTGCGTTGTTAGATATTTCTGAATCAGATATCACCACTTATTTAATCTGCGGCAGACAATCATATTTAGTTTCGTTCCTCCGTATGATTTTTTTTATTCAGGCCTTTGGTGCCATTGCCTTTATACTTTTTTGACTTCAAATGTAATGAGAAAGAGCTCAGCAATTATCTTGGCTGAAGTAATTATATTTGCGAAGGTGTTAGTAAAAAAAAAAAAAGCTATAGAGGAAAGTTGGTTATTATTGTCTATGGTGGAAAACATCATCGGAGGCGTATCTGTTTTCATTGTCACTGAAATCATTCCATTGAAGTTGATTGCTTTGTACAGTACATATGGTCCATGATTATACACATGTACGTATGTCAAATGGGCACTTTTCATTATGACTTTGGCTTCTTATGCTGAGTAAAGAGAGTGATGTGATGTCAAGGTGACAACCAGCTGTGCATGAAACATCTTTTTGTAACATGACACTACAGCTAAATTGCATTAAGCTGTATGAAGTGTGTTTAACATGGCCAAGCATGTCTTTCATTTGCAATTCACTTCCATTTCTAGTTTTTTTTTTATTCCTGGAAATAGCTCATACAATAATACAAGGTGCAAATAGTCTAGTTCCTCTTTCAGACATGGAAATGCCCTCATTAGTATTACATGTCATGGAATAGCTATGCACCTGCACACATTAAGCCCAGGATTGCCTGCTGTATGTGTGTGTTTTTTTTCTTTTTGGTCCCAACAGCACTTACTGTTTTCTATTAACAGTTACAGGTGGCTGGCTTTATTATTTAAAAGAAAGAGCATTGTCACCTTCATTGCTTTTCATGCTCGGCTGGTCATGGCTCACCGAGTGGCGAGTGGATTTAACCGTGGCGTGCCGCGCCGTGCCAGCGCTCGTTACCTCCCCCGGGGGTCTGTTGGCATGTGCCCAGTGTGGGCACTGACATCACCCCTGCCCCGTTCCCAGTGCCAATGGCCAGGTGCCCTCTGCCTCCACACAAGGCAAACATCTAATGTAGGCCGATTAGCTTCCCCTTCCCCTTCTCCTCGCAAAGCTGCAAAGGCGCTGCATGGCGGAGGTGGACTGGTGGATTTGTGCAACGTTTGATTTAATTCAGATTTTCTTCCAAAGTGGAAGATTTTTTTTCTGTCAGGTTTGATTTTTGTCTTCTTACTATGAGGTCATGTTCGACTTGTGGAGGTACTCCAGTCCAGGCTCAAAAAAGAAGTCGTTTGTACAGCATATTGAATTTGCACTGCATCTAACCAGTAAATTCATAAGCATTCATTCATAAACATGCACAAATGTACAGACAGAGAAGGAGATTTTTTGGCCAAAGTCTGAGAGATGGCACATACCATAGATGTTTTTAATTAACAAAATAAACAAAGTTCTCCAAATGCTCGGCTTGTCGATCTCTTTGATTATTGATAATGGGTGAAACACATGCAAAAGTAACGAGAAAAAAACCCTTCATAATCTCCTAAAATTTCATTCATACAAATCATCGCCTCTCTAGAGTGAAGAATTAGCTGGTCGGCATAGAATGGACAATTAGATGAAAACGCCCAGAATCCAATACAGTTTGACATTCATTCATCATATGCCATTGTCAGACACGAAAGACATAAAAATTCTATGAAAAAAGTACCATCTTGGATACCCCCCCAAAAGCTATAATATTGGTTTGTATTCAGCGGAGGTCCGCCTGCATCGTGTGTATGCCTGTAGATTCATACTAATGTTCCCCTGTGCTGTGGTGCCCCTGGCAACATAACAAGCTGAGAGTGAGAACTTACTTGGTGCTTTTCAGCAGGGGTGGGTTGAAAAAACGGCCCGGGCAGATCAGCCCCTCTCACAGCCTACGTGTTTTTTTTTCTGTGATATGATTGGCTCAGTCCCTCGTCTATATTAAAGATGGATCAAGGGGCTACCCCATCTAAATGCAGCCGGTCTGGGGAATAAAGGAACAACAGAAAAAAAAACATACACAAAAACTCACTGTTGGCCCACCGAGAAAATGCCCTGTATGCCAGATTATCAGTCCAACTCTGCTTTTCAGTGATATTGCGCCGGTGAATCTCCAGAGTGCACGCGCATGCCTGTTGTGGCCCTGCCAAAGGTTTGAAAATGATGGCCCAGAGCCAAAACGTGTCGATCTTGCAGCTCCCAATAAATTAGTGTAAAACATACTTTGGAGAGTGCATTTTTTCCACCTCATTTACTGAGGGGCCGAGGATCTTCAACGGCGAGAACACTTCCCCGTGCCTGCTCAAGGTCTAATTACCAGTGGTCTTTTACCTGGACCAACTCCGGAAAGTCTAAAGTGCAACCATGATGCTTGCCATAAATGCCTTTTGATGACTCGAAGGACCAAGTCATAAAAAAAGAAAAACAGCACCACTAACAAAAACAGCACTTTTCCATAATTCATGCCACTGTGGCCTTCTCACATAGCCTACTAATGTATTTGTCAATGTCAAACATAAACATGAACATAAACATCTATATAGCTTTTAAAAAGTACGTTTTGACTCTCAAAGCCAAGACGACAATAAGAACTAGAAAGCCGTTTACTAGTGATCTAATGAGAGCAATTTGGAAGTAATTTCAACTATTAAATTGGGCATATGTACAACTTTAACTAACAACATGTGGCATGGGTTTAATTTAAAACATGGAAATTAAAAGGGACTGTGCACTCTCAAATGGAGTGAAATGGTGTGTGACAGTAAAGGTGGGCCTCAGCAAAATTAATGAAGTTTTTTTTCCCCTCCTCACAAGAAGAATAAATTAGAAACTGTCCTGTCACATATCTGACAGCATAAAACGTCTCATTAGAGGAAATAGTCTAATCTCTTACTTTTTAATTTTCTGTTTAGGCGGTTGTAATATTCAGTGCTGGCACTTCAGTAACAATTGTAGCAAGGTATTTATGAATGCATGACTGGACCCATGTTCTCCAAATGGAATATAAAACAGACGCAGGAAACGCATGACTACGCCAATTGCGATATTGTGAGGATGAATAAAAGGCATTCTTATTTTGCACATTATATGGGTCACTCACTAAAGTAACTTCACCTGTGGTCATTTTTTCAGACGGCTAAGGGTGACAAACAAAAACAAAGTGTCCTTGCAATTTCTCCTACTGGCTTGATTTAAAAGCCATATCAAAACTGACCTAAACGGTGGGATTTCAAATCCAGTATATCTTTGAGATCTGTTGGAATTTAAACTGTAATACACGCTTATCCATTCATCAATTTAACGGAAGGCTACATTTCACTTACTTTCAGGCTTTGTAACTCAAAACCTGTGCAACATATTTTGTAAAGAGGAATTCATTTTATTGCATAGTGAGTACAGCTGTCAACACTATTTTAATTTAAGATAAATCCATCTGTATTCTGTACAATAAAACCTTCTTTTTTTCCTGAACTCAAACTGCAGATAATCCCGGCTTTGATATCTGAACACACAAGCAAGTAGTGAATATAAAGTTGTTGGCATATTCAGTGATTCCATTTCTCCAAAGGCAGTAATTCTACCCAGAATGCAAATGCATTCATTCTATTCCTGTTGTCACGGCAGCGGCAGTGGCAGTGGCAGTGGCAGAGGCGGCCCATATTAGGCTCTTCCTCTTCCTCTGTTGGGCAGGGAGAGAACTAGACACTGTACGGAGATCAGGGAAGCCGGCAAGGGGGGACAAACAGGTCACTTGTCTCGGGCCCAGGGAGAGAGGGGGCTCAGAATTGGGTCCTTGTTACATTGTATGTATTGCGCTGGGGGGACCCTTTCAGACGACTTTGTCCTGGGCCCAGCCAAAGCTGTCAGCGGCCCTGACGGAGATAGTGGTGGCTCTTCCCTTGCTCTGTCTCTCTGGAGTCTTAGAAGAGGCTGGCTGTAGTGCTTTGTCTGCGCATCGCTATTTTTCATTGATACCTCAGGTAGAGCTTCCACTAACAAGTGAGCCTTGTGAGGATTTCCATGGGGCTGCTCTAGTAAACAACCTGACATTTTCCCTACAATACTTTACAGTGAATTATTCTTTCAAGTAGCCCATAATGCTCTAGAGTAGCCCTCAGTGTGTGTACAAACAAAATATCTGGTGTCTCTAACAATGACCTGAGCAAGCGGGGCAGTTGGTAACGTTTCCCTCGGCACATTGATATCTAAAGGGATGTTGATGGATTGAAACTGCCCCCTCGTCTGTGTGTGTGTCTCCACGGTCTGTTCGACTTATCCCTCTCTTTGGCTTATGTACAGGTAAGCAGCTGTGGCACCTGGGACTCTTATAAGTGGCAGTTGAGCTACTTGTATTGTCAGGCCTTTATTAGCAGGCCGACGTGAAGCAGACCACTTTTGCTAATGAGCTTGTTTTGTTTGGTGGATTTCAGTAAACCATCCTGAATGGCTACTATAACGCCCTGCTGCTGTCATAGAAAAGTGTTGCGCTTTTTTGACAAGAAAAGAATAAATACAGCTCTCCACACACCCGCTTCGGCTAAACTGCTATTTTCTCCTTGGCGAGAGCCAATCCTTCAGCAAAAGAAACCCTGGCAATGCTGATCCACTTATTTCTGGACATCCTAGAAATATATATATTTTCCCCCTCTCTCTCTCTCCCCAACACAAAGCCTAATTTTTGACAAGGCTGATAATTCACTGACTTCTAAATGATTTTGTCATTCCCTCTCTGCCGGCTGTCATGTAAGATTCCTGTGCCACACTAAGACTAATAATTCACTTGGTATCCCTCGGTCCTCCAAGGAGCTTTCCTGACACATGATGAATAGCGAGAGCTCTGTATCATCAGCACTGGGAGCCCGGCAGCGTTAGGCACAGCAACAGCACACGCACGCACGCACGCACGCACGCACGCACGCACGCACGCACGCATGCACACGCACGCACGCACGCACGCACGCACGCACGCACGCAGACACGCACACACACAGGCCAGCCACAGCCCCAGCTACAGTTACTGTACAGCTGCTAGACCCATGGAAGCCGATATGGGAGGGAGCAAAGGGGTCAGTTGTCCTGGGCCCAGGGAGAGAGGTGTCCCATAATTGGGTTCTTACTACATTGAGGGTGAGGGGCCCTTTCAGATCATTTTGTCCTGGGCCTGGCTAAAGCTGTCAGCTGCCCTGTCTACAGTATAGACCCGCACCAGCGTGGAAGACAGACAAACAGCACGTTCTTACTGGTCATGGTATATGGAGAAGTAATGTACCACATACGGTACAACACAGAACACCTGTGGTTATTATTTATGTAGGCACTGAGCTGGTGGCTTGTGATGAGTTTTATGCCTTGAGGGTCCTTGTTATATTACGAGCCTCGTGCCATGATTTGAACCCTGCACAAAATGAGTGTGAGTATACGTCATAGTTACTGTGGAAATACGTGAGGATTGCACACATTTTTAGATAGTGTTAACAACTGTTTAAATGTATGCTTCTTTTGTTTAAAATATTTATGTATGATGTTTATGAACTAAAGGATAGTGTCATTTCAAAGCAAAATGTTTGTAGGCCTACCTTAAACTTGAGATCAATCAAAGCTTTGATCAAACAGACCTTCTGTAGGGTTTTGTGCCAATCAGAGGTTCCCTTTGACAGAGAGCTTTATTAAAATTCTAAAAAGTACCCATAGTGAGTGTGCAGATATTTTGCTTTAAAATGTGCAGGATTTTTTTTTTCACGTCAGGCACCTTTTAATCCTGAGTGTGGTGAAATGTGTTCACAGTTAACAATACTGTCAATAAAAACACCACATAAACAGTCACCACATTGAATCAACTGTGTAAACCTACAGCTACTGTAGAAGATGATTATACAAATGAAGCATGACTGAAATCAAGACGGACAACTATACCACAATGTCAATTGAACAGATGTTTGGGAAGGTTGATTGTATTTTTTATTTCTCTGTCATAATTTATTGAATCAATTTTACTGCAGCACAAGGATGCGAGCACGACATATAAAAAGAGGCATTTCCTACATTTGTAGATTTATGTTGTATATGAAATTCATTTAAAAGAGAGTGTATTCACATCAGGTTGTGTCATAAACAGAAGGAGAGAAGAGCAATGGCAGGTGGAGGTTATCTTGGCAGCGAGATATAAACAGCCTATAATCATTCTCATTCACACTCGGCTAGCTCTGAATGTGTTTAAATGCATTTAAATGGCCTATTGGCAGAACACAACGCAACTGGCATGTTGGGCTACATTGTCAAAGCTGTTTGCTTTAGAATCCAACTTCCTTCACACACCCAAGTGCTTTATTTGTTCTGCTTTGCTTATTTTTAAGAGTTCAGGTGAGTTTGCTTTGCATGAAAATGCACTCTGACGAGCAGATGTTTCAGTGCAACATACTGTAGGTCCTAGAGGCCTGCATACCTGCATGGACAATACAGACACTGTTTGGACCTTCAGCACCTTTTTGTCTGAACACTTCCAAACACAATAAAGAATAAAAAGAATTTTAAGCAATATATTCTCTGGATACATCAGTTATTATAATACACGTAGGTATCCTTGGATACCATATCTTTGATATAACTTGAGTTTTTCCATACCAAAAGATTTCTTTAGTTAACAGAATGTTTTCAATAGCTTGTTCAACATTAAGAGCTCTTATGACAACTGTGATGTGTGATGTGAGGAGCGGGCAGGCATAGTAATTCCAGTCATTTCACCTTTTGTGCTTCTCCCGGCATTATGTTTTTGAAAGTTCAACTGAGAAGCATAATCATACAGACATTATCAATGGCAGAACACGTCATTACTTTAATAACCAGAGTACAATATTTGTATGTTGGAGAGGGAGAGAGAGAGAGAGAGAGAGAGAGAGAGAGAGAGAGAGAGAGAGAGAGAGAGAGAGAGAGAGAGAGAGAGAGAGAGAAAGAGAAAGAGAAAGAGAGAGACAAAGAACGTGAAGAGAGGCAACAGAGATAGAGATACAGTAGACACTGAGACTGTGTGTGTGTGTGTGTGTGTGTGTGCGCGCGTGCGTGTGTGTGTAGAGGCTTAGGCCTGATAGAGAGAGAGAGAGAGAGAGAGAGAGAGAGAGAGAGAGAGAGAGAGAGAGAGAGAGAGAGAGAGAGAGAGAGAGAGAGAGAGAGAGAGAAATTGACAGACAGAGACAGACAGACAGACAGACAGACAGACAGACAGACAGACAGACAGACAGACAGACAGACAGACAGACAGACAGAGAAACAAGAACCGAGCCTTGAAAGAATGTAACCTTGAGAGCCCTGCTGAGCATAATGGGCCCATGCACAGCACTGTGCACTGTGTGTGTGTGTGTGTGTGTGTGTGTGTGTGTGTGTGTGTGTGTGTGTGTGTGTGTGTGTGTGTGTGTGTGTGTGTGTGTGTGTGTGTGTGTGTGTGTGTGTGTGTGTGTGTGTGTGTGTGTGTGTGTGTGTGTGTTTTGCTGTGACAGTGCGGTGTGCATGGCGTACACTGTCCTGGTTACCCAGCTTGTGCCACTTACACGCGGCCTCCTCCTCCAACCCCTCCAGGGTGGTAAATCAAATCTACACTGTCGCCATGCTGCTTCTACCACTGTTCATTAGACAGGCCAGGCTATTGTTAACAAGCCCACTGCTTCAAGGGGCACTGACAACTTTAGCCGGGCCCAGGACAAAGTCATCTGAAAGGGCTTCTCCAGCCCCCGAGAAACAATATGAGGACCCAATTCTGGGCCCCATCTCTCCCTGGACACCGGGACAACTGTCCCCTTTGTCAAACCCCCCCCCCTGACTGCTTTACATGTAGTTATTGCAGTCTGATAAAGAGCAGAGGAAAACGCTGCGCTATAGAGCTGTGTTTTTTTTTCACATGTCTTTTGGTTTGGTGGGAAACGTACAGTACAGTACAAAAAATGAATAATTTTCTGATTGCATGACACACACAGCTGCACTATATTCCATACACATTTGCACTGAGCGATATCATGACTTTCTATCTAGAGGACATTACAAAATGATCCTCGTTCAGTGATTACAATAATAGTCTTCTTCTCCAGGGCTTTGTAAAATGCAAATACAGACACATGGCTGAGTTGTAGATGTGGAGGCTTTGGATGAACAGGCCAAGTGAACCAGTAGGGTCTATTTGTCGTGAAGGAGGAGGAGGGGGTGGGGGGTTGGTGTCATTATGCTGCTGGAGGCATCACTGGCCAAGAGACTGTTAACTACATCAGCTCACTTCCTGTTTGCCTGCCTTTGTTTAATTACTCTTGCGAGGCTGGCAAGAGTCTCTTTATTTATTTAAACTCAATGCATCAGCGGCAGGGGCAGGGCAAGCCCCTCATTTACAGCGATGTCCAATGGATCACTTGCTTCTTGCCAAGATATGTGGCCAAAAGACGGCTTTTAAAAGATTCCGTCACATTAAAAACATGGCTGTCACAAAATGTTAAGATGAAACAAACACCATTTAAGGCATACAAATCAGAGTGTATTTTTCTATAACAGGGGCACACGCACTGTATTTAATCCAAACACAAAAAACAAGCTCAGATGGTTCTGATATTACAGACAGCATTGCAAATACAGTATTTGTTGTTCTGCATATGCTGTACATCTTACAGTTAACTTAATAAAAATGTCCTCAAAATGTCATTCAAGCTGTATGGATGAAAACAAGTGTGTGTTTGTGACTGTTACAGATTTTCTTAAAAAAAAAAGGCAAAAGGCAAAAATTAAAATGTTTCTTCAGACAAATCTATTCACATGACACATTTTCGTATAAATTTATTTGCACATGATCTGTATTGTGTTTGGTTGGAAAACAGACAATATGTCGTCTGTAAGAAATGTCTAAACCTTTTAATGAAATCCAATATGCACGCCACATAAATTAGGTTTAACCTCTTCGTTTTAGCACCGACCTCTGCACGACGTATTTTTCTAAAACTTGTTTTTCTGCAAACATCAAGCAATTATGTAGAGTAAACTGAATACCCCTTTCTATGTAACATCCACAACAATTGAGCCTGCCTCAAGGTGCTTTTAGAGTGCACAACATGGAACTCCTTCAAACAAGCAAACTCTTTTTTTTGGATAAAAATTCAATGTGGCTAAAACCGATGTCATACTCTGTACAGTAAGATGCACTGAAATTAGGTTGACTGCAGCCATCCAAAAGGTACAGTACAGTACAGTGCATTACTTTTCAGGCTACAGTATACAGTATACAGTATACAGTATATGGGCCAAGGGTTACATATGCTGATGCCTCTTCAACCCACTGGGGGTGCTGCAGCATTCTGGACCTGGTGAGGAGGAACAGCAGATAGTTCCCCCCTGCAGCACAGTCTACCTATACATTCACATGACCAACTGTCATAGAATCTGGCCATTCTGTGATGAAAACAAGGGGAAATGGGGAAATGAATAATAATAATTAAAATGTGTTTGTGACTTTTTCAGCCTTTGTCCACCCACAATGAAGAGGATAATGGCTAACAGAACATAATTGGGTGTACTGTATCTATGTAGCTTCACTTACTGGCTTCCAACTATTTATAAAAAATAAGTCACTGTTTCATGAAGGTGTTAACCTTTTTCCCATGAATGCAGTGAATGGTCACGTCTGAACACGAATTGCCTCCCTCAGTTCATATATACTATGCCCAGGGAAAGTGGTGGAATCTAATTGTTGGGGTTATTGCAGGTCAAGAAATCTTTTCACAACTTGCAAAATGATCACTAACAGCGTAATGACTACTTAACTATGACGTACACTTCATGCATACATGTGAACCTCTGCTCTTGTTGACCACACAAAGCTTCCAGGTAGTTGAGTAGAAACGAACATATTCAACAGAATATTTGTAAAGAGCAAATTTATCATGAAAGCCCACGAGAAACCGGTGCCCTTTAAATTCCCTCAACTGAATTCACACAGGACTTTATAATATGAGACTCACTCAATAAGTATAGACAGACATTTGTCGATTATCCAGACGTAGCCTCTACTGTATTCACACAGGAAATTACAGTACATTATAAAAAACTTAAAAAATAAATTCAGAGTTCCTCTACTCTTTACATAATGTCTCGTGTATTTCCTCAAAATATTTTCACATGAAATGATAAAAGAATCTGTTGTTATTGCACATGTACAGTACTGCAGACTGCACCTCCACACTCTTATTATAGGAGTTATTGTAGGTGTCATTTCACCAGTTCATCATCAGTTTCATTGTCTTACATTTTCTTAACACTGACCACACCACATCAAGTTGATTTAACTTCTCTCCAACTACCATGACATTCAGCTAAAACATTACCAGAGGGAAATAACAAAACATGAAAATTTGACAAAAAAGATTCACATGTATTTATTGTTTACGAAGTGTGGACCTTTACATTTCTTTTGAAAGTGATGAATGTCTTAATATCACGCTTATATAAAATAATGAACCACGTATATCAGTGCTTGAAAATATTCACAAAAGTTCATCGTTGTTTTTCCAGAAGGGGTGGGGAAGGGGGAGTCAACATAACAAATAACCTCAGTTTAAAATGAGACACTACAGGGGGTAAACTGAGTTTGAAAACAACTGCCCCTATTCAAGTCCATTGCTGATTCATCTTTTCTACAGACTCACATCAAAAAAGCCAAGCTCAGTCAGTGCCTTCTACATGAGCTGAAAATGAATACGTCTCCTCTTGATGATGGCGACCAGTTCACTTTATGTGAGCTAGAAATAGCTGGATGCAGGGAGGAAACAGTGACCACAAATTGGAGTGAGGATGCTACTGTTGTTTTCAAACATACCATGGGCGGAAAAAAGTGTTCAGAATAATGTTCACAAGCCTGAGCTCATGAGCGATTTAGTGTTTTTTTTTTTTTAACACAATAGTCTCTCCAAAACATAGTTTTTTAATTAAAACATTTCTTCATAATTATAGTTTGTCCTTAATTTCACTAGCAATACAACAAAATATATATAAATATTTTGTATTTTTCGTTTCGAACAAGAGTTCAATATACATTGGAGAAAATATAAGGCCTGGGGCTTGATTGCTAGTGGTCAATTATCTTTTTTGTTCTCTCACAAGGCCTTAGAAAACCTCAAGACCTCCTTCTAATCCAATAGCGTCTCTCGGAACATTTCAGCAGTCGAACATTCCATTTTGTATATAATACAAAACAGGTTTAGACAGTGATCATGTTTTATGTGTAATTACGATGTATCATATGTACAAATTTAAGTAGGAAACGTCATTTGGAATGGTTGATTTTTTTTGTGAATATTTTTTTAAATATGTTTTTCATTTTTATCCCAGCAACAGAAGAACATATAAATACATTATTTGGCTGTTTTTTATTCCTCAATTTATATACAGTCCTGGTGATTCAAAACTATCTCACACTACCCTCCCCCCAAGTCATTTATGTTCTTCACGGTCGAAGATGCAGATGAACATTTCAAAGGTGGATACCTGGACGCGCCGGCCGGGAGTACTGCCGACGCGCCTTTTACTACATTGCCAAAGGTACAGTGCTGAATATTTAAATACGTCTAAAGGCTTGTGACCAGCTGCATTTGTCCTTCCCGCACGTCCCCCTCGGGGATGCATCCGTCTTTGCTTATGGGAATAATATAACCGTCCCCCACTTTATCTATCTGGTAATAGGCTTGCAGCTGCTGCCCGGCTCCCAGGTTGGGCATGCTCTTGTAGTAAACATCCTCACTCCCGCTCGTCTTGGATGGAGAGAGCTCCTCCACTACGTCCTCCGGGCTGCACTCGTGATAAGGCGAGTCCCTCAGGTTGGGCATACTCGTGTACAAGGAGTCTCTGTTGGGGGACTGCAGGTTGTCCTCCGTCTCCGTGGGAGACAGCACGGGGGAGATATAGCTCTCCATGCTGCTGCTGTCCAGCTTCACCTTGTGCTGCGGGGGGTAGAGGAGCGAGTGCGTCCTCTGGGGAATGAGCGGAGCCTCCAGCTCCCGCTGGTGAAGCTCCAGCCGCCGGCTGGTGTCGGCAACGTGCACCAAAGACGAGGCGTCGGCCACGATGGCGTCGTCTTCGCTGCTGCTGCCGCCCACCCCCACCACGGCCACTTTTTTGGTCGAAAGCTTGCGCTCCATATTGTGGTTCTTGTTGCAGGCCCTGAGATTGTTGTGCACCAGTTCCGAGATGATCATCTTCTCGAACGCTGCGTCGTCTATGCTTAGTCCGCAGTCCACAACTCGCACACTGTCCTCGTAGTCCCCATTGCGCAGTGAATAGCTATTGTTAAAGTTACCATTTAGCGGTAGAGTATCCATTGCACTGGTTTCCCTCTTGCTGCTCAGTGAGTGTCCTGCAAAGGAGAGAGTATGTTGGGAGGGTTCATATTAGTTCACACTGGGAAGTTCAAACTCTCAATTAACATCATAACAATGCTAATCAATGCTAATGCCAAAAAACTATGTGTCAATGCTGTTCAGGAGTGATAAGGCTTTGAAGTCAATTCAAAATTCAATACAAATTTAGGCTCGCCAGGGAAATAGAGGTAAAGCACATTAAGCGTAGTCTGAATATTATAGTCTAATTAATTTGTTGTAGGTTTAAAAATCTTTTCAACGTGGGATTATTATGGGCCCAGAGAATCACACCGTCCCAAACAACATTAACACGCATCGCTAACAACTTCCAGTAATTAATAATGTTAATTCATTGCTTTAGACATACAGTATTGTTAACAAATGTACATAAATGCAAGCTATCAAGACAACCAGTACTGTTAGGACATTTTTTTTGGAAGGTGAGAATGAGGGGAAAATGGCAGAACATGTAATAAAGGGAAAGACAGAAAGAAAAGTCATGGAGCACGCACAGCCATCTCTCTCACTACGGCACAGCACAGACACTACAGCAAGTACAGTACAGACAAGCAGCACCCAGCATAACCCAAACACACAGGCAGGCGGGAAACACTCAAAAGCACAACTCACTTCATGTCAGCCTGCTCAGGCTATCGGGCCTAAGTGTAGCTGATGCACAAAAAAACAAACATAAAATAACGTAAATGAACAAAATGTTTCATTTGGACACGATGGGAAAATTACAAGAAAGTGAGGACAAAAAAAACAAAAACACAACACAACCAAAACATAAAAACCCAGATATAACACAAAAAAACAACAGAGCAACTTAGTTGGAGCAAGGGTTCAGCAAATTAATGATCTGGTCATTCGGTTCCAATGTCAATATAATGTCCTAGATTCTCTCAATGACTGTCACTGTTCACAGTCAGAAAAAGGTCACTCTGGGCCCTCAGTGCTGGAGTGTCTATCCGTCACAGTGACAGGACCCTATGCACCCCCGGTTGATCGAGCGACCCCCAAAAAAAGCACAACCATGGAGGTCACATGAGGCGGAGAAAAGCAAGTGTGTCTGTGAGAGCACGGGCTTCAGAAGAAGGCAGCCAGTGCTTATGCAAGACATAGACATCGCAATCGTCAGATTAAACAGGTGTGTCGCAGCTTGGCTTGACACACTTCAGAGTGTGGAATGTGAAATGTATTTCTCTGGGAGAGGGTTTGAAGATTGAGAGTGAAGGGGTGAGCAGTATGTCTTTTGAGGACAACAACTATGTTGCAAGGCACAGATATGGGACATTACAGAGCTTGGGAAGAAATAAGGAGGTGAGTGAACAAGGAAGAAAGGAAAAGGGTACAAAGGAAAAAAAATATGACTGATGCCAGGAGTTATATAACAATAAATCCACCTATACCTTGTTGTAAAAGAATTTCCATCCAGACAGATAACGTCTGGAGAGAAGGGGGAACCGATAAGAATGCAGCTCAATTCAACAGTGAGAAAGCCGACTATTACTAGCGAATAGCCCGTCTCTTTTCCCAGTCAGTACTGGTACAGAGACATAAGCCGGTACTCAGTCATGACATGTTACACACTCAAGGCCATCACAGCTGATTAACATTTAACATCATAGAAGTTAAATTAAGGCGCATCATTTTTTGAAGAGAACATTATCATCACCAGGCATGCATTCATATGCAATAAAAAAGAACATCAAGAACGTTCCAAAAAAGAAGACACTTTCACAAAGAGCTAAGTCACAATGTATAGTGTCCGATATATTCACATATTACTGAGCCAGACAATGGTGAATGGATAATCTATACAGTCATTTTTGAATTTGACTTTGATTTGGTGAACCACTTGCCAACCGCATGAGAATGTCAATGGTATAGAGTGAACCAGTCAGTGGCCATGCCAGATATTTTTTGTGTGTTTGGTCTTTGATTTTTTTTAAACCATGCTGAAAAAAATTTACATTTGATAGGCAAAGTTAAGTTTTACTCCCATACTTGTCTCTCTGTAGGTCACTAAAGGGTGGCAGTAGGAAAGAACAAACAACACGAGTTAAAAAAAAACATTTTCATTCACTTGCAGAACACATGTATCCACATGGAATGACAGGAGTTCACAAGACATCAAATTCAGATGAGGGACATTTAGGAGTTAGCATTCTACAGCCTTTGTACACTCTGTAAAATAATGGTGAAGTGGTTCTTCTGAGCCATACCATAGAAAAACCTTCTTCAGTGCTTCAAGGCAATCATTATTCAAGAAAAACTTGAAAAAGGTTGCGATACGTTGGGTTTCAACAGATTCGCTGGCATTGGTTTACTTCACTTCTTGAAGAGTTCTTTCAGAACCATTCAATGCCAGTATGGCATGTGATCTGAAGGGCAGAAGAGGACCTTTCACAAATTGAAATGGTTTAGCACAAGAGTTTTCACTCTACATGGACCCGTCCAAAGATCTGAAGAACCACTTAAGCACCTTTATTTTATTAGAGTGTACACACAAATAGACGACTCTTATCTAAACATTTTCCAAATAACCAAATGTAATCTGAGAAAAGGTTCTGAACAAACATGAACTTCAACCCTACACAGAAACGGTGAAACCACAATTTGTTTTTTGTTTTTTTTGCAGTAGCATGTGAAATTCACATACTCTTCTGCACTCCAAGAAAAGATCTAACTCACTTCCCTAACAAGTCCTTGAATGAGTTCATGACAAATGTATGAGTATATAAAAAGACAGAAAGTTCACTGCAGCACTTTTAAACCTAAAAGCTGACTACCTCTATAGACTACATGTTAAGGTACTGTATAGTCAAATGCAGACATGACAGACAGACCAAACGCAGAGTTACAAGTGACGTTAGAGCCACAGCGCTGGGCGCAGTCTGAGGCAGTCATGTGACAGTGAGACGGTGTGATTGGGGGTGTGTGAAGGCAGAGGAGGCACACCTGGAGAGTTAAAGACCGGGGCGGCAGGAGTGTTACACACGATCGTTTCAGCCAGCAAAGTGTTATACGGATTGTTAGTGCCTTGCGGTCGGAGGAGAGGGTTAGTGAGAAGGTAATTGCCCGTCATTCCTGGAGCAGAAAGAGGAAAAGAAGACAGAGAAAGATGTATTACACCATTATACGATTTCTTTTTTTTCTTAGGCAAGCACAGGAACATACAGTACTGCAGTTCTTGCAATACGAACAGCAAAGCCCTTTCAAAAGAGTTATGTATAAAAAAAAGATCTGTGTGAATACTTCAAATAGTATGTATTGTTTTTTTGTTGGATATGCTCCTCTTTTGACAATATTACAAAATCCATAACGCACCTCCATTAGCAAACATTCTATGGTCTCTGGAGTCAATTCACGACTTGGACCATCAACTCAACTCAACCTCATAGGATCACACCACACACTTCTCAAGAGGGTATTTATCTTTGACTGAGGGCTTTTAGAAATTGTCAAGGTTGAAGACGATGAATGAGTATTTCATCCTTTCACATGTACTGCACCTCTCCACAGTTGCACACTGAAGGGAAGGAATCTAACTAGAATGTCGCTTAAACCTCATCTTCATGACTTACTTTGGTTATTCACAAAGCAACGCAGTTCGGGTATATTCAGAGCTGTACTGTATTACTTTGTACATTGGTCCTGTCACCAATCCCATACATTGGAAATGTAATGAAGTCTGTGGAGGAAGAACTATTTGCATTGAATAGAGAGCAATGTAAAATGTAAGAGAGGGTAGTTCACATCCAACATTTCAAATACTACTTCCCTCCTCAAAAATGTTGGACAGCTCTAAGAGACTTTTTATCAAACAAACCCAGTTAAAGGTTTTAAGTGAAATCTAATAAAGGGGAAAGAGCTTGGCTTTACCAAATTTTACCGGAAAAGTGAATTCACTGAATTGTATAGGAATAGCAGCACACTCCTTCATAGCACATTCAGGTAATCACATCACCTGCCGATAACACAAGCAGTCATCTTCCCGAATTTCAATGTCGCTAAACCGTCGCTGTCAAGTTTGTTTGAAAGGCCGGCCGGCCGGTTTGAGTCATCGCTATATTTTTAAACCCCCACCTCAGCACGACCCGTCTTCCCTTGGATGCACTCAGAGCCATTTGGGAGCGAGCTAAAACAGTGGGGCTGGCAAAAAAACTGCTCTTCCCTCCCAGGGTCATCCAGAGTTGAACATCATCTTCTCATCACCGTATCTGTGCTCGGGCTAAATTATGAATGCCAGCTCTTTCTAGGGCGTAAGTGGATGGAATCCCAGTGCACCAGCCCCACCAAACCAACAACACATGCACACACAGGAAGGACAAGTGGAGGGAAGAGGAGCTGATGGCGGTGGCTGTGGCTATAAGGGGAGGGCTCGGGCCTTTTTAGTAAATAGGATTTGGTAGGATTGCAAAGAATCTAACATCATGTTAGATATAATTAAAACTGTAAATTCAAGGCCGCAAATAGAATTACTGCGATTTTCATGCCGTGTTTGAGCGAATCCTAAACATGGTTACAGGGCCAAAACCTTTTATTGAATGCTTTCATTTCGTCGCCCGGGTCAGCCATTTCCTTGTTTTCTTTTTTTTCCTCCTCCTCTCGTTTTGGACTGAATCTTGAAGTGTGAGTGCTCGAAACGATCAAATAATATTAAGCCCCATTTTCTTGTTCAGCATAGCTGCACACTGTGATGGGGCATGAAGGATTTCAAGAGGGGGGATTTGACGCCTGTAATCCTTGCGTTTTCTCCAGCTGCACTCTGGCACTAGCCATGCAACAGCGCTTAAGTGGAGAGCGGGGCCAAGTTTATCAAGCGCGGGCAGGTCACTGAAGACATGGAAACATAATAGAGAACGCACCCGTGTGCAACACAGCTGGGGCTACGGCGACGCTTCCTTCCGTTGACTTGTCTCGGCTGATACACATTACTGGCTAACCGTGAGCCGCGGGGAAGCTAGGAAACCTCCGGTAATGACCTGTATGACAGCAGCCTCTCTATTATGTGGCGCCGGTGCACGTCAAAGCTTATCGACAGTGATGAACTCATTTGGAACTAATTAAGGCTTAGGGTGGCTGACAGAATTCACACGCTGTCAAGTGAGGCATTAAGTGCTAAAGGGACAATTACTTGATCCTGTAAAACATGGATATTGCTATACTGTACTATGCTATTGAGCAAGGGTATGCTAATCACACACCTGACACCACTGGTGCTGCGAAAAAATATAACAAATGTGTGTACAGGCTGTTGGGGAGAATTTAGAAGCTGTCTGTCTGTACTGGTCCCGTGGCAATTCCTCAGTATTTCAATGGCAGTTCTCTTCTTGAGATTTTTTTTTGGTTGGTTTTGAGGGTGAGGAGGTTTGCCTGTAACTGACCTGAGCATTTCATCAGCTGTGAACTTCTTGAGATCATTTTTTTGTTTTGTTTTGTTGGTTTTGAGGGTGAGGAGGATTTCTCTATAACTGACCTTGGTTAAGGGTGGATGTGCTGTTGATGTCGCCTGAGATAAAGGAGGATTCAGATTGCTTTCTGACGGTGTCGTTCCACATTCTCCTGATACGACTCTGTTAGACCCATAAAGC
>NC_085862.1:44429463-44484463 GCF_034702125.1 Engraulis encrasicolus | reverse complement strand
GTTGGGGCGATTTCATGGACAATTTCATCTCTTCCAACGAGCAGACACTGTCACATCCACGGCATATTTTGCGTGTAATAAACAACGCTTGATCCCTGTCATGAGAATAAAATGGCGTGTTGTGCGCAGGGACTGACTGGCTGGCTGATGCATATGGTATTCCAGCAGGATGATGTGGGTTTTCCGCAGGAGAAGAGGAACCGCACCGCCGCTGTAGAGTAAAGTCAGTGGGCAAGTCTATGGCTGTCGGCAGGGCCGCTGACAGGTTTGGCCGGGCCCGGGACAAAGTCATCTGAAAGGGCCCCCCTGCCCAATGCATTCAATGGAATGAGGACCCAAGTATGGGCACCCCATCTCCCTGGGCCTGGGACAGCTGAGCCCTTTGTCCCCCCTTGTCGGCTTCCCTGGCTGTGGGCAAAAAGGGGGCCTCAGTTAGCTGGCCTGGCCTGGCCTGGCATGGCACAGTGTGGCTAAAGGGGCTTGGTTGACTTGGCACAGTGGGGGGTGGAAGGGACGGGTACGGTCGGCCTAGCATGGGCACTGGGCACCAGCAGGAACTAGCAGCATGGTAACTGGCCTCAGGTGTCTCTGGCCTGTCCCTGGGGAGGGGACACCGCTCTGACTCTTGGTCTCAGTGACTGGGGCTGTGAGATCTGGACTTGCTCCACCAGACCCATATGTCTCTTCACCTGCTGCTGCTGCTGCTGTGTGTGTGTGTATGTGTGTGTGTGTGTGTGTGTGTGTGCGTGTGTGTGTGTGTGCGTGTGCGTGTGCGTGTGCGTGTGCGTGTGCGTGTGCGTGTGCGTGTGTGTGTGTTTGTGTGTGTGCATGCGTGCGTGTGTGATGTAAATGACATATAAAGCTTCTCATATCTCTGTTTGTGAGTGCTATGGAACCTCTGGGAAAAGATTCATAAAACAGTTGAGAGGAGAGAAAATGTATGCTTGCTTTGAACTGTATATCTTTCTCCAGTTGAATCAGTTTGTAATCTAACGGTGACTTCACAGATAGAAATAAGATAAGGGAAAGGCTTTGTGGTCAGAAACCCATGGTGTAAAAAGATAACAGAGCTCAATAAAAGAAAAGAAAAAAATAACCTTCACCACTACAAGAAACCACAGCTAAAAATAAAAAACCATGCGCTGCAAAAATGGCCGCAAGTAATAAATTAGATATTACAGCCTTACATGACCCGCTTGCAGTCAGATGTTCCAAGCACACTCACAATTAAAACGCCAAAAGCCAACAAGGATGTATTTCTAGCTCCGTTTGTTCACCTGCCTGTATGTCAACACATCTGTTTGTGAACAGGAACCAGTGCCCGGTCTATTTTAATGAAACGGGCAGGATAGGCTTAGCGTGTGATAACAAGTTAGGGACCTTCATGCTACGTTTTGGGAAAACATTGGGCAGGTCCACAAACTTAAACACTTAAAGTTACCACAGAAACACAACAATTCGTTTGTAAATCACGTGATGGTGAAAGGATGAGGTTCCGATGAGGTTTATTTTCAATTGTTTTGGAGACGAGTGAGTTGTACCTTTGTGAGGCATCATGGACTGTTTACAGCTATAGTGTATTGAAGACCATTCCCTGACAGACGGGGAAAAATCCATATGTGTAAGCTCAAACAGAATGGAAAGTATCATATGGGAAAAGGTGTGAGTCCTTCAGTAGTCAAACAGTAAAATAAAAGCACGGAAAGCAATGTCAATATTGTCAATGTTGTCTTTTGAGAATCGTTCCATTATTTAAAAAATCCAGTTGACCTTGTCAGAAGTTGATGTTGTAGTGTCAGGCTTAGAAGGTGCATCGATTGCTATCCTGCGCAGTGCAGGTGCACATTAAGCCTGAGGTGGATCGGACAATTTCACCTGCTTTCTTTTCCTACATTGTAGTGTCCATGGGTAAACTGGTGAGTAAGCGGCACCTTGCATCCCCCCAACCCTTCCCCCAACCACCCAACCACCCACGTACACAGCTCTGCCCTACAATGGCAAAGTGCTGTGGCGACGGCATGCCTACAGTGAAACTGGGAAAAATGCCCTGAAAGCTGTTATCACGCGCAGTGAAACACACTGCAGGTAGAACGGTGGCGCTGCTTTTATGCACTTTCTTAACAGGAGGAAATAAGGTATGCAATTAGAGTACAACACAAAGTCTGTGCTGTAAAGTCAGCATTCAATATAACATTTATAAAACGTTTCAAAACAAATTCAGTCCGGTGTTATGCACATATACAGATAGCCTGATATTTCTGTAAAGAATGTGCTCTTTCTGCCTGTATGCTTTTGCAGGGCAGAGCTTGCCGGAGTTGTCCATGTCTTTTGGACCTGCAGTGATGTCCTAGTACCACTCTTTGCACAAATTAATATAATCTTTAACAGTGTTCATGTACATGATCAAAAGATCAATATTTTTTTATGATTTAATGCAGTTTTGCTTTCATCTATGCTTTCATGTAGTTAGTGTTTCAACTTCATTGATTCAACTCATCAAAGTCCATCTTTCTTCTGCATACATGAAGAATTCTTTGTACTATATTATGTTATTATTTCAAAGCATCTAATGTTATTTCATTGAACATAGATAAAGCTCTCTTTTTACATGTGGTCCTTTGCCTATCATGTAGTGTTGTCACATTTCCCCCCCTTACAAGATCAAAATTGCTAGAACTGTATCAGAAGCAAACACAGGTTTCATCATGCAGCATGAGACTCAGAGGTCAACGCACACGCACGCACGCAGGCACGCACGCACGCAGGCGCGCACGCACGCACGCACGCACGCAGGCACGCACCAATACATGCACGCATACACACTTCATAGAAGAATTAATTAGAAAAGCACAGGATTGTGGTAAAATAGCCCTACTATACTGCCCTACAAAGGCAAAGTGCAGTAACTACATATTTTGTCAAAATGATCTTGTGACAAAGCAGTATGGTCAAAATATGTTCCGTTTTAGAGATATTGCTATGTCAAATTTGCAGTAACGGCAAATATCCATCCTAATGCCAATACTTTTAAGGCCATTTTCTCTGTTTTAATGCTGGCGTAGTTACTGCTCTTTGCCTTTGTAAGGCAGTATAGTAAACTGGATTTTCACCTGTGTGCCTCCTTAAGCCAGACAACATAGTTTGTCACCCAGTTGCGCACCATAAAGCATGAGGCACACAGCCTGTGGTGTTGCCTAAACTTGTGTGTAAGTCATATGCCCATGCTTTTGCAAATGAGAACAGATAGCACCATCTATCATTCCGTTCCCCCTGTTTGGAAGAAAGCTATGTCCATGTCCTTCTGGGAGGTAACAGAACTGGTTCAAAACACTGCTTTCTTCAGTGGAGACATATGTCCAGGTTTGTCTGACCCCCCCTGCATTCCCCCAAACTCCATTACAGCCCAGTCCAACCCTAACCCCAACCCCAACCCCACCCGAACCTAACCCAACACGAAACCACCCCAGCCCAGCTGCATCCATGCCCTGTGTTTGCGTCAGCGCTCTGGAGATGCACAGAGGGCTTAAAAAAAGGATTTCTGTCCTAATACAACAAAGCCAGAAAATGCAGTCTCAAAGGATGGCGTTTTTTTGTCATCTCTCTTAACTGCAAATTAACTAAAACACACTGGGAGGAAAATGATGTATGAGAATTCACTTGGAATAGCTTTACAACCAGCACAGAGGAGTTCCATATAATGCTATGGAGCTATGGGAGAAGCAGAGGCATTCTGTATGAGAAAAAAAAGCCTAAGCATGAATGCGAAAATGCTTTTTTTTGTCTGTGGGATAAAATGCACTGCAGTCAAAAATCTCCATCTGCTACGAGAAACGAAACATCTGACGTTACCCAGCGCAAACCCAACAACAACAAAAACCCAACAGCGAAACAAAGAAAGAAAGAAAAAAACACTTACTTTATATTTTCCAGCCGGCTGGAGTCAGGTTTCAGTGAAGTAGTGTGCTTGACCATTTTATACATGGTTATGACCAGGAAGATGAGATTTAACTGTGGAAACAAATCAAGAGAAAGGATGCCTTTGTTATTCGGATACATTAAAAAGAAGCAGTACAATTGGAGCAGGATGTTAATTAGCCGGCAATAAAAACAGAATGAGCTTGACGTATTGGCTTAATTTAATGTGTATTTAGCCTGTCGCGGGACCCCCGTCTAGCAGTCTGGCGCCAATTTAGTGTCATTCTATATCAATAAGAGGTTGAAAATGCATTGGAAACCTAATGGAATGCCTCAACAGATGCAACAGCATCAGAAGTAGTGTCTAGGCCATGCTGCGCAGACCAAAAGAAACACAAACAAACGAAAACAGTTTTTTTTCTCCACGCTCCAAACAAATTTGTTGTCTGGAATGTCACCACCGCAATTTATTCCGTTATTATTTGCAGCATGAATTAATAATTGGACATCTTTGCAAACACAAAAGGCGACTTTGCAAACCCTAATGCGATGAGACGTGTGAAATATTCCCTCCATCACCAGGCTCTCTTCATTCTCTTTTCATTTATTCATTCAAAGAAATATACGATTTCTACATTCCACCACCAACTCCCACCAACCACCACAGCAGAGAGGATCAATATTCACACTGATGCTGTTAGCTGGGGCTATTTGCAAAAGATATTCTGTGAGAAAAAGACGCACAGTTATGACTTCAATACAGATCCATTATGCCAAACATTGTAGCTAAGATTTGAATGTTGCGCTTTCAATGCATGCATACGTGTATTTACTTTCTCTCTCTCTCTCTCTCTCTCTCTCTCTCTCTCTCTCTCTCTCTCTCTCTCTCTCTCTCTCTCTGTGCGTGTGTGTGTGTTTCTACTGCCATCGACAGTGTCTTCAGCAGTCCCCAGCAGTCATCTAGGAGTGATGACAGCATTCCAGTGAGACAGTGCACTGGGACAGAGTCCTTTCAAGCAACCTCGCCCAAACACACTGTGTTCCCGCCCACTCATCCCCTCCATGTGCAGTGCACACACGCACACACGCACGCACGCACGCACGCACGCGCGCACACACATTTTTCCTCCACCTCTCTCACTCTGGCTTCCCTTGGGTCTGGCGTTACCTTGCTGCTGTCGCACACGCATGGGCAGGCCGGCCGGGACAGGGAGAGAGAGAGAGAGAGAGAGAGAGAGAGAGAGAGAGAGAGAGAGAGAGAGAGAGAGAGAGAGAGAGAGAGAGAGAGAGGGAGGGAGGGAGGGACTCCTCATCCAAGTCTCCAGCCTCTGTGAATCAGCGCAGTTAGCCAAGCACAGGCCCCCCCCTCCTGCCACCCTGGGACCAGGCAAGAAAAGCTTTTGCAGCGGTAGTGCAGCAGGAGTGAACTCCCGGTGAACCGGATGAAATATTTACAGTGCAGATGGAGCTGTCCGGATGACAAGAACAGCCCATGACGTGTCATGATCCAAGCCCCCGTGTTTAAAACTGCTCAAGCATACTAATGGTTTCCAACCTCTCATTACTTCCATGTTCCTTTCTTCCAGCGAGCTAATACCCCTGCGTCAACTGGCCCGCCTGCAGGCAGGCACACACCAACCAACCAACCACGCACCATGCCGGGGCAGGCTCCTAGGTCCTGTCTCTGCCTCCAAAAGGGCTCCTCAAAGAGCTACATTTTGTCTGGCTTCAGGACAAGCCACAGAACAAAGAACTGCTAAAATGGTGGTGATGGGTGAGGAGGAGGACAGGAGAAGAAGAAGAAGAAGAAGAAGAAGAAGAAGAAGAAGAAGAAGAAGAAGAAGAACTCACTCCTCCATTTCTCCATCTCTCCAGGATCAACTTGCCAAGGAGTTGGACATGGCATGCCTGCTTTCCTACTTCCGCAGGCTCTCCTCAGCTTCATTTCTTTCATTTCCTTTCTCTCATTCTCTTTCCTTTTTTTCTTCTCAATTTCATCCACCACACCACCTTCATCAACAAGGACGAAGCCAATTTGTTAGAAAATCAGGGTCGGAAGTTCAAGGAAAACCTTCCAGTTTGCACTGCTCCCCCGGGGGGAATCCTACCTTTGTACTTTATCTTTCGTTGTCAAAACGTAGCAAACAGAGAAACAGCCTGAGCTAGCTCCGCGAGAACTGCAAATCCTCCTATTCTGTCCGGGCGTTAAGACTTAACAATAAATCAGACGCACCTGGGGTTGCAGGGGTGCTACGGCACAGGTGACCAGCGCAGATCTACTGATGGCCATCTCACAAACCAAACGAAAAGAAAAAAGAAAAGTAAAAGAAAGAGAGGAAAAAATAAAGTAGACCATTCCAGTCAGGTCCGTAATGAGAGAAACTCGGAGGGAAGTGCACATATAGATAATGCCTGGCCTGATTTGGCACCAGGCTGTGTCTTGGGGGACTGAATGACATTTGTGGTATTATTTTCCCCACACAGTGTGTGTGTGCGTGCGCGCGCGTGCGTATGTGTGTGTGTGTGTGTGTTTGAAGTGGTCCAGAGTGACCTTTGGCTTACTGTACATCTCATCATCATCATATCATCATCATCATCATCATCACACACACACACACGCACACGCACACACGCACACACACACACACACACACACACACACACACACACACACACACACACACACACACACACACACACACACACACACACACACACACACACACACAAACATACATACAGTACATAGCAACCAAATAAAGATTCACGAGCAAGCACTTGCTTATTGCAGCAGTTTGTCTGGCGAGAGGCGAGAGAGGGCTGGCTGGGGGGTGAAATGGGGGCTGGGAGGGGTCAAGGGGACTGTTGATGGGCCCATAAAGCTGATAATTAACACACTTTTGGACACACAATACTCATTTCTCCTCTCCTGTCCTCTCCTGTCTTATCGTCTCCTATCCTCTCCATTCCTCTTATCCTCGGCACTGTTTTCCTTTCATCTTATCTCCTCTCCTTTCCTCTCCTCTCCTCTCCTCTCCTCTCCTCTCCTCTCCTCTCCTCTCCTCTCCTTTCCTCTCCTCTCCTCTCCTCTCCTGTCCAGATCTGTCCCCTGCTCTCCTCTGTGATCATCTCAGGCCCTGTCCTCTCCTCTCCTCTCCTCTCATCTCAGGCCCTGTCCTCTCCTCTCCCCTCCTATCATCTCATGTCCTGTCTTCTGCACTTCTAACCTCCCCTGATATCCCCTCACAGCTCTTCTGCTGTCATGTCCTCTCCAGTTATGTCTCTGCTCTCCTTTCCTTTCATCTGCTTTCATTTCTTCTATTGTCCTCTGGTCTCTTCTCTTCTCCTCTCCTCTCCTCCTCTGCTCTCCTCTCCCTTTCTCTCCTCTGCTGTCCTCCCCTCTCTCCTTGGCTGTCCTCTCCTCTCTTCTATTTTCTTCTCCTCTCCTCTCCTCTCCTCTCCTCTCCTCTCCTCTCAGTGACCGTCACACATCCACCACGGGGAAAGATTAGAGGACACCCCGATAGACAGGGCCGCTGCTCAAAAGGTTAGTCCAATAACAACCTCGGGCTATTTCATTTTTTATAGGGGGGATGTGGGGTGGATGCAGCCGCACAGTCCCCCCGGCCCTCTCGTCTGGTCTACGGCTCAGTGATCTGTTCATAGATAATAATGCCACAACCAGTAAATAATTGGTTGGCTGAGCAGTACATATGTCAGCGTGAGATGGTGTGGCCTTCACCCATATAGACCTAGGCCACGTTAGTGATGAATATATACAGTACAGCGTGCTGCCTGTCTCAATTCACTCCGATCCACACACCACACACCCCCACCACCCCACCTTTCATACATATACAAAGTGACTTGGAGCACAATGATTTCTTTACGCCTGCTTTGAAGCACTGTCAAGCCTCTGTCATTTCTGGCAAATGTGCTGAAATGGTGAAGGAGGTGTGTACAGGGAGAAGACATCATTCTCCATTTACACGCAAGAAAGGATCTTGTCAGAGAACATGTCTATGCCATGGCATTTACGATCACCAGAGAAAAAAAACATACAGAAAGCATTGAATGGACTTCTTTTCACAGAAACACACATTCAAAGAAGAGGGGGAGAGAGAGAGAGAGAGAGAGAGAGAGAGAGAGAGAGAGAGAGAGACAGAGAGAGACAGAGAGAGAGAGAGAGAGAGACAGAGAGAGACAGAGAGAGAGAGAGAGAGAGAGAGAGAGAGAGAGAGAGAGAGAGAGAGAGAGAGAGATTAAAGTAATAAAATACATGCAGCATATCTATTTCCTCTTACCATAATGATGAAGGTAACAGGCCCGATGAAGCTCCAGATGAAATGATTGTCCATCCTCAGCCAGCAACTGTGGGATACAAAAATCACAAGACGTCACATTAGGAGAGAGGGAAGGCAAAACAAAAACGTGGCTGCTTTGCAGAGGCGGATAATTCTCCCGTGTGGAAAAAAGGGGGACAGTGGGTGAAGGCCTAATGGAGCTCTGCCTGTGACTGTCATTAATTAGCCAGACAAAACGGCGTCCATAAAACACTTCCACCCAGAAAGCACCTCCCCAACATAGGCCACCAGAGAGCCCTTAAGCAGAGGACACACACAGGGCAGCTCCCAGAAAGGGCAGTGCTACCAAGCGCCAACACACGCACACACATGCGTACACACACACACAGACACAGACATAGACACACACACGCACACACACGCACGCACACACACACACACACACACACACAGACATAGACACACACACACACACACACACACACACACACACACACACACACACACACACACACACACACACACAAAATCACGCACACGCACATGCACACGCACACGCACACGCACACGCACACACAGGCTGGACTTGCCTGGCGACGCCATCCATGTACTCCACCCAAAGATTTTGGCTCCGCACATCGTCTGGCAAAAGCCTCGAGCTCGGTTCTCTCAGTGTTTAGCCAATCACCAAACAGTTGAGAGTGGTGACGTAGAACTCACCAGCGAGCTCCGTTACTGATTGGCTAAGATAACTGTATTCACACTTTTTGTTATTTGTATGCTTTTGCGACGCTATAAAGTAACAAGCATGCTAATAGATCACAATATGGGTTTTGGAAGTCAGTGGCTCGCTGTCTGACATCAATGCTTTCATGCTGCTTCATGCTGTAATTCTGCTTCACCTACTGTAAGGCAAGCTGTGCTACAGAAACACTGAGCACTATTTTTCAAATCTTAAAAAAAGAGCATTTTCCCAAAATCATTTCAGTATTTCGTCACCTTATAACCTATAACCTAGCAGGTACAGTAGTTGTCGGTGCTGCTTCCCATGGGTGAGATCTGCGTAAAAACTAAGTAAATCGACTGTCTATTTGTAACTCCCTACTAGAGACAATTACGCTTCCAACTTGACCAACGACAAACAAGTGCTTAGCGTTACTTTAACACAGAATGGGTTAGATATTATCAGGTTAGCGATCGGCTAGCTGTTTGTTTACCATGGTTCCCACACTGAAGTGCACCCAGCTTTGCTGCAATTCACTTTTCTCACTCTGCCGGGTGCAGTAATGGTAGTATGTCAGTGCAGGTTTGCTTTGACCAGTGCCTTTTGTGACCTCTACAGTAACTGAAATTGAACATTCATGGTATGGAGTTGGGAAACAATCCCAGGAGGCCTGTTTCACCCTGAAAATCATTGATTTCGGGGTGCAAGCCTGCAACGATCCTCATGGTTCTTGTGCTGCAGCAGCTGCTGTGTACATAGGTTTCTCTTTTGGAAAAATTAAATGTAAACAGGAGGAAGAGATTAAGTTGCAGTAGGAAGGGAGGGGGGAGGGGGTACCTCTGGTTTTATTTAGCCAGGAAAGTTTGCATAAAGTGGACACCAAGGACTTGTGAGTGTTTTCATTTCTCACTCTCGAGCATGCAAACTTAAAGAGGCCTATTCCCCCATGCAGTCTGTCTGAACCCGCAGCGGGCCTAGGCTACATATGAAACACTACCCCGCTGCAAGGTAACAAAATAAACAGTCTAAACAACGGGGATGAAACACTACTGCTTTGGAGCGCACATTAATGACAAAAATACATTGCGGGAGAGTGGCCAACACATCACAGCGAAAAGAGGGACGTTACTTTTTTCACATTCGCCATGGGAACAGATCAGATTGCTCATGGTTTGGATCAACATACTTGGAAAAATCAGGAAGAAAAAGTAGCATGTAATACTATCAAAACAGGCCTAATCCTTGTGGAACTTAAGCTTGCGGTCATGACATTCCCCTCCTGTCCGGTCCTAGTAAGGAAACATTCAGCACATGATTGCACATGTGGAAACTGTAAGGACGGACTTAGAGGTCAGTGCATGATAAATAAAATAATAAATGATTTGTTGGTTCAACTTAACCCAGCCCCGTCGTCTTGTTGCCTTGACTTCAGTTATGTCAATGACTGGTGTTCAGATGATTTGTAATTTAACAGCCTTATCACCATCAACCAATGCTTATGCACGGGCAATTCAATTGAAGCGCATCATCCCTTTGTAAACCAACTTTGCATTTACAATCACACAATGAAAGAATCAAATAAAACTTAACTCAAACAATTACAGGTTATTCCAAGCAACAAGATGCCAGGTTAATCACATTTCATTCCTAAATTGTTCCACTTACGCTCTGTCAGTCCCATAGCTTCGGTAGTCCACTGCTGCAGAGACAATGACTACGAGGGTGGGAAAGAGGTATCCAGACACATAGTAGTATTTCTTCCTGGAGTATTCGCTCTCGAAGACTTCCACTAGCATCAGGTAGAGCTGAACACCCTCCAGACACATCCAGCCGAAGGACGCCAGGAAGAAGAAATGTAAAATGCCAGCGATGATGGAACAGCCAATCTAGAAACCGTCAATTTTTATGAATTAATCAAAAATCCCCATTACATTGCAGCTATGCAGTAGATCCATGCTTTCAGGCTACATTCACCAAATATGAATCCTGTCGTAAAACTGTATGAGAGTATGGCACAGACAAAAGAGAACTCTTGTGCAATCGGAATATGTACAGGACCATGCAAGCAAAAAAGACATGGATGGTGGGCCCACAATTGTTCTACGCTACAATACAATAGCTTACAAAATGTGACACATGTCCATCTAAGAACTATTTAACTACACAGTAGACGGCTCATTTCAGAGAGGCAAGGTTGGCCTGCTTAGTTCCCTTAAAAATCCACATGATATGTTTTTTAGGAAAGATAAGTGGTAGTTTTCATCTACTGTTTGCTATTGACAGGCTTTTTGAAATCGGTTTCTCTTGTTTTCTGCTTCTTGCCAGAGGATGAGTCAGTGTTAAATAATTAGTACCTTGAGAGAAGATTGTATAACATAAGGCTCGTCAAACACATCATATTTTTTTTCAGTTATTCCTAAGATGTGCTTTTGAACGAGTGGAGACCAACTACTTTAACTACATGTAAATTCATTCTTCAACAGTATGTTTTTTGTGAGTATAATGATAACAACTAACCAGCCGGTCTTCATTGTGTATTTTTTGCTCACTGTCACGTGGTACATGGATTTGATTAAATTTTTCAACCACCTTTCAAGCATTTCTTATCCCCTGCCGTTATGAAAAAAAAAAAAACATCTCCTGCCGACCGAAAATTGAGCAGCTCTCCTCAATTTCAGACGAGGAGGGTATATTTTATTTTGATGAACTGCACAGAAAATTAATCTCGGGGATCAATAGCAGAATCTTTCCACAATCTTCCCTCTTACCCTGGGTTCCGTCATGTCGATACCAATTAAAAATATTAACTCGGCGATGAAGAGGTTGATGCAGAGGTTCTTATGGACGGTGTTGAGGTCGCTCTGGAGGCCCCGGAAGAAGCAGAAGGTGAAGATGCTGACGGCCAGGCACACCAGGGAGACGGCGATCCCCACCCGCGTAATCACCGTCAACAGCAGCTCGTGTACCTCGTCTTTGCCCTGCATGGCCAGGAGTATGGCAGACGGAAGAAATTAATATACCGGATTGTCAATTAAAGGGGAAAAAACGGAGAGTGTTTCTTGGTGGCCCTTATGGATCGCTTCAGACAGCACTAGACAGAAAAATGAACACCACTGCTGGGGGTAGGGTGGGGGGTGAGGTGGGGTTAGGGTGGGGTGGGTGGACATGGAAATGGATGCTGTGCTGCTATCAATCAATGACTGGGTGTATCAGATGACCTCAATTAGCGTCTCATAAGGGACAATTGACTCCTGCTTCCTGCTGTGCCTCTGCAGCCATTGTCTACAACTTCAAGTGAACTTATTAGCTGTCAAACTGGGAGAGACTCTTCGAAATGAAAACCTTTAAAAGTCACGAGGCTCTCGTTTAGTGCCCAAGCATCAGATAACGTCTGGAAGGTCTTATTTCCTCTCGTCTGAAATTGTCACAATTTCTCATTATCGTTTACGTGTGTGTCTCACTAGCCGACGTCGGCAAAGTTTGCTCAGAATGTTTGCAGCCGCTGAATGAAAGCAATCAGATGCATGAATATGCCTAATCATGACACACTGCATTGCTAAAACAGATAGAAATAACCATAAAATAGACATTCACTCGTAGAAATGGAGTAAAAAAAAATACATCAAAAATATATTCAGTCTGAAGTTGAAAGACATTTACTTTGCTCTGCTCTCAAATGACCAGCACCCATGATTTTCATTAGCTACTTCAGCTTCACCTTTCTATAGGTCAAAAGCTCATCATTTTTATTGCTTCACACCTCCTATAACACCAAAGGATAATTATGTTTGATTTAGACAAGCCTACAGAGTAAAAATGTCACAAAACACTATTCTTTTCCAGTTCGCTAAGGTGCACCACATCTGCGGTTGCTATGGCTGGTTACATTCTTAAGATGATTAAATTCTCATCTCTTACTAGACCTCGATGCTGATGCTGTTGATATTCCTAAATTGGCTGCCCCTGTAGACCTGCTGTTTTCAAAGCCCTACAGCTGCAGTCAAAAAATGCCAGAAGTAGCACATTCACTCAATGGCCAGAAATGAAGTGGAGATCAAACACCATTATCACGCCTCATATCCAAAGGTTGTCGGTACATATCCGGAGTAAAAATTATTTCCAATAAGTATGCTGTTTATTCTGGCCCACGTCTGCTAGTGCAAAACGTGATGTCATCCCACCATGCTCGAAAAAATGTCCAAGATGAACTTTCTGAGGATATTGTGGCCAGTCTCTCTTTCGTATGAGACAAAATAACAGCATGGCTGGGCTATTTTCATACACCATGCTGAATATTTGATGCTGCGATGTCAAGTTTGAGCCCACAAACCTTTAATAATCAGGACCTTTACAGTCTGTCTCATAACTTATTGACATTTCTTTGGGACCGGTTTACATAGCTGCAAACATAGCCAATAGCCACAGCCAACTTTATGAAATATTCTAAAATGGCCAGGCAGCACTCGCAATGACGACAGTAATACTGATTAAAAAATACAAATGTGTCCCCTGCAGAAAATATATAGCTGGAACTTCTGCCATTTACCTAGTATGTTTACTCACCACGGAGTGGCAACTTAAGTTTGGAAATCATTTCTCTAAGTGACTGTTTAGACTGTGTAAACATGAACATATCCAATCCATATCTGATTTAAAAACGGAACTGTGTCTGATATCAGTCGATCAGAATTAATGGGTTTTCACTGTTTAGACTGTCGTCACACAGATCGGATATGAGCCATGTGTGAGTGAAACCCCCCCGGATCTGAGACAACTCAAAGTTGTATAGAGTAGAAGTACTCTTACAGATGTAATTACAACACAAGTGGTATATCACATGGTTTCAACTTTGTAATATCATACTACTACTAATTACATTTGTAAAAGTACGTCTACTTCTTCTTTATACAACTCTGATAAAAGGCCTAAATGTGTGTTACAGTACATGCAATGGTGCCGTTACTTGGCTTCTAATGCAACACATATCTTACCCCGACTTCTCGATGGGCCATGAGGACGGCGAAGTTGGTCAGGTGACTGCATGAGCAGGTTGTGTGCGTTTTGTTTCCTGCAACGAGCTTGCAGCCCTGCGTAGACCAGTACCCTGTCATACTTCTCTCCGAGTAGTTCCAGAACGAACAGTTGGAGTTGAAGTAGTGCTGCGTCTGGAACACAATCCAAAAAGCAAGCATTTAAAGTCATCATCAAAATGTCAGGGCGTTTTTGTCATCCATTATTGTAAAATGCTACATAGGAGTGACAGGAAATTAGATTGACGTAACCATTGTTTATTCAGGTGGAATGTCTCAAATAGTCATTTGGCTTGCTCAGAGGAAAAGAAAAAAAATCTCACATCAAAAGAATGGGTCTGTTTCTACTGATGAAGATTTAACTCAGACTTCATTCCTTTGAGAAGTTCACTGTCAATTTTAGACAGGCTGCACAAGTGCCCCTCAGATAATCTCATTTTGTGTTGTACATTTAATCTACCAGCTACACTGCATAATACAAAACAGCATACATCCCAGAGCTGGCCTTTTTATTTGTGTTCAGTGGAACGCCTCAGAACCCTAACCCTGACTAGAAACAAAGCAAACTGATTCAAAGCAAGAAAAGCAAAGATTTTTTTTTTCAAACTCGCTTCACAGGCTCATTAACTTGTAGAAGGGTAACGAGCACTTCTGAATTAGCTTGTCTGACCTCCATGCAGTAAGGATGTAGCGTTTCTGACCTACATGCAGTAAGTTCTCTCTGTAGTTCAAATGAGATTATTCACTCCCAAATAATAGCTTATTGAAAAGGAAAATTGTTTTGTGTTGCTCTAAGCATTTGGTTTTCAAAACTCTGAAAATGATCAAGATCAACACTCTTGGTTCATTGTGAGGTTAAGCACATTTTACGAGATGCTATTTAACTCTTGAATTTATTAGGTCAACACTTACATCAATATGCTCCAGTGTAAAAAGCACAGGTTCTGATATGAAGACCCGGCTAGACTCTTTGTTGATTGAGGCTGCGATGATGTCCGAGTTTACTGCCACAGAGTGGTTGCGTCCGTGCATGTCATTATTGAACTTCATTGTGGCGTTTTCAGTGCTGAGAAACTGCCCGAGGTGTTTGTAGAGAACAAACACCAACTTAGCAACTCCTGTAGAAATAGAAGAAAATAAACAAGAAAACACAGTCACAAACATTTATTATCATCCAACAATGGGTGATTAAATGAACATTCTAATTACACTAACGATTTCCATTAGCCTTAATTTTCTGGCTTGTCTGAAACAATTCAATTGTATATTAACTGCTCAGAACATGTGTAAATCCCTGATTTACAAAAAAAACTGATTCTCTAGAGCCAATAGCAGTTTGCAGAATAAAAACATTGGATGAACAGGAGCAGTTCGACTGGGCCTCACCATTCCTGCTGTTGAGCTTCACTGTGTTGGCCGACAGCTGAATCGAAACTCCTCCTTTGTTCGTTTGTGGAAACTTAAAATCCTGCACCTGCCCATCAGTGCTGAGCACGTGGACATCCAGAACTAGATTTGAGAGAAAACAGCACACATTACATCATGGTCCATGAACCAAAAAAAATCCCATATCTTATAACGAAACGTTTCATGTGTGCACAAAAGTGGCTGTTCATAATGAATCGCACAGGACATGGTGTGCCTATTACTTACAAAAGACCATGTCTGCTAAAACTATAGGGACTGGCATAACAAACCAATCGCCCCTTATACAATAACGCAGAGTTGCTGAAAACCCTTAGAAACTGAAATGGAAATGGAATGAGTGATGAGTCTCAATGTTAAATTGTACATACTTATATTGTTAGCCGGTACTTTCACGATGGCTGGCTCCATTAGATTGTCTGCGAGGACGAAGGCTCCTTCCTCTAGCGTATCAAGTAACATGGTTGCCGCGTGAGTCTGCTCCGTGGAGTTCATATCTCGCCAGGCCTTCAGGGCCTCTGGCCTCAGGAGGTTATCAACTGTGTCTACAATAGCCTGCACGCACACAAAAAAGCAACGCCAAAGTCAGCAATTTAGCAGACATCAATAACGAGGGCAATCAGAGCAGATTGTGCGCCAGGTTCATTACGATGCAGCTAACGGCTCTGAGGCTACCACAGGCTCCCAATGCAGATGTACCAAGCCGTTAGAAACATGAAGTAACAGCTACAATACGTCCCCACATGCTTGGCATTTTGTCGACAGAAGCAACTACATACAGCCAGCAGCTAACTGAGGAGATACAATTGTACTAATTGTGTAAGAAAGCACTCTCCAGCATTAGCTTAAATCTAACCCAATTGTTAAATGTAAAACACAATGGGCTATTTTGCATCAGTACTTGGGCACTGTGACGCATGCAAGGCTATTATTGGGATATAACGCACTCACAAACATACTGTACACACACAGCAACACAGAGAAACACTCATACAAACCATGAATTGAAAATCAAAACAGATGACAATAATAACAGGGATAACATAATTATTGTACAACTGGCACAGAGGGTCATTCAGCTGCATAGATGCGGTTCAGCTTTGGGTATAAAAAAGAGCAACAAGTATCTGGACCTGGCAGCTCAATAAAGCAAAAAAAAAACAATCCAATAAATGGAAAAGAAATGGAACAAGGGGTACAGAGAGAGAGGGTAGAGAGAATAGCATGCAAAATACAACCACAGAGTCACAGACATTAGTATTACAGCCATTCCCAATCTAATTACACCCAACGTATCTGCTTGCCACTTTAAGCCGGTGTAATCTGCGCAGCGTATTCCTGAATACAAAGAGAGAGCCGAGGTTTCAAAAGTGCCAGTCGTGGGGGTAGAAGAGAGGAGAAAAGTGTGAAGGTTTTGGAAATCAACAAATGAAAGAGTCGGGCAGAAACAGCAGATGACCTGCAACCTTAAACACACAACAACCACCGAAAGAAAGCAAAGCAAAAACAAACAAACAAACAAACAAACAGAAAAGAATAAACAAGGCCCGGAATCTGCAGAAAAGGAAATCAGTAGGAGTGAATCGTCTGCCATTTAGTTTGCGACACTGGCGCTGGCTCACACCTGCGGACGCTGGAAATAAGGGACTGAGCAACCACAACCTGACAACAGCACAGACAAGGACGCACTATGCAAAGAAAGAAAAGGAAAAGAAAGAATTGCACATGCGACCGAGTGGAGTGGAGGAAGTGGAAAGACAGAGAGAGGCGAAGAGTGTAAGTCTGAAAGGAGAGAGGGAGAGAGAGAGAGAGAGAGAGAGAGAGAGAGAGAGAGAGAGAGAGAGAGAGAGAGAGAGAGAGAGAGAGAGAGAGAGAGAGAAGGGAGTGGGAGGGAGTGAGAGAGCAGTGGTGGAAGAGAAGAGCTCAGATACCTTCATGTATGCCCTGCAAGTCCTTTCTCGCTTTTGAAGCTTTCATTGGAAAGTGAAAAGAGAGAAAAAGAGAGAGAGACAGAGAGAGAGGGAAAAAAAGATCAAACATAAAACAGACAATTAGCAGGTTGGAAGAGTTTGCGCTATGGCGATACGTATACGGCATGTCCAGCTGGACTGCCGGCTCTTCTCTGCAGCTGATTGGTCTGATATGCTATCTACAGGTGCAGAAATAACGACATCGGGGAGATTGGTCTGCCGCCCAGCAGGACTGCTCTCCAAAAACATGACGGACTGTACTTGAAATAATCATCGGAAATGTCATCACCAGTGATGCGCGGGCTGACCCGAAAGCAGCGGGCGCTTGCAATTAACTGCGGTCGACCGCAGGCACGGGTTATGAAATATTATTTTTAATGAAATTCGGGTCGGGTGCGGTCGGTCAGGACCTTTGAAATGATGCCGAATTTTAAAGTAGGCTATAGGATAGCCAATAGGCTATAGTTTACTTTAGCAGACAGGGACATTTTTTGCAAAATAGATCAAAGTTTATATGGCTGAATAACTACGATGGTGCCACGCGCTCTGCAGGAGACTTAATGAGGCTCCTGCGTCGGCCGAATATCTTCTGCGCGCAACTGGTGCAGCAGGTGCAACCATTGAGTGCATTTTGAAGAACACAGAGGGTGCTCTCTAAACAGTGCAGTGATGGATATAGCCTACATATTTTCTTATACAATTGTAATGGTTTCGCACTCATGTGTTGCTTACAGAGTTTGTTTTCATTTCCTGTGTCGTACCATGACTACGAGGCAATCCACTTGACGGCTGGCTCCGTCTGCTCACCAACCTACAGATTAATTTTCTCCATGTATCCAAACGACGATGTTACCGAAATAAACAGGTGACAGTCGGCAGTCCTCATTGCATGGCCTCAGTTCAAAAATCCAACATGTCCTGTTGAAATGCACAGTTGTCTTGTTCTTGACGCAAATTCCCTTTTTAAGACCTTTATTGACGTGATTGTGCTTTGCCAATGACGCTAGGGTGTTCATAAAGACGCACGGCTACTATTTTCAAAGGCGGGTCGGGAAGCGGGCCGGGTCAATATTTTTCATGAATATTTCTTGCGGGCAGGGCAAGCGGGCGGACTAGGGAAAAAAGCGGTCGGGTGTGTCTTGTTTTTTCGTCGACCCGCGCATCACTGGTCATCACTGTTGATATGCACTGGCTTGCTTCAACATACACTACGCAAGTTTGGGTATGGGTAGGCAACGTACTGGTGCAAGCTACAGGCCTTTGACTCGTACGGAAAACAAGGTTATACCTTTCAACACCATGGGCAGACAACTAATTACATTTTCCCCTCCTTGAGCCTAATACATTCCTCTCTATCTCCAACAAAACCTACACAGCAGATGTAGTGGTGGAGAGGATTTTCTAACATAACAGACCTACAGTACTTCTCTGTGATGCGTTGACTGCTGCCAAGCCACTGGAGTAACAATATAATTTCAGCGTGATTCAGTAAGAGAGTTTGCTCGTGCAGCAAGACAGAAAGGTACACAAATTGTAAATTAAGTTATGTAGGTGGTGGAATATTTTTTAAAAATCCAAATGAAAAATTCTAAAACAAAGGGTATTTCTTGAAGATTGCAGTGTCCACCATCTTTGCCTTACAGTATTCTGGGTAGAAGACACATTTAGAGAACATTCAGCCAATCACACCCACATTCTGACGGGTATTTAAAAATATGGGAATGTCTTTGTCACAAGATGACGAGGGTTTTCAATGTAAATTTGATCAGCGAAAGAGAAGTATTAGCTAGGCTATATGAACTGCACTGATGAAGGTAGGATCTACTACTGTACACTCTGAATGTGCAATTTGATGACAGAATCCACAACTTGCTAATAGAATGTAACATCTATAACATTTTATGAAACATTTGCATGTCACATTAACACATAGAATGCACAAAACAGATTAATATTTTTCACATTACAGTATATTCTCAGAACCCATATTCAATGAAAGGCCGACCAGTAACAAAGGCTTTGAAATTCACTACGACCATTTCATGCATCCCTAGTACAGATTTCTCTGGGAAGCTTCTTGCACAGAACAACCATTGTAAATCACAGCAATGTCTACAAAAACAGCCAAACTGTCATCATAAGCATTAGCATTAAATACCTTGTTAAAACTCCAGCCCACAGAGTCCTTCTCGCTGGGTCTGAGCTCTTGCAGCTGGGCATCCAAGATGTCCACGAGTTGCTCCATCAGTCTCATGGTGGAGCTCACATCGCCGGCGAAGATGGGTCCTTTGGTGTGCTTCGCCAGCTCATTGGCCAGATTCGCCGCGTTCTCTCCACTCCGAATCTACAGTGATACAAATTATCCTCTCAGCATGGTTCTGAAAATATTATGTTACACTATAAGGCAACCCTCTTCTCATTATAACGTTTTCATGCTGTGAGAAAATAGTCCTTTGCTTATTGCAGTCATAACTGATTTGGGACTAATTAAAACGGATAATATTCCATGGGTATATTAACAAAAGGGCTTTTTTTGATAAAAGTTAATTTAGGGGCATACAATCTGGGGCTTTGTCCAACATGTTTTAATGACTTGCTTTTAAAACTCAAGTCATCATCAAATATTACGCCGCTTAAAACACAGGTTTAGGGTCGGGAGTAGCAGATTAAAACAGCAGGAGGTTGCAACTAGACAGCCCGAGGCAGTGTTTTATGTTTCAAATCTCACGCTAAGACTAAAGGGAGCACAATTTGAACCTTGTCATTTAAGACTGCTCAGTATTCATCAAGATGTGGCACACAAACAATTTCATTTCCATAAACCACAAAGAACAGGCCTAACAAACCTTCTGAGCGACTTGATTAACCCAATGGGAGGTACAATTACTGAGATCAGGTCCTTTCGGGTTCCAGGCTCCCGTGGCAAGCACACATAAGTAGGAGGCAGTGCCTAAAGAATCGACAGTGAACATGTTAGTGCGGACAGCTATTTACTGGCACTGAAAAAAGAAAACAAATCAATAAAATAATATGCTGAATCGTGCTCAGGTCTTTTGAGGCCACAAATGAGAACAGCTTAATAACCATTGTTCCAGTATGTATGTACGTATTTGTTTAAGATACATAAGCGTTCATTATCCCAACCTAATATCTAGCACACAAAAAAACGTCACCCTGATCAAAGAATGAACAGCAAATTCAAATTACAGAAATGCTCCCATTAAGTGATATGCAATAGCGCAGCCAATTTCATTTTGTGCACATTACACCATTATAGGATTAAGTAGGATCCATCCTTCTACCACACTGACACATCACATGTTTACAATATATCAGCAGCTACACCAATATTTAGAGGCACACAGTGCACTGTAAAAATGAGAGGAAGGAGGTGTTGCACTTTGTTGTGCTGAGCTGTGAGCAGTGAGACATGCCCTATGCTCTCTCTCTCTCTTTCTCTCTCTCTCTCTCTCTCTCTCTCTCTCTCTCTCTCTCTCTCGCTGTGGTTAGTTGCTAGGGCTTGGAGTGAGAAATGAGGAGGTGACTAGGGACAGACGCAGTGACACAAACAGGTTTCCCTCACCTCGCGTCCCTTTGGGGCAGGGCCTCTCCACCAGCATGCCCCTCTGGGTTTGGGGCCACACTATGTCTCTCTTCTCAATGCCCTCGCAGAAGCGCGCCGGGGGAGGCAGCGAGTCCGTGGGGGCCCGCGCGGTGCTCTCGGGGACGACCTGGGCCGGCTTGAAGGCTTTAGTGCCGGCCTTCGGGCCAACAGTGGTGGTTGTCATGGTGTTGGCTGGAGTCTTGGCCACCAGCGTGGTGGTGACGGTTGACGTGGTCTTCGGCATCTCTGGTGAGAACGTCACTTCGAAAAACCCTTGGCCTACAAAGAAGATGTACAGTAAAATATTTAGTTCTGGGGTTCCGCACCAACGTGTTGCTCTCTGTCTCTCCCCTCCAGCCCCTCAACACACCGCACCACACCACACCACACCACACCGCACCACACCACACCGAGCTGCAGCTTTCAAGAGCAGCAGCACTTGCAATCAAAACCAAGAAAACTCCTCGAATGCCGCTAACGACCTCAGAATACTACTACAGTATATGCGAGGAATGCATTGTGGGACTCGTTGGCTTGTTCTCCTGCCCGTTATATCTCATTTCAGGCTTTCAGCCGGTGCGCCATACCAGGAAATAATTACAGCCAGTCCTTCCTGCCTGACAGAGCCCTGTGCCTGCCTGCCTGGGAGTCAGAGGCATGCCTGATTAAATTTTGACGGAGAGAGAGAGAAAGAGAGAGAGATAGACACTCTCTCTCTCTCTCTCTGCTGTTGAGGGGTTGTTGTGTGTTGTTGAAACACACAACGCAAGACTTTCACTGCTGCCGCTGCCGCTTTTTTCCCCCGTCCCAGGACTTTGATAAAGCAGGTGAGAGGTAAATAATGCGGTGCCAAGGGCCAAAACAATACACACACGTCTCCGCGGTTCTGTTTTCTGCTTCTATATATATATTTTTAACATTCAACATCAGGGAAAAAGGGAACGCCGTGTTTACTTGGAAAAACAAGGATCTGCAGGCGTTTTTCAATTAGAGCCGTGCTTATTTATCACTGCCTGTCACAGGTCAGACATGGGGGTCACCTGCAACAACAACAAAAAAAAAGAAACAAAAAAAGAGCTGTACACATCTAGGTAAGACTCAGAAATCAGTAGTCTGTGGAAAAAGCGTTGGGTAGTTTTTACAGCGTTTCGCATTTGGTTTTCTCAGCACTCCGAAATATGCAGAATATTTAAACGCAGCATGCAGCAAGCTGGCTGTGCAAAAAACTGTGACTTGCTCGAGTGCCATAAAACTGGTGATCCACAGTACTTAAAAGTGTAAAACAAAATTCTATCACTCTGTGTAACTCCATCACTCTGTGATCTGTATGGCATCTGAATGAAATGATACCTCGATTACAGTATTTTAGCTTCACTTGGCTTCTATGAACACGACTGCACCAACAACTTCCAACCAATGGACAGTGGACACTGCCATGCAGAGTCTCTGAGTATACACTTACAGTAAACCTGACTTGACATTTACATCATGTGTGAGTTTTCCACCTAGTGTACAGTACATCTTGGATGGGACAGGAGAATACTCTAGAAATTTTCATCATGTCTAACTTTTCCACCAAATGTAAATCTTGGACAGGGGCGGCTGGTGTCTGGAGATGGTGGATTGGGAGAAACTGTTAAATACACAGTTAAAAATGCAGAGTTCATTCAACACTTAGAGAGTACTCAGTGACCAAATACACTCTAGAAGATGTTAAATCAACTCTGTGAGGGTTGAATTGGCAATGCATCTTTAACTCTGCAGCGACTGTTCACTAGCATTCTCAACACTGTCCCTGTATTTAGAAAAGGGTGTGAAAGCCACATTGAGACATGGGACTGCACTGTGGCTACTAGTCTAGCCAACAACAGCAAATCTGCCACACCAGCTGGAGACGAGGCAGCACACAAAGCCACACTGCTCACAGCAACTCCGTCTGCAGACTAAAAGCCTGTACAAGTCAAGCACATAGCCCACACTATACGCCCACTCACACACTTACTCACACTCAACACTCCATTCACACAGCTTCGCAATTCTCCCCTACATTATAGGGTTCTGTCCCATTTATAGAGAGCAGACTCAGAATTAATTAAAATCATTATTTCACAAAATTGCCATTACTTTTACCAAAGCACCTGCAACTTCAACAAAAATCTAATATTTTTTAATATCTTCAAAAATTAAGGAAAATAAACCCATTCGGGTTTAGTTACTGGCAAAAGAAATTGAGTCTGTAACCTAGCAAAGAACAATGAGAAGACTGTGGACATTATGTCCACTTTTCTGTGTATTTGCTATTCAAATTCAGCCTCATTGTAAGGTTTGACTTGCTCTATCTCATGGATATCGTTGACTGAGGATTTAGAAGTGAAATTAACACAAACATATTAATTTATGCAATAACATGTTTCTGTTGCTCATTCTGCATATTTCCCTGTTCATTTCTTCTATGAAAAAATATTTTTCATAGGAATTGCTTGTGGTGTTATTTTACTGCAAACAGATGTGCTTCCAATGTCTGAATAAAAGCACACATGAGTAGCAATAACACTAATACAAAAATAAGTGCCTAAAAATTGTAATGTTTATCTTTGGCTTTTGCATTAGTCTCTCGAGGGGAGTGTTCCCCTGTCAACAATTAAGTCAGAAAGTCAATGCAAGTCAATGTAGATACTTGATTAACAAACGATATCAATGCAGATATTTGACATATATACTGTAAGACACTGCTCTCTCAATGCCAATCTCCAGCTATTTTATTTGTTTATTTGCACTGTTGTCTTAGAGTTAAAATTAAATTAACCAGAATTTCTTTACTTTATTATTTTTATATAATAAAATTATCTTCATAAATAAAATAAAATAAAATAAAATAAAGATTCTGAATATTGTCTCATTGGCCGATTGATTTGCATTTTTAAACTGTGTTGACTATAAAAAAAAACAATGGATCATAATAATAAGTGGTTCATAATAATAAAATACACATCAATGTCACCGTATTCAACAATGAAGATAAGTCATTTGACACCCAATACCAACAGTCAACTCAATCCAGAGCTATACATGAAGATTGATAGGGAATAATTATACATTAAGTATAATGATAATTAGCAATGTATGTAGTAGTTTTCAGTTGTTGCTACTGTATTTCAGCAGACTGTAATAAAGACACTGTGCATACCCTATTGAGCTATAACTGACAGAAAGCACGAACACTTTTATATGGATACTTATGAATGGAAATGTGCATCTTCTATTCTCAATTCAGCTAGTTGCTGCAGTCCTTCTGGCCAACCAAAGGCCGTTGCGAGTTTGTTTTCAACAAAGATGTTTATGGGTAACAAAACCTGCCAGGAGGACTAAATGAGGTGGTATTTATACAATAATTCAATGCAAATACCATCATTTCCATTCGATGGATAATCAAATATTAATGACCATTGGCTAAAATGTACGTGTATGCCGGCCTTTTCTCAGTGTCTAATCCTTTGTTGTCCTTCTCGAAATGCTTAGTGTTCAAGGGAACAAAGACGCCTTTATGTTGTGTATGCGTAAATATTTTTTCTCATTCCCCTCCGCATCGTTTAAAGTCAAAAGCAAACGTTAAATCTCCCAGTTCTGGAAAAGGTAGGTTACACTCTTAATTAATATGTCTGCTCCGCACTGGGTTCATGGGGGACTTTCAATTACGCATCGTGGAGAGAGACACATCTGAATAGGGCTGCTACTGAATTAGCCATTTGAATTCACTTCACATCTCCAACTCCCCCATGTTCATTTGTTCCATTCAGATCTGTAGAGGTTTACCTACTGTGCCATGCATAATGTCCAAAGGCTACTACAATACATGCATCCCCAGACCTACAGTACAGTTAAAGAGGCCCCTCTGAGTTTTCTTCCAAATACAAAGATAGCAATCAATAATCTTTTCATATCATTTCCAAAGTGGGAATAAAGCCTGTGAGTCCACAGCTGACAGAAACTCTGGGATTGTAATTTTGTATTTCATAAGGGTATGTGCGGCCTCAATCTGAGTAATTACATTGGGGCTCGTGGCCAACTGTACATCGCACAGCACTTTCAGATTGTTATGCATTACTCACGTTCACTCCGTCCGACCATCCCTGACTAATGTCTCTTCTACAGGCTTATGGGGGAGAGAAACTTATTTCCATATCACGTAAAATGCAGTAGCCTTTTGTTCTTCAGTGGAATAATGAATACACATAAGCACATATAATGGGTCAAGCTAGGAAAAGAAAGGGCTGCTGAATTTAAAAAAGATTTCAGTTTTTTTTTTAACGTCAATGGCAATTAGCTACATCTCTGGTTTCTCAGTGTCTCCTTGATTTGTGCTACTGAGATCATATTATTTGCACGATTTCAAAAGCAGACTCAACACTGCGGTACAAAAAAAAGCTGCTTGTGCGTCTTAGATGCCTTACTCGTGCTGGAAACCTACATGGATGGTTTACAAAAATCAATGTTTGGGTCATTTGCAAAAGAGAGATAAATAAATCAATAATCACTCTGCTATTTGGGTCTTTAGACTCTTAGCTCTATCCAAATATAAACAGTTTAAGTTAATAGCAAAGGAAATATCAATTTAGAGCCAAAGTCATTCAAATGTGGTCACCAGATAAAGAGAAAACCTTAAACGCGAGACAATAAGTCAAGACAACAGTGCAAGTCAATAGTAAACAAAACGCTTTATCCGGTAAGTCTGTTAAGTTTTACCAAATGAAAAACCCAATTTAACACAATTTAATTAGCCATTTAGGTTAGATGTTAAATGCACTGTTATAGTGCATCACACACAGCCATTCCTATTCTTGCCTATTTCTATTTTAATTAGAAGGAACCTATCCACTTAGTTATCATCAACACAACATCTCTTGTTTAAAAAAAACAAAAAAACAATGCAAGCCAAGAACATTTAGCACATGGCAATTCGATTTACACTTTACTCCCTAAAAACTTGAATGTCTACCCCAACACAAGAACAATTGTGCAATGAGCACAATAAATAAAACAACAGCTTATTAGCCATAGATTCATGGACGATTACCCTGGAGACGGGGAAAGAGGCCTTGCTGTGTGAGTACTGCCCTGAGACAGAATGCGTCCCCCGTCCCTGAATTAGCATGTAACTGCTATCATCAGTGCTGATTACAGATGTAATTAATTCTCTTACTGCTGATCTAGTGCAGTCTGCGCGACGCAGGGCAGGAGCCATGGCTGCGGTGGCTGTGTGTCTGTGTCTGGGACAGACAGAGGTTGGGGCTATGACTACAGTACAGCTGGGGCTGTGTTGGACCCAGACGAGATAGAACCCATTTAGGGATGGGGGTGGTGTGAGTCCTGGCTATGCATAGGAGGAAACAGAGACTGTGGCTGTGGCTGTGGCTGTCTGTACGGAGAAGGGACAGAAACATTAGGGAATGGGGGAGGTCTGAGCCTTGGCTATGGAAGGCAGGGAACAGAGGCTGAGCCTGTGGCTAGGACTGTGCTCTACCGGGACAGGACAGAAACCATTGGAGGTGGGGGTGGGGGTGGGGGTGTTGGTGGTGTGGGTCTTGATTGAGGGAGGGAGGGAGGGAGGAGGCAGCCTCCGGCTAGCTGACTCCACAAGTCCATCACAAACGAGGCCAGGCCAGGCAGGGGCACAGCTCAGCAAGGGGGACCAAATATGGCCCTGACCATACGCCCTTTTCTTTCTGCTCTGTGGCCGTCGAGGGGGGCAAATCTACCAAGCCATCATGTTTTCACAGGCTGTTGACCTGTTTTTAGACTGTAGCTGTAGTAGGCACGAGCCTTGAGTCAGGTAAACTGCCCATAACATACTTCCACTGGGCACACAAGTTAGTTCTCCATGCTCGTGCTCCGGCAGGCTGTTGTGTGCCTCGCCTTGTGTGCTTCTGCTCAAATGTAATCGGCCCCGGTGTCATGTCACCAAAGGTAATCCATCAGAGGTGTGTTATTATTGTGGCGGAACTGAAAACTAATTAACAGTAGATGGATGAAGCCAACTGCGGGTTTGTGTTTAATACTTCATTTTCACACGCTGGCTTATTCCAGCGGCGTTGAGTAAACATGACTTCCCAAAGTCTGGATGGAAGTGCTGCAACAGTCACAGACTACTTCTCTCAAGGTCTGTTATAGCTCCACCGCTTTCTCCGGCCCTCTCTTGACTGAAGTGTCCATGAAATGACATCCTACACCACGTCTGAAAGCTCAATTTGGATTTCAACAAAAGACATTCATGAATCTCCACAATGAAAGGAAATTTTGACTTCACTTACTTAACACTCTAGTTGTTGCACCTGTATGCAACTCCCTACAAGTCCAAGTCTAAGTCTATACCTAATGTCAACCATCAACTGGAAAATGCCTGTCAAAAGACACAACAAAACTTTACAAAGTTTCATGACTACCAATCAGTTATGTGTGTGAAGATCCCTGGGAGGGCCTACAACTGTTCTCATGGGTGCGGGAGTGGGTGTTAACAGGCAGACACTGCCAGCCTTTGCCTGAGTTCTCAAAGTGTGTTGAGAGAGTTCACCACCAGACCAAAATGTGAGCAAATGAGAGTAGGCTCATCTCAGAGCCCCACTCATTAGACAGTGTAGCATACATCAGAGCTTAATTTTCTTGCTCGCATCTGCCAAGTTGTTCTACAGTATATCAACTATATTACTGCAGAGAAAACTTTCAAAACAAGAATTCTGCAGATATTACCATAGTTATCATTTCATGTTTTTGGTTTTCAGATGAGTGTAATGTAGTGTGTGTGTGTGTGTGTGTGTGTGTGTGTGTGTGTGTGTGTGTGTGTGTGTGTGTGTGTGTGTGTGTGTGTGTGTGTGTGTGTGTGTGTGTGTGTGTGTGTGTGTGTGTGTGTGTGTGCGCGCGTGCGTATGTTGAGTGTGAGCATGTGCATGTTTTTGAGTGTGTTTCAAATACGTAGCCTCTCACTGCAGATTGGGTCGCCGGTGAGCCTATTCACTATTTGCTAAAAATACTCAACTACATCATAACAACATTGCTATGACAGTACCGAGAGCCTCAAGTAACAGATTAAGACATAGCCATTACAATTTTGGTGGCAGTAAGGTTATAACATAGGCTCTGCGCTAAGGGGTAAAGGAATGTGTTGGTGTCGCATGTGCGTTTGTGGGGGTGTGTATTCAGGTGCACGTGGATGCATGCATCATGCGTGTGTGTGTGTGTGTGTGTGTGTGTGTGTGTGTGTGTGTGTGTGTGTGTGTGTGTGTGTGTGCGTGTGCGTGTGTGTGCGTATGTGTGTGTGTGTGTGTGTGTGTGTGTGTGTGTGTGTGTGTGTGTGTGTGTGTGTGTGTGTAGTCTGAGTTCAAAGAACTATCAGTGACCTGACTGTATAGTCAATTGAAGCCTTTCATCAGCACATGACGCAACAAATTACAGGATTTAAATTCCAAGGCACCCTGCTAAGCTAATTGTGTTCCAGACACAGTCATTCAATCGTTCCCTCACTGGTAAAAGCACAGCAACGCCAGAAATTCACTCAATAATTCAACCACTGAATACGGCATTGAATATGGCCAGCAAAATATACTCCTCTACGCTTTTGTTTCTCTCATATATTTTTTAACGCTTTCAAGGCACACAACTTTAAAATCCAAACATAATCTCAGCAAACTAGAATGATTTGCTGATCCAGTTTCATCCCAGTTTTATGCATGACGTGAGTACTAATATTTACCATACTGGAAAATAAATACCCTGACTGTCTGCAGTATGTAGTGTTGGCCAGTCTAATCGGTGGAAACTTGCTTGACCTTCACAGCTTTACTGAAGGTATTACATGGTCTACAGATAGAGTCATGAGGAGGGATTAGGAATGGCTCATACTTTTTCCCCCTCCCTCTCTCTGCCTTTTCCTGCCTATTGGACTATTTGACACACATACACATATCCACTCCCGCCTCCACTCCAGCTGCTGACACTTGAAATAAAGATAAAGAAGTGTAATTGGTGTGACCTTTAGGGATGGATGCATGTTTCTAACCAGCTCGCCTGTCTCTTCCACTTCCCCGTCACTGCCATCTTTTCACACGGCTTGGCTGGTGGTGTGCGAGTGCGGAAGTGTTTGCTTAACGACTGATGGGGGACAGAGATTATGCTCCTCGGAGATATGGTCCATGGTTGCCCAGAGGCAGCTTGTATACCTGTCCAGACAGGCCTAATTTCACCGCCGAGGCTGGATGCGCTCGCTCGCTCGCTAGCTCGCTGGGAGGGGAACGCGGAGCTGTGTATCGCGCCTGCCTGCCACCACCAGCGCAGCTGCCCTGTGGGCCTCGCCACGGGAGACGTTGTTGGCCGTCAGCGGGAATCCCCCCGATGCCAATCCCTTATGATATTGTAACCGAGTCTGAGAGATGATGTTTACTTCTGGGCCACAGTGCCTCAACCCCCCGCGCTGTTTACCGCTCTCCAGCGCAGCTACGCTCCTCTCACACATATTAGATTCTAAATTAAAAGCCAGTCACTCATGACACTGGACACACAAGATGGCTGGCTAATCTAAAGAATACCAACATATGTAATGACAAATCAAATTGTGAAAGCTGGAAATGCAATTTACAGTCACAGTATGCAAAAGAGTGAGATAGGAAAAGGGCTGCTTACCATTGGCAGGATCCGGGGGTCCAAACACGAGATTATATCGCAATACGTAGAAATTATTCCACACATAGAGCTGGTTATCTCTGGGATTGTATTCCACTGCAGCTATGTACTGATACTGATTAGGAAAGTGAATATCCACAAATTCCCCTCGATTGAGTTTCGTGTTGTAAATATAGTCGATCACACTTTTGCTCACTTCGCTCTCATTGTCCTCGTATGTGGACCTGACCACGTACAGTACTCCACATATCATGAACGCATTGGAAGCCGAGCGTTTGTCGTACGCCGTCTCCCAAGTGGCGTCGAATCGCAAGGTGTAAGGGTTCAACTGACTAATGACAATCATACCATTGTTCTGCTCTGTAGCGTAGATGACCCACAGCCCGTTCTCATCCACGGCAAGGTCTATGTCTGTCTTACCCCCCCACTTGTACGGAGAAGTATCGTGATAGTTTGCATTGTTAATGATAGCTTCTCCGCTCTTAATTCGGGTCCGGAGGTCAAACTTTACAATGTTACGTGTTCGCTCTTTGTTGAAAAACACAGCCCCGTCGTACACCACGAATCCAGTACCATCTACCCGGTGCGGGAGCTTGTACGTGACAGTTTGCCGAGAGTTTTGGAAGTCGTCAAGCGATGAGTACTCGATGAGCGTATCCGTGCGATAGGGAGTCCAGGGCATGAAATACACTTTGTCGGCTGCTTGGAGCGGATCTTTGCACCAGGAACCGGCTTGCTGCTCCGCTTCAAAGAGAAAGGAAGGATCTCCGACAGCTTTCAGAGTCCCCGGACAAACAAAAACTAGTAATGGGGGAAGAGTAAAACAAGAAACAGATTTTAGGGGCATAAAACATATAAAGCAATACATAGAAAGAAAAACACATAAACTAGGGCCCAAGAAGCAGCCAAGAAGACTAAGAATGATTTGGCCCGGTTTTGGCACAGATCTGGCCACAATTTGGCACAGGTTTGGGTAATTATCTTGCATGGTTTTATTGAACAAGAGCCAACCCAGGGCCAGATCAGTCGCAGTCACAGTGGCTAGCTTGAGCCGTCCATCTTAAACTGATCTTAAGGTCATCTTGATATATGAGTTGTCCAAGAGCACAGGGGGGGCACACAACTCATCGAGTGGCCGAGATGTTACATCTAGCCAACAATCATAAGCAAGAGCAGGAGTTTGGTTTTGAGCGTAGAAAGAAAGAAAAAAAGAGTAGGTAAGTTGTTAAACATAATGTATACATGATTAAAATAATTGTGCTTGTCTGAAATGAAACAAACCCTGCTCCATGGACATAAATTGAAGAATGAAACCAATGGAAGGGACGGTTTACAACAGGGAAACATAAGAACGAAAAAAAAAAATACTTGTCCTGTAAATAAAAGAAGCAAACTAAAAGACCCACACGAACAGACAGACAGACAGGGTCTCAAGGGCAGGATTCAGCAGATCTGTAAATATGTATCCTGAGACACTTGTCATTTATGGCATAAAATATACTATACCCAAGAGGGACATTAATTTTACAGTTTGCATCTCTACAGAGGCTCAAATGATTTCTTTTCTTTTAGCACTTGGTGAATTTGATGCAGCACTAGACTATGTGTTAGACTGTCCTCAGAGCATGTAGCTGCTACGGTAGGTGTGCAGAGAACAGCAGGCGAGAGGATAGGAAGACAGAGGACAGAGCACAGCAGAGGCAGAGGCAGGGAGGGAGGAGGAGGGGGGAAGAGGGGTGTAGGGAAGGGGTCAAAGGTCAAGCGAACCTGTTACCATGGCTGCATATGGGAAGCGTTTACATATTTTTTGGCTGACTGCAACAAAATCAAGGCACCCAGGGGTGAAAACAAAAAAGAAACGAGAAAACAAAACCAAAAGAGAGTACCCAAATGAACCTAAGCCACCACTAGCGCTCGGGCGGTAAAAAGCCTTGTGTATGTCTGTGCATGCTGCCGATAAACTGATACATAGATTATTTTTTTTTTACTTTTAAGGCCACAAGGTTATGACTCTTATTGTGTTATGGATATGGCTTTTGCTGGCCTATTCTCTGCTTAGCTTGAAACACCAGAATAGGGGAGAAAAGGGGGGTTTCAACCATATGGCACAAAACAAGGAGCTAGGATTTGGATGGTGTCAGTGATTTACCTTTTTGCTCCACTTCTATTTTACGCGTTGGTAGAGGGAATGAAAGGGGTGCAAGGGAAAAAAGAGATTAACATGAATTAACTATCATCTCTGTGGTAACAAAATGCAGTAGCAACAGTACATGAAGCATGGACATAAAGAAGAAGAGAACCTAGTTAATGTGAGGGAAAGAGAAAAAGGTAGAAAGCATATCAGGCAAAGGGTGACAGCAGACAAAATAAGAAATGTGTTAGGAGAGAGAGCGAGAGGGAGCGTTTAGTAAAAGTTTCACACCACTCTGACGCCAGTCTAAAAGCGAATGGATGCTTTAACATGAGTCATCAAAATAACGACAGCTCTGATTGCTAGTTCCTACATGACATTTAAGTAATATGTGGACATCTACATGCCACGTCATATCAGTGAGTGCAAGTCTAAAAAAGGATGCAATTATGACAAAAATGTATTCGGCACTATTCTACTTCAGTTTCGTCAATGTCTCCCACCCTTAGCTTGCATCATGGCCTTGACTAACAACTTCCTGGTATGGAAATATTTCTGAAGTGTCTTTTTTCAATGTACAGCATAACATAAAACAATCAACCTTACTTTTTTTTTAAAAACGGTACGTGTTACTTAAAATTGACTCAGTTATTCAAATCATTCAGTCATTGTGACGATGTGAATTTACGTTATTTCACAGCTTTATAGTATGTATTGTTTTTCTCTCCTCATCAACAAAGCAATCATGCTTTTAATACAACCACACAGAGCCACACACTGCGATAAAGTGTGCGAGAAAAGCATTATCAATAAGTCCCGTTGCTTTATTTACTCTACGCGGAACTGTGAATATGAGATAAACCAAGCAAAACCAGTTCGCTGTGTAAGGACATTAAATATACATCTAAGCCTCTGCTCACATGCAGAAAAGGACAGAATACACAGTGAATGTGGCTGTGTGTATATTATGTAGATAACAGAATACAGTACAAGTGATTGTTCGCTACACCGGCTAGCTGGCTGGCTGGCTGGCTGACTGACTGTGCAAGACAACGCCTTCCGTCAAATGAAAATACAGTACATCAAACAAAGTCTGACTCAAATGTCTATGAAACCGTACAAAGCAGAGCAGAATTTGAAAGCTAGTGGAATGAAACTGTGATGGCTTTTTATACATTTGACTTCATGGCTCATATCAGGCACATATACTGCATACAGTATGCAGGCTGCTCCTTCCGTCTTCCGCATGTAATTTAAAAAGGGAAAAAAATGATTAAGTAACACTTTGAGGTAGAAATGTGAGAACTGTCTGCTGTATGAAGAGACATTCACAGCAAAAGCAGTATGAACCACGAAGCAGCCGGAGAGTTGATGATGGCCGATTCATTTGTCTTCGCGTTACAGTCACTGAGGGTAAATAGAAAAGCGGTGTGTGTGTCTGTTAGCAGAAAATAAAGACAGAGACATGCACTACAGCCACAGTGATATATTTCATACTTTTAAAGATCTTGATGCATTACTTATAATATATCATGTCATGCTTTCAGTTTCTATTAATGTGTTAATTACCAATGAGTGACATTAAGAAACCATAAGTATACGCTAATAAGCGGAGTTCATGGCTTTCCTATGTTAAGCAGCGAGCTATATACTCACAGAGGAAAGCTACATATCATTCCTCATATAGCATGATCCTAGGCCAACATATTTTAAATCGTTGGTGTCAAACATATATTAAGGTTAACTACAGCATTTAATTGACGTTAATGAAGAGCCCCCTGATGTAAATCCTTACCATGACATGTGAAAATCTGTTTTGATTCAAGAACTGACATTCTTTAAAAGAGATATCTTTGACATAGCCCCTTCTGTGTGTGTGTGTGTGTGTGTGTGTGTGTGTGTGTGTGTGTGTGTGTGTGTGTGTGTGTGTGTGTGTGTGTGTGTGTGTGTGTGTGTGTGTGTGTGTGTGTGTGTGTGTGTGTGTGTGTGTGTGTGTGTGTCTCTGTGTGTGTGTGTGTGTGTGTGTGTCTGTGTGTGTATCATTCCTCATATAGCATGATCCCAGGCCAACATATTCTAATCGTTGGTGTCAAACCTATATTAAGGTTAACTACAGCATTTAATTGACGTTAATGAAGTGCCCCCTGATGCAAATCCTTACAATGACATGTGAAAATCTGTTTTGCTTCAAGAACTGACATGCTTTAAAAGAGATATCTTTTACATTGTCCCTTCTCTCTCTGAGTGAGTGTGTGTGTGTGTGTGTGTGTGTGTGTGTGTGTGTGTGTGTGTGTGTGTGTGTGTGTGTGTGTGTGTGTGTGTGTGTGTGTGTGTGTGTGTGTGTGTGTGTGTGTGTGTGGTGTGTGTGTGTGTGGTGTGTGTGTGTGTGTGTGTGTGTGTGTGTGTGTGTGTGTGTGTGTGTGTTGTGTGTATTGTGTGTGTGTGTGTGTGTGTGTGTGTGTGTGTGTGTGTGTGTGTGTGTGTGTGTGTGTGTGTGTGTGTGTGTGTGTGTGTGTGTGCATGTGTGTGTGTGTGTGCATGTGTGTGTGTGTGCATGTATGTGTCTGTTCTCCAATGCGCACACATGCTGGTGCCTTTGGTACATGTGCAGAATGTGATGTAGATAGCATTTACAGGCAATTGTGGCTTCCAACAAGGTCTGACACAGTGAAAAACAATTGACAGAGCAAATTATCCGTCAGGGCCAGCGGGGAATAAAATGGTTTGGTGTCTCTGAAAGAGGAAAAAAAAGGAAGCAAAACAGGAGCTGTGGAAAGACGCGAGAAGAGAAAGCTTGTTATCAGGGAAGAAAATCAACTGGAGTCACAGATGTTGGCAAATGAGTCAGTCCACTGAAACTGCCTTGGGGGAGAAGAGACTGAAATTGTTAAGGTGGTTTAGGTGAGGTAGTAATCAAACATGCTCCCAGTTACTCTTCTATTAAGGCAAGGGCTAGTGGGAAACACTGTGTTCAGGACCAAGAGCCATCTAAGGACCGTATCCACAAAGCACTACTGACTGGCAGCGATATATCTTTTTTTTTGTTTCTGAAAGAAGACCTGCTTCCTTATCAGCTTTCCCTCTGAGACTGGATAGCATGGACATTATCTTCCTAAATGACATTGTTTGGGTGGCGTGTTTCATTTATATGCGTCTGCATAGCGGAAGGCTGGAGCAATTGATTCCGCGTATTGACAAGTCCTCTCTGTATCAAATAGTAATTTCCCACCATAGTTTAGTCTCTACCCCTATTACCAACAAACATATCTGTTAGTATTTAGTCTACACTCACTTTATCAACATGCATGTTTTTTATGTAACCTCTGCTGTTTTAGTATTTAGTCTAGATTTTGACCGATACTTGGAGCACACTTGTTCACTGCTCAGAGACCTTTTAAAACTGACGTTTGTTTTGTCAGCAACCACTAAACCATTACCAAACCTATTTTAGTGTGGCTTGGCATTTAAGTCCAAACACAAGAGTAAAGTGCTAACCTGATACTTAAAAAAAGAAAATATTTTTCATGTGTAATTTGTCATAACCTGATTAGTTGACAAGTACTGTAAGGAAACCAAAATAGTTGAGGACTGGGTCTATTAAATGCCATAATTCAGGGAATTTCTCCTGGCAGCTGACAAACCCGATTTTTTGGCATTATATTGCAGACATGTTTCTGAACAGATCTTTGTTTCTGTAAATAAGGGAAAGGGTTTTTCTGAACAAAAGCTGACTTTGTGGTCTACTGACTCAATTCTATGGCAGAAAGCAGGGAGTGGATGATGACATTTTCCTGTGTGTCAGGGTCAAATCCCACCAGTATTTTTTAGATTCGGTCAGGATATCTATGTTAAGACATTGCAAAAGCCACCACAATATCTGAGTTATTAAAGAATTTGAAACAAACCGAGACTACACATCCTGTGCATTCATCTTTTTTTTTTTACAGAAATCTCCTCACAGCAGTATGCTGTCAGAATTGTAAAAGAGACACACACATAATGGTAAAACAGTGAAAATGGCACAAAGTGGGTTTTTGTTGTTGTTGTAACAAGGTACAAAAACAGTCACTGAGCCATTGGGTCGGTAAGCCATTTTTCAGTTATGTGTCTCTATGTATTTCCTTTCACATCAAAAAACAGCCCAACGCTCCGGATCACAACAGCGCTGAGTGACTCTCTCCGGTGTGATTGCCTGGCACATGATGTTATTAATTACGCCACCTTCATATTAACAGATTAAACAGGTGGCTAAGGAGCCTATCCGCAGTCCAGCTGCTCCGGTGGAGGCCTTGCCTCCTTGAAGGCTAATCTCCCCATTGAGCTACTGGGATTTAAATAGCGGTAGTGCTCAGCCTTGGCTGGATGTTGAAAAGGTCACAGGTAACTGAGAGGCAATATGTTGTAAAAACACACTCTGTGCTACTGTGTTACCGGGTTGCGTGTAAAAGAAGCACACCAAGACAGTCTGTTGAGTGCATAGCCGATTGATGCAGGTTACACTGAATATTTACACGCCTTTCTGAGAATTCTTTCTAAGCTTTATTTCCATGCAATTGTATGCTTTTATGCGATGTGAAGGCATGCTACTCTTACTTCTACATTTGGAGTAAGAGAAAATTGTTCTCTTTCTGAGAAATCTTTCCATGCTTGGAGCTCTGCAAATTATTTTGGTTTTCAGACAAAATTTTGTTTTTCTTTACTACAAATGATTTGGTGATCTGCCTTTTGAAAAGGAAATATCTAGTTACCTTTTTAATATTGGCCTAGTATTAAAAGGAGTTAGTCTTGGATTTGTATTTCAGGCATCTAATGAAAATAACTGTTTATGTCAACAACTGAATTATTTCTCAGTAAGTTTAAAACTTTCTCAGAAACTCTTAGGTAGTAGCCTACTTAAGCCTAAGAAGTACTTAAGTATGAGGAGCCCCTATACAATATATCAGAAACATTTAACCTTGCACAAGGACTTATCGCAAGCATTTTATTTACACATGGCAGAAGAAAATATTCTACGCAGGCCTATGGAATTATTCTCTGCATAAACTTTTAGTGATGTGGTATATTGCCTAGGAGACACCTCATACTTAAGTACTACTTAGGCTGAAGTGCTACTTAAGAGTTGTTGGGAAACTCAGCTGATGGCGCTTGGATGACTTGCATTTTGTAAATTTTAACTAAAAGTAAGACTGTGATCCTTCTCAGTGGATGCATCTTCTCCTGCAGCCCTTAGTATGTCAGGCCATCAGTTGTGAACTTGGGCATGATTATGGATATTGACCTAACCTTCGACAAACAGTGTGCATTTTAATCAAGTTTCTTCCAGTTGATGATTATCTGAAGTCAGACCCTTTCTGTATTTTCCTAAAGGATTTTGGAAGAGTGATCCATGCATTTATAATCTCCTCTAATGTTCTTGTAACTCACCATATGTTGTTGATAGCTATAGATCTGGCTCATACCTGCAGTTGATGCCACAGCTTATCTTTTAAGTATGAGGTACCACAGTTCTAGCTTCGCTTCACTAGTTCCCACTGGAAAGAATATTTCAGGATAACAAGAATTCACTTTTAAGTTCAAACATTTACTTTTAAGTCAAGCCCCTTAATACCGTTCATACTTGATTCATAAACACATTCCAGCCAGAACATGTTTCCGTTCTTATGAAATCTGTTTTCTTTTTGTTTCCACTATCTTATTTATGTTTCTTTTATCCTACTTTTCCCTTTATTACTATTGTCTGGTTTTTATGTGGTTTTGATGTTGTTTATTTGTTTGCTTTACTTTACAAACAGCAATAAAAGAGGCTGATTGTACGCTAGTACTGTACACTTAACAATTTCACTTTTTTAAATCATTGGTGCAATGGTAGCATTTCTGTCATATTAATAAACACAGTCATGCTTAATGATGGATGTGACAGAAATGCCCTTATGGAGTTGAGATGAGGAAACTTTGGAACAAGCCCTTCAGTTACTTTGTGAATATGGCCCTTGATCAACTGACACATTTCATCTTTTTTATATATACGCTTGCATCCTGGCCTTCCCTTCAGGTGCGTGCACATATATTAACTTACACATCACTCTGGTGTATTCAAACATGGAATACTTTTGTTCATCATTTTTTTTACACTGACTTACATCAAACATATGAGTGATTCTCTAATTCGCCTACACTTTTAAGTCCGAGGATTTTATTTGGCAATTCCACTAACTATTAACTGCATCCAATGATGTTTTGGACATTAGAAAACATTTATCTTTCATATAATACAGAAAGTGTAGACATAGCATTATTTCCCTCAGCAAGAATGAATATTTAATACTGGTTTTGGGCGTTTTCATGCCGTCCTGTTTTCCAAATGTCAGATTCAGTCTTCATATTAGCATGTAAAGAAACTTGTTTTGCCCAAGACGATTGCAAATGTTGATTCACAGTAATCATCACAATATGACAAAACTGTCAGAAAGACCACTGTCCTTTCCATTATACATGAAATTTGCCATTTTGTGTGTGTCCACGAAAACTGTGTTAACCGTGTCACGGTCTGAAACCTCCTCCATAAATCAGTAATGGTTTGGTCTTAGGCCATACGAATAACATCACGTGATGTCATAACCTCTTTGGCAGGATACGGGAAGACTTTTTGGTAAATTTTGAGCTCCATCCTTCCATAATTTAATCCATTCTTTTTCATGTTCTCATAGCGGGAAAATTGTCAACTGTGTTATCAACATATTCATAAGAATCTGAATTAGAAATCACATGTAGAAAAACACAGATAAAGCATACAGATACATGAATTGATTAAGGTGTTGTGGTGGAACTTCTGAGGTCCTCAGTTAGCACAACACCATAAAAATGGCTGAAATGTCAACGGTGTTACCGTCAATGGTGTTACAATTAAGTATGACAGTCAGGGTTGCCAGATGAGGCTGATGATTTCCAGCCCAAAAAATGATCAAAATCCACCCTAAAAACCAGCCCAATTCTATTGATTTATATGGCAGTGGGAAGGTTTTTCTGATAGATGTCATTTTTACCTGCACACGGCCATCCTAAGCAGCCCAATTGGGCGGGAACCAGCCCAATCTGGCAACACTGATGACAGTTGAGGAGGAGTATGTTTTTGCCAATTTACAGTGAGGAGAATAAGTATTTGATCCCTTGCTGATTTTGTTGGTTTGCCCACTAATAAAGACATGATAATTCTATAATGTTAATTATAAAATGTATTATAATATAGAGAGACAGAATATCAAAAAGAAAATCCAGAAAATAACTTCGAAGAATATATTTTAATTGATTTGTATTCCATTGAGGAAAATAAGTATTTGACCCCTCTAGTCAAAAAAGACAAAATACTTGGTGGCAAAGCCCTTGTTTTCACATACAGAGGTCAGATGTTTCTTTCAGTTAATTACAATGTTTATGGGTATATTAGAAAGGATTTTTGTCCACTTTTCTTTGCAGATCATCTCTAAATCACTTAAGTTGTATGACTGTAGCTTGCCAAATGGGAACTTCTGTTCCCTTCACAGGATTATTATAGGGTTAATGTTTGGAACTGTCTAGGGCCACTTCATGACCTTAATGTGCTTCTGCTTCAGCTACTCCTTCGTTGCTTGGGCTGTATGTTATGGATTATTATCATTTTGGGAGGCCAATCCATGACCCACCTTCAGTCTAGTGGTGGTGGGAAAGAGGTTGGCATGCAGCATTAAACGTTTACATGTCTCCCTCCATCCATTTCTTGACGATGTGAAGTTGTCCTGTGTCTTGGCCAGACAAACAACCTCAAAACATAATGTTACCACTTTCATTTATGATGTTGGAGAAGGTGTTGTTCTTGGGATCATAGGCAGCATTTCTCTTCCTCCAAACACATAGAGTTGTGTTAATGCCAAACAGTTTGATTGTGGTGTTATCTGATTCCAGCACCTCCCAATCATATCCTAATCCAGTTTGACGTTCATTGGCAAACCTCAGGTGAGCCTGAACAGGTTCCTTCTGAAGCCGGGGTACCATACATGCACTGCAGGATTTTAATCCACTGTGGTATCAAGTGTTTCCAATAGTTTTCTTAGTGATTGAGGTCCCAGCTGCCTTGAGATCATTTTCCTTGCTCCTCCCATACAGTTTTAAGGTGCTTTATCTCTTTTTTTTCTGGTTATTAAAATTCCCACAAGGTCAAATCTTGTATGGAACCAGAGACGGGCCTAAGATTGATGATTGATGATCATTTTGTATGTCCTAAAATTGGGAAGAAATGCACCAACAGTTTGCTCTTTAATATCCAGGAGCCCATTTCAGCCTTATTGAGTTCTAAAATCTTGTCCCTAACATCCTTTGACAGCTTTTTGGTCTGTCCCATGTTGGCGAGTTTAGTTTGATTGATTGACTGATTCTATGGACTGATTCTGCAGATTCAATGTGTCTTTTGTGCAGGTTACTATTAACATGTGTGTTCAATTCAGATAACAAGTTGATTGGAAGTGCCATTTGATCTGCGGGATCAGAACTCTTAATGGTTGGCAGGGGATCAAATACTTATTTCCCTCAATTAAATATAAATCAATTATTATATATTCTTTAGAGTTAATTTCTGGATTTTCTTTTTGATATTCTGTCTCTCCATATTAGAATACATATTATCATTAACATTAAAGACTGATCATGTCTTTATTAGTGGGCAAACCAACAAAATCAGCAAGGGATCAAATACTTATTCTCCTCACTGTATATCCATATTGACAGACAGACAAACAAAATAATTTGTGTTCTAGGGAGATGGGTTTGTCTGCTCTGTTTTTTTCTCCTAAAAAAGTGCCGAATTGTTCCCCTGCACTGTTGACCGTAACACAGTTGAGTAACACGGTTGACTGTTTTGAAAGTGTTTTTGCGCTATTGATCCCTTATGTGTTGGAAAAATTCTATGAACATACACTAGGGATTATCTCTGGAGAAGGACGTCTTGTGTAAGGAGGGTGACTATATTCAAATCAGACGTTACAGGGATTTATGATGAAAAATGTGTCAGTCTGTATCACAGTGACTCATAAAATCCTACTTATGAAGCTCAACAATCACATTTTCTATATCAGTTGCACAGATTAATGACAACATTACTGCTAAGGGACATAAGCACTTTCAAACATATATTGTTTCAACTCTGTAGTATTTTTATATATGTTTGAAATGACATAGTATTTGTCCATAACACTGTTGACAAAATAATTAAGCAAATGTTCGCTTTTATTAGAGTATTTATCAAATGATTTAAGATTAAGCTTGGCAATTTGTTTGTTTGGAAACTTAAATATATACACTATGTAAACATCTAGGTCATTTAGTTGAAAAAAAATACTGATAATTGACATTTTGCTTTTGCCAAAAGCGTAGGGGAATCGTAGAATCACTCATATATATTGCGGTGTTCACCGTGTCAAATGTAGTTCATAGTTATCCGGGGGGTAAACAAACACCAAATAAAAAAATTAAAAAATCTGAGAGAAAAGTGGCACTTTGAATCACATTGAAACTATAATACGGGAGTAAAAGGAATGAATATGAATGTAAAATGTAAAAAACACAAACAAAGAGGTAGACTCAAGCGTGTTGATATTGACATATCTGATATTGTCCATCTGCCAAATGGACAAGACATCTTCCTACCCTATGCCTTACAGTAGCATAATCTGACCACAGCAACAAAGGAACTACTCATTTACAGACCTTTGGCCCAATTGCTGAGATATGACAACTGGTTTTGAAAAAGTGTTTGAACTATTAGTTTGTCGATTTTCTGGCTTCAGGATATGGATGTTGTGGAGATATGCGCTTTACGTATCTACAGTGAAGGGCTCATTGCCTATCTGGCTCAGATTTAAAGCATATCCACATATTACCATAACACAGTTGAAATAACTGCCAACCAATCAGAAATAGTAGGTATTTTCTATGTATATAACAGAAATAAAATAACCAATGGCCATCTTTTAGCTTTGTTCAAAAATTGCTTTGATGTGGCATACAGTATGGCACAATATGTGCTACCATGTCGAACAGTGTCATTTTGTGTGAAAAATTCCAGAATGAATCAGTAATTTGTGAAGCATCATCCTTTTTCATTGGACCATTATGGATTGCATCAATTATTTTACGTCAGTGGAGCTTAAATTTTCCTATCAACTTAAAAGTCTTCTCTCTAAAATCATACACTATGATGGTAATTACTTCTGGACGTCAGGGTTACTGAGGAAAATGTGCTTTGGCATTATCTCTTGACATTCTGAAAATGCCTTTCTCTTCTTAGCAGCATTTGGATATCCATATTCAATGAAAACATAAAGGATAAAGAATATATTTAGCTGAGGTTAAACAGGTGTATTGTGGGATACAAACGGTTGACATTGCAGTCCACTTATCTTTGGTCTTGAGAGCAGTGCTTTGACACACACAAATGACAAAACAGCACGTGCATCCCAAAGGGATGCAGGACGATGCATATACTTACTATAGGGCACACACTCGTACTGGACCTCAAGGTATTTGTAGGTCCCAGGGCAAGGGTCTGGGAAAACATCAGATCCAGTAATGACAATGCACTGGGTTCGGTTGTTGCACCTATCAGACAGAGAGAGAGAGAAAGAGAAAGAAAAACAAGAGTTGTTCAGCTTACGTTGGCAAATACAGTATAACAGGGCTTCCTATTTTTGGTCGATTTCTGTGAGAAAGCGATTTATTTTTAGGCCATGTGGGCCATATAAGGGACACATAATCCCTCCGGCAGAGAAGAAGATCTGCCTTCACATCACAGTCTGCTTCAGTCTGACTCAGACTGTGGAGATGGACACGGTCATGCTTTTTTTCCTCTGTAATAATCGCATGGAGATGGCCATCGCCTTATGGTAAGTAAACACATAAAGCTTCATCAAACAGTTTTTTGTGCAAGATAACGGACCCCCACCTGCCATCAACCAAGACTTTTATAACCAAACTGGAAAGCGCTAGAGATGATAAAGATGATTTCTCTCTGGGCTATTTTACTGGAGTGAGGAGATAATGTCATCAAGATGAAGACATTTTGAGTCCCAATGGCATTTTGGAGTTAGTAGCCCCATCGCTAGTGATACCATCTCATCTCTCAACACCCCCCCCCCTCCCTGTTCAACAAACAGCCTCTCCGAGTTGAGACAACTGTGCAACCCCAAGAATATCCATATTCCTCCACACTCCAAAATGCCAGACTATAATGAAAGACTATATTGTTGCTCAATAGACAGCATGTCTTAATTTAAATACTTAATGTCAAAAGAGACTGTCATGTTGCACTTACAAATGTCAGAGAAACAACCCACTTGACAGGCTGTGTGCATATAACAACTGAAAGGCATTTGGTGGGCTGCTAATCAGGCCCTTGCTCATTTTGTGGCCCCTTTTTTGAATAATGTATCTAACAATAGCCAGGGTATTATTAAAACCTTAAAGGACAGGAGAGTCAGGTCGGGAAATGGGGGTCACATGCAGTAGCAAGACCACACCAGACTCGGGGAAATTCACTTTGTGAGAGTTTCTACTTTGAATTTTAATCCAATTTGGGCTGCTTGGCCCCTGTCTGACCCTGACTGACTCAATTTCCCCACTGATGGGAATCAAGGCATCATCAAAGTCCAAATCAAATCATCTCGCGTGTCCCGTTGATCAAGAGTGCCACTGCAACACCCAATTGTTACAATATACAGCAATCAGAATGCATAATTGGTGAATTGGTTTCCACACAATCACATGTTTTTGTGTCTCTTCCGCTACACAGCGACAGCCGCTACAAGATGGTATGCTCACCGGAGACCGTAAAAGAAAGTGACAACTTTGATTGTGCAGTCACTGTCAACATCCAGACAGACTAATTAACTGTGCAGGACAACCCTTGATCACTTATTACTGTCATGTGCACCAAACAGCCGAATCTGGACCTCCGACGGGCAAGACGCTAGGAACAGAGATCCGCTCTTCCCTCTAGCTTTGATATCCAAAGGCTTTCATTTAGAACATACGGAATGTAGAGCAGCCAAAACATCTCAACGCCATTGGAAATCTATCCGTCGTGATGTGTGAGCAATGAAGATCTTACATGATCACAGCAAGCTCTTTTTGGGCCTGTCTGCGATGCCCTAGCTGTGCCGTTGCGAATGATGCCAGATTCTGCCGAAAAATCTGTTCTTCTTCATCTCCAGTAACCCTTTGTGTGACAAATTGCAAATATATACCAGGGATGTTTGGGCAGGAAAGGCTCAATCCCTTCCATGAATCATGAACGCTTATATGGCTAAGAATGGGGAAATCGGGAAAAAACGCCTTAGGCCTACATTAGAACCATTTATTAAAGGACAAGACCATGAATAGCCTACTTAGCTTGGACATACAGAACAGTTCGGGAAACTGCTAGCTCTCAGAAATGGCAATTCAGAGGAAAGTTTAGTGGTTGAGTGATATTTGTTTAAAACTGATTTTCTCAATCTCAATTATAGCTAAGTGTAAAAATTACATGATGCTTCACTATGACCTATGTATAATAGCATCACCAAGCCCTTAAAACCCATACAATCAATTGTTATCTAGACCATGGTAGCATGTTTAGCATTTTTAGGTGTATCCATCCCACATGTCTATCATGTCAACATACAGCAGTTTTAAACTGGTTAATCTTGTGAACTCCAATATTTTATCAGAAAAACAAACCAAAGTATTGTGTTTCATATGGATGGTTTTTCACAATATTTTAGCATTGAAGTGAATTACTCTTAGTGCTGGCAGATTTTGTACAGAAAAGCCGCTATTGAGAAATGTAAATGTATAGCAATTGATGACAATCTATGTTGCTGGGCAAAGGTTTGCGAGGATTTCTTTCTTGGTTACCAAGGTATTCATTTTCAAACTGATGGCTTTAAAAGTACATACTCCTGCACTCCACTGAACACCTGCGGGGTGCTCCTTTGAAATTGGTGGTTGTTTCCAGATTCAAACTCAGCTTACACTTACTTATACGTATGCTGTGCTAAAGCAAGACACTTTGTCAACAAGACAACAAGATTAAAGAAAGTACATGCCAGGAAAGTATTGTGATGCCCTTAAAATGTTCAGAAAACATTTGTCAAATTATTACAAATACTAGCCTGGTCCTGACCATCCCATAATACTACCATTTCATTTCGTATTTATGGTCTGGCATTTGTTTGCGCTGAAGCGATTGTAGGAAGCAAGAAGTTTGCACTCAGTTATGGTTTGAAATTATTGGACACCTCTCACCCAATCGCTGGCAGTTACTCAACAACAACATAGTGCAGACAAATGGCTCTGGCGCAGATGTGTACGTCATTGTCACGAGCGTCCTCCCCCTTTCGCCCCCACGTGGGGGGCGTATTCGCTTATTTGCTGTTTTCTGGGGGGGGCGTTGCAATCAAAATTCTACTGCTCCAGGCACTCCACAGAGAAGCACGGCCAGACTACAATAGTGGAGCCAATCCTTTGACTGAAGTACGTAGGATGGCTCGCGAGGCTAACAAATACCATGTGTTTTTCAATGCATTTCATTTAAAGTTGACAAAATGCTTACTTAGGGCTGTATTCTCCTAGCCTGGTCCTGACCATCCCATAATACTACCATTTCATTTCGTATTTATGGTCTGGCATTTGTTTGCTCTGAAGCGATTGTAGGAAGCAGGAAGTTTGCACTCAGTTATAGTTTGAAATTATTGGACACCTCTCACCCAATCGCTGGCAGTTACTCAACAACAACATAGTGCAGACCAATGGCTCTGGCGCAGATGTGTACGTCATTGTCACGAGCGTTCTCCCCCTTTCGTCCCCACGTGGGGGGCGTATTCGATTATTGGCTGTTTTCTGGGGGGGCGTTGCAATCAAAATTCTACTGCTCCAAGCACTCCACAGAGAAGCACGGCCAGACTACAGTAGTGGAGCCAATCCTTTGGCGGAAGTACGTAGGATGGCTCGCGAGGCTAGTATTCTCCCACCCGCGTAAGTAAAAAAAAGCGTGCAACAGTGCCTCCGCGCTGACTCAAGTCAGTGATTAAGCGGGGCTTACAACAGGATATCACCAGTTGTGCACTTTGGGTGGGGACAGGCCAAAATCAGGGTGTTTCTCATGTAAATCAATCCTAAGCGTATTCTCCCGTCCACTTACGCGCTTTTCCGTTATCGTGAATCAAAGGGCTGTAGTAAGGTAAAGCGCCACTATGAGGTAAAACAGCATGTTACACGGTAGGCCAATGCTTTGCTGATGTTGCTTACCGTCAGTGTGGGTCCAAATCGAAATTCATTCACTGTTCCACATATAAACTGTGACAAAATATGACCAGTTGCCCAGAGCATGTTCTCATATCCGTGAACTTACAAATAAAAGCAATTAATTAATTAATTAATCAGTTTGAGGATCATCATGTTGGGCCCACGGACGGTAATCAAAACCAATTTGCACCATGCGCAAATTGACAAGGCACGTCAGACTAAAGACAGTCGTCCAAACAGCCACCCAAAGTATGCCTATTCAAAACGAACCTTCACCATTTTTTACTATGTTGTAGCCACGTTAAGTAAAGGGTTTTTATTGCAACTCCTCAACTTTTGCGATTTATTGGAACTCGTGCATATGTGCATGAAGCCTATTAAACTTTCTGAACTGATTCCACTGATTTCGCTTCAGGTCTTTAGTAGCCTACACCCTATCAGCTGCATGCTTAAATCCTGGCTTGACGTTGCATTCCCATGCCCAATTAATTCCCATGTCTGCGACAGAATATAAAGTCTCAGTTTTTTTACGACGATCAATTTCCTTGTTCTTTCTTCAGCATGCATGTAAGTGTCATATGCTGACGGACAGCTGAGATCCACATATTTCCAATGGTATTAATGTCACGTTACTGTACAGAGAAGTGGAGAAGCGCTTTTAAAAGTCAGCAAATACAATGTGGCTGTTACTGTGGGCAATGATGTTACTGTGGGCAATAAGAGGCAATGATCAACCTTTTAAATCAGTTGTTAATTTCCAGCCTTGTCTAGGCAACACACCAAACTCCATTTTTAACAAAACGTTTCATCAACTGTAACACTGCTTTTTATATAAAATCTCATCCGTTAATGTATTTAACTGTTAAGTGTTGTCTATTGTACTCTTCCTCGACATTTGCTGCCATTTACTGTCCCCGTCCCAACTCTTTTGAGACGTGTTGGATTTATCAAATTAGAAATGAGTACATATGTCCCCCAAAACAATATTTTTTCTCGGTTTTAACACTTAATATGTTGTCTTTTCACTATTCTCCATCTAATGAATAGATTGAATGTTTTGAAAATGATAGCATTCTGATTTTATTCACTGTTTACCAAACGTCCCAAATTCATCGGAGTTGGGGTTTGTAGCATATATCACGCCCATGTTGAGCTACGCGTGGAGTTAAGCGTGAGGGGTGTGGTATTATTTCAGAGGGGAGAATACGCGCAGGATCAACGCGCGTAAAAGGTGCGTGCGTAAAACCGACTTAAGTGAAGACAGGAGAATTTCGCCCCTTTGTGAGATGACAGGTTGATTACAACAAATAAACAACTTGTACACAAGTTTCACAAACTTCCATCTTTCTTCATTCGATGATTGACATGACTATTTCATAGACTGTTAGTTTTATCTATCTAATAATGCAACATCTGTCTGTGTGTCCTCTTGTATGTTTATTTGTCTGTCTGTCTGTCTGTCTGTCTGTCTGTCTGTCTGTCTGTCTGTCTGTCTGTCTGTCTGTCTGTCTGTCTGTCTGTGCCTGGCACAACACCCACACCACTCCTCCAAAGGATCTCCACTTTAAAAGGTGACTTTCTAGTGGTGCGGTGGTGTGCAGTGCAAACTTTCACACCATGACAACATAAAATACAGAAGAAATTAGTTAAACTAATTTTCATTGCCTTGTGACGCTTTGCCGCTCTGAGCATAGCCTTGGAATTCTCTGCATAGGCATGGAATCAACAGTGCAGGCGATACACCTGCTACAAAACCCAACATTCCATAATTAAGTCCACTGAGCACCGCAGACAAACACCTGCTGCAAAACCCACTTCCTCAATTATCACGTGCACGCCTGTTCTCGAAGCTACCTGCTTCGCATATGACAATGACTTACGCTGCAAGGGGCTTGGCTTTCCAATGGCGAAAGCAATTTGCATTGAGTAAGTCCAACACATTCTGATCGTCGGAATGTAAATATTCACAAACTACACATTACACCGCTTTGTTCATTCATTCACTGTTACACTGAAGCAAAACCATTACCTCAGTTTTATTTAGCTATTTCAGCTACTCAACCATGTAGCCTATAGCATCTCATCATCCTAATGACTCATTTCAAGAATTCAGCAATGTAGCCTACAAACAATTATAGACTATACTGAAAAAGGTCATGCATATATTTAGCCTAATTTCTCAGGTATGTCTGCTATCCTAATAAAAAATGTAATATTATTTTATTGTTATCTCCTGTACCTTTCACCTGTTTTCATCTACCTCAACAATAACTCATCTATAAGTCTCCACTCAAGTTCTCATTGCTCTACTATAATAGGTCTACATGTTACCATCAGCCTATTACGGTAAGATGGTATGGTAGGTTACACCATTGAGGTTTCATACAGTACAAAACATAACACGGGTAAATAGGCCCTACAGGCTCTGCACTAGTAATATTAATAGTATAATTCATTTGTTTTATTACCTCAGTAAAATAAAATATGGTTAGACGTAATATAATATGATAATCCATTTCATTGCTTTGTTCATGCATTGAGCCAACAGTTTAAGTTATCTGCCTTCAATAGCTATTTGTTATGAGTAAAAGTTTTGAAGTTAAAACAATATCTTAAAAACGTTTAAAAAAAAAACTTCTCTTTTATCATTTTGGTGGCTCAAAGCAAGCTAGCCAGATATTTTTGATGTTTACACTTGGTGTACAAGATGTACATATTGTAACCACAGGTAGGCTACATCCAGACACACCTGTGGTAAAGCGGACGGCCCAAACTCTGCAAGTGTGATAGATCTGCTCTGTTGCTTTCATTTCATGCATGAGGAAACTGTCATTTTACTTCATTCAAGAGCAGATCGGCTTCCTCTGCTGTGAAGGACATTCTTGCGTCGGGTTCTGGCCAAACCATCCTTGCAATAGCAAATCCACGAAAACCTGAGCTCATCATTCTCTATTCAGTCCCTCCAGGATTTTGCACTGGGATTTTGTGATTTTTGCGGTCAAAATGTCTGATTTTGTGGCGGCATTTTCTCATTTTTTGCAAAGATTTTGCGGGATTTTCTCATTTTTTGCAAAGATTTTGCACCCCTTTCTGGGTTTTTTTTTGGTAACTGAAAACCACAATCAGTCTAAGCAGGCTTAGCTTAAGATGTGCACGTCTCCCGCCAGCTTCATAAGAACAATGTTTCACTGTCGGCTACTGTGATAAGCGGTGGGAAATATAGCCTATGCGATGTCATCTCAATCGTGGAGTTCCGTGCGATTTCATCTGGGTCAGTCAGAAATGGCAGTTTGCTTTAGCGCCGGGAAGAGTGTTTTTTCAAACGACAAAACTGGTTCATCATAGGCAGGTATGCATGGCTAAACTGACTTTACTGTTTGCCCAAGTGCTATCGTTTTCCTCTCGTAATACCACCGGGCGTCACTACAGTTAGGTGACCTCGCGCGCGTAAACCCATTAAAATATAGGCATAGACTTCAGTGTCTTTCAGAGCAATATGAACCGGCGTTGCTATTAAACAAAATACTTCCCTGATGTCTACTTTACTAAAATAAGCTGCATTTTGTCATATATTTGGAGACCTCGCCTTGCCCTTTCCTTTCTGCAGAGTGCTTTTGGGAAGCGCGCGCCTCTCTCTACTCTCTCTAGTTCTCTCGCTCACACACACACAAGCGACGCTTGCACTCTTCGCAAGACCTATGTCACTTGACTGATCTTGTTGGATAGACCAGCAAAACTTGCAAGCCAGATAGCCAATAGTTTCTATTGTGCTGCTTGTAGAGTAGGCAAAACTGGTACAATTTAGGCTGCATTAAAGCATAGGCCTACACGTTAACTTTCACGTTGTGCGATGGATGGAGACAAGTTTGGAATCGCTCCCTCTCTCTCCCTCTCTCGCTCACACACACACGCGCGACGTAATTCTCTGCACTCTTCGCAAGACCATACTGTCACTTGACTCGTCTTATTGGATACCAGCCAAACTTGTAAGCTAGATAGCCAATAGTTTCGATTGTGCTGCTTGGACTGGAGGTATTTAAACTGTTAAAATGTAGGCTGCATTAAAGCAACCACACGTTTCAACGTTCACGTTGTGCGATGGGTGGAGACAACTTGGGAATCGCTATAAGTTAGAGATTTTTTTAAAACATAGGCTGGCAAGATGTAGCTGCCTATAAACTCCACAGAATGTTGAAGGGGAAAAAGAGGAAATTTTGCGGGAAATATGCGGCTTTACAGGAATTACGTGGCATCGTGAAATTATGCGGCATTTCATTGAATTTGCATGAATCCACGCGATCGCGGAATCGCGAAAAACTGGAGGGACTGTCTATTATTGTTTATTGTTTTGTATTGTTGTTTACTGGATGCTCATTAGCCGAGGAAAATTCCCTATGTTGTTTTTCGTGTGGGCCCTAAAGTTGGGATTTAGAGGTTAAACACTGCTGCTGGTTTGTTTATTTCAGATTACCCATAAAACCCACCACCGGATTGATTAGCAAATAAGGACAACTGATGACATATTATACAGTACATAGTGCCTGGTGCGCTGAACATTTCTGCCCTACAAAACAAGAACGCAGTAACTCGGAAAACTACAAACTGAGAAAAAAGGCTTCAAAGTTTCCTATGTGCCGCGACAACTGTGTTGTCGGTAAAGTGGTTGTGACACTTCCTGGTCATGCTTTTTCAGGATAGAAATTTAATGCACACAAAAAACCCAGAAAAAACAACATTTATGTGTCTTTTTACCACAAAAAACAGAGTTACTGCGTTCTTGGCTGGTATTACTGCCACAAAATGGAGTTACTGCAGGAGTTAGTGCGTTCTTGGCTAGTATTACTGTCTACTCCCAAACCATTCCCATTGGAAAGTGCAGCAGTAACTCACCGACTTACTGCGTTTTTGTTTTGCACGACGTAACCTTTAATCCAACTCCGCAGTAACTTTTTTTTGGTAATTTTTGCACCTTCAAAATGATTTTTCTCCAAAACGGGACGGTGTTGGACCACCATTTTTTTGTCACAAGACAAATGAGGTAGTTTAAAACCAATTTTTTTTCCGACCATTTTGAGTTACTGCGTTCTTGTTTTGCACGGCAGATTTGTTTCACTGAGTAAGCAACAAAAGCCGATTGGACACACCCAACATCCAGCAGAGCCATGTGCACTGCAGTCAGCATGGTTTAGAACAGTGGTTCTCAATCTTTTATGAACAAACGCCCTGTCCTCGACATAATCATAAGCCTGCCAACGCCCCCCTTAGTATTGAAAAATAAAATAGACTAATGGCCCCCAATGGGAACTAAGCCCCACCCCCACTCAGTTGTATCCTTCTCAATGCCCCCCTAGGGCTCCCCAATGCTGTAGCGCCCCTGTTGAGAAACACTAGTTTAGATCATGAAAATGGAGTCTGGTAGCTTTTTATATACCAAGCCTGGGGCTGCATTAGGACTACCACAGCAACACAATTTTGGAAAAAAATGGAAAAAGGATCTTCACCCCTGAACCCATTTTTCAATTTGCTCTTGTAGACAAGATCTTAAGAAGAGGAGAAACTGTAAACCGAAACAAAAGTTTAGATTTCTCTAGTATGTATGCTTATGGGAATCGAACCCTTGACCTCATTGTTGCTCTGTCTTTCAGATACACAGAAACATACAGGATTAGGTTACCTCCCTGACATGGTTTTAGGTTGCCTCCCTGACATGGTTTGTGAAGTAACAGAGGGCGAACCTTACCTCTGTGACATGATTTTGAAGGCATCTGGGAGGTAGCAGTTTATGTTCTCCATCTGAAATGGGTCGGCGTCACAGATCTTGTCGTCCGTTCGGCCGTAGTTGGCGGTCTCGATCATGATGACATCACTTCCCGGACAGCGGAGATCGATGGGGTAGCCCTCGCAGGACAACTCTCGCCTCACTAATCCGAACGGAAGAGCTGCTCGACTAAACCCTGCAACACAGAAGGAGAGAAAATCTTTACGTCAGTGTGAGTAAAAAAACAATAAGATAGCAAGAAAAAAATAAACACTGAACAAAAATCCTCACTGGATAGACAGTACATTGTAAAGAAAGTAAGAGTGGGATGTGCAGATGGTGATAAGGGTGTATGTGTATGCTTTTAAGTCTACTTTTGGGTATTAGCTTTTTTAAGTCTACTTCTGGGTAGTAGCTGTGTGTGTGTGTGTGTGTGTGTGTGTGTGTGTGTGTGTGTGTGTGTGTGTGTGTGTGTGTGTGTGTGTGTGTGTGTGTGTGTGTGTGTGTGTGTGTGTGTGTGTGTGCGCGCGCGCACGAGAGCAATGAAACCACTTAAAATAAACAAAATAACATACATGTATTTTCCAGTTGCTTCATTTACATATTCAATATACAGTAAATGACTGTATATTTCGGTTGAAATCCTCCTCTGACAGTAATGTATACCTTTTTAAAATGTCTCTTGGGTATATTTAAAAGAAATCAATTTACAAAGGCACCATTTATCTTTTTAGTCATCATACTGCTAAGCATTTATGTGAAAACAATGAGTCTAATGATCAGAGAACCCTCCTTTTCATCCGACAATGACCTTGCCGTTTTCGCACATGATTCTAATGCTAAATGATATTTGGTCGTAAACAGTGTCCAGGATGTGTTTTGTTTACCATCTGTAAACAAACAAGACAAATAAGCAGCTAAAAGTCTGTAATTTAATCCACTTTCAATCTCGACAGCTGAAGAAAAGACAAAAGCCCGTGCAGAAGGGAGGCAGGCGGCGGTGGGGGATGGTGGTGGTGGTGGTGGTGGGGGGAGGGGGTTCTTAGAAAGTGGGGGGGTCGGGTGGTGGGGTAAAAATCAATAATGTGTCTTTGTGCCTCCTGAACGTGAAGACTGTCAAATAGCTGTGGTTAAAGGCAAAGAGACCAATTTCAGATCATTTCGCTCTCCATCAGCAAGTGCTTCAGTGCAAGCCTCTGTCAAACACTGATCAAAACTACCAGAAACCAAAAAAAAATCAAACTACAGGGGGGGTTCTTACCAGGAAGAGTTATCTGCTGGGCAGGAGACTATTTTGCTAGTTATGTCAAAATAGTGCAAGTATTGAAAGTCATTGCAGCATTGAAAGTCATTGTGATTATAAATCTGGACTCCGACAGCAGTGAAATCATGCAAAAACCCCACCCTATTTGCATGCAGGATGAATTATTGTTATTAATAAAAATATATTCATAAAACTACAATGGGATCGAATTTGCCTTTTCTGCTCTAATGACCCGAATTTATATGGGCTTCTGACCGGCTCTGCAGGAGGTCATATGATTCCTGTGTGGATCAATGGGTCTTTGCAGTCATGACCATTTGACTGGGCCCCATTGGTTTCAGCTCTGGCCTACATTCCTGTCTGCATGCACGCACCCACACATACACGCAGCCTCACAAACAGACAATCACACAGACACACACATGCACGCACATACAGATACACGCGCACACATACACACGCAGCATGCACACTCGCATCCCTCCCAACATGTGCGATGTGCCCTAACCCGTGTGTACACTCACACGAACGCATACCAACACGCATACACCCACACACACACAAAAAGAAACACACACACACACAGACACACACAAACACACACACACACAGCACTGGTGTCAACAGTACCACATCACTCCCCTTGCTTTATGTCCAGAGCGCGTCCCTCAGTCATGCCATGAAATCACTCATTTATGGTGTACAAATGAGCTCCTCCACACCGCCTCTCGCGGGGCTTTCTCCCGCACTTGGCGCTGCCATGCAAAACCACACTCAATTCATGTACCTCTGCTCCATAAAGGAAACCAGAGCATGTTTGTGGGAAAGACAGCAGACTCTCACTTGGCAGCGATGAGGGAGTAGTTAGGCCTTTCCAAGTCCCAGCCCCCCCCCATCCCCCTCCTCCCCAATCCAATCCAATCCAACCCGGCCGGCCGGCTTTCCCGGGGAATGGCCTTTAATATGTGATCCCTCCCTCCACCCCTTTCCTCTTTACGAGTAAGAAACTAGCAATAGGACCCCATTGCTTCTTATGGCTAATAGTCTGGCAGTCTGGTTTGTGTATTAAGAGAGTTGAGCGCGCTCGGACCGAAAACAACTTTCAAAAGGCTGCCAATTGATTCGGCCTGCGGCTGAACTACTTTCTCACCATGATGTAGGCCCGACTGAGGACAGGAGGGGGACTGACGAGGAGATCAATGCAGGGAGGGGAGGGGAGGGGAGAGGAGGAGAGGGGGCCGTGTACTGACAGTAGAACGCTAAGAAAAAACGATAGCTTGTGCACATCGAAAACTACACTTGCTCCGATTGCATCGTGCTGTGATCTCTCTTTAAATGTACACATAAGGTTAAAGGAACAGACCACCCTTTTTTGATTTTCACATATTTACAGTATTTTCCAGCATTATTCATGAATGTGCATATCATTTTCTTCTCAGTGTTTTCAGTACTTAGATTTATTGGATCAGAATTATTAGCATAGCTTAGCATAATCACTGGAAGTAACTGGTATCTTTAGCATCAAGCCAAAAGTCATCACTGGACAGAATTAAATTTCCGTTTTACACTGTGGTGAATTTTATATTAATTTTAAAATGGTTTATAAGTGCATTTGATGATGTTTTATTTTGTACCATAGACTTGCATTACTATGCCTAATTTGGCTACACTGTTAAACGGGGCAATGCAAACATATAGACAAAAATGATATGCACATTCATGAATAATGCTTGGAAATACTGCAAATATGTGAAAATCAAAAAAGAGTGGTCTGTTCCTTTAACAGTTGCCTGCAGCACCCTGCTGTTCTCAAACAAGCAGTCTTCTTCATATAACGGTATCTATATATTTATTAAAGTATTTTATTTTCTCGATTTAATATACATATGTTCACATTA